>NC_050486.2:4373845-4674232 GCF_012460135.2 Molothrus ater
AAAGAGGAGGGAGACCGGAGCTGTGGATGGGCTCTGAGCTCTTAACTGGCTCCACATGCTTTTTCTTGTTATTATTGTTATTATTCTTGGCAGATTGTGCATAAAGGGCCAGTTTGGGGCTTTCATCTCACCGCCCTCCATCGGTGACGTCTTGCAGGAGGGTGATCTTGGGGACAGTGGCAGGGTGGCAGGGCCAGGTGCAGTTTTGGGGTCCATGCGTGTGGGACAGGAGCTTTTTCAGCCTCTTTCCCCAAACATGCTCCCCAAACAACACTTCAGTCATCTGCCTGTCTCAAGCTTTGATCTCTTTTAATCTGTGCTGCAATTTCTGCCGGATACCCTGGGAACATCTCCCAAGATTGAGAGTGACAGCACTGAAACTGGTTGGAAATGGGTCAGAAAAAGTTGCCCGTAGGAGCATTTGCCTGGAATAAAGCTGATCTCTGTTTTCAGAGGCAGGAGAGTGAAACAAAACATGCTTTGCTTTAAATTCTGCTTTTTCATGCCTCGCTGGCATGAAACTTCAACACTGGTCCAGCCCAGGGCAGGCTCCAGGCCAGCACTGGGTGCTCATGGTGCCAGCAGACTCTTGGTGATGGGCTCTCCTTTCCACCCTGGAGCATCCCTGGGGTGTTTGAGTCCCAGGGGATGGTGGATGCCAGCCCTGGCTGTCACTATAGGACACGAAACAGCACGAGCGCACACACCGCTGCTCTCGAGGCGAAGAAAAGGGAAATTTATTTTCTGACTCTAACGTTTATAGTTTTACAAAAGTGACAGTGGATTGGAGGGTGAAGGTGCCACCTCTCCAATGACACTGGGCTAACCAACAATCCATCAAATTTCTCCTCTTCTGCCGGGCTCTTTAGCTTGTCAGAGTGAAAAGTTAGAAAGTCTCTTTTCCCAGCCTGGCACTTGAAGAAGGAGTCAGGGCTCTTCATTTCTCAGTCTCAAGGTTGTTTATTGTATCTTATCTATAAAATTCTTTCTCCTGCCCTGCCGAGGTCCACTGAGCAGGACAGTTCCAGGCACACTGTGTGCCCTAGGGGTGGTGTTATGTCTTTATACTAAAAACTACGTATTCAATGTTTACAGTTACTTTCCAATACCTATCACCTATGTTAGACAGTGAGCTTCTACTCTAAACCAATCTGTAAGGGCCAACATCACAGCAGAAGATGGAGGCCAAGAAGAAGAAGGAGAAAGGCTGGACACGCCCAGATCCCTCCATCTTGTCCCCCTGAACCCCCATTCTAGAAAACCCCAAAATCTACTTTTTCACCTTGTGATAAATTCACTGTCATTCTATTTAATTTGTCATGGCTTGCTGATCTTCATCTAAAGTTGGTAACTTGCTCCATGGGTCATGATCAAACCCACAGGCATTTCTGGGCTCTGTGCCAGGGTCTCTGAGCCCCCTGGCAGGGGTCTTGGCTGCTCAGGACAGCCAGAGGGATGTCCTGGGTCCCCACACTCTTCCATAAAAGAATGCAAAACATAAGTTATTTACATAAATGTGCGAGAAAGTTCGTTACAAGAATGTAAACATCAGAAGGCTTAGAAAATCTCAAAAAATCAGGGCGACACCTTGTCAGAACTCAGTACATCCCTCTGGGTATCCAGAGTTGCCGGGGCCCCTACTGGGGGGCTCAGAGACCCTGGCATGCAGCCCAGAACACCTGGGGATTTGATTATGACCCGTGGAGCAAATGACCAGCTTTGTATGAGGACCTGAAAGTCACAGAAGTTTAAATAGTGTAATAATAAAATTATCACCGGGTGAAAAGGTAGATTTTAGGATTTTTAGAATGGGAGTTTTGGGGACAAGATGGAGGGACTTGGGCGTGTCTAGTCTTTCTTCTTGTTCTTCTCGCCCTCCATCTTCTGCTGTGATGCTGGCACTTTGGCATTGGTTTAGAATAGAAGTTCACAGTCTAACATAGGTGATAGGTATTGGGAAGTAATTGTAAATATGTTATAGGTAGTTTGCAGTATAAAAAGACAGGGTGGTAAGAGTGCTGCTGGCTGCTCTGCTGAGCAGACCTCGGCTGGGCAGGAGGAAAATTTTATAGATAAGATACATTAAACAGCTCTGAGACAGAAAACTGAAGAACTCCGGCTCACTCTTCGGATGCGCGGGCCGAAACAGAGACTTTTCACTTGTCTCGGGGCTGCAATTAACAGCAGAGCTCCCGAGGACACCTGGCTGAGGCTGCTCGGTGTGTGTGCCCGCAGGGAGGGATGATCGCCCTGCTGCTGTCCATCCTGTGCCTGGTGATGATCCTGTACACCCGCCGGCGCTGGTGCAAGCGGCGCCGCGTGCCGCAGCCCCAGAAGAGCGCCAGCGCCGAGGCCGCCAACGAGATCCACTACATCCCATCGGTGCTGATCGGGGGCCACGGGCGGGAGAGCCTGCGAAACGCCCAGCGCGTGCAGGGCCACAACTCCAGCGGCACGCTCAGCATCCGCGAGACGCCCATCCTGGACGGCTACGAGTACGACATCACCGACCTGCGGCACCACCTGCAGCGCGAGTGCATGAACGGCGGCGAGGACTTCGCCAGCCAGGTCACCCGCACGCTGGACTCGCTGCAGGGCTGCAACGAGAAGGCCAGCATGGACCTCACTCCAGGTGGGCTTGGGCGGAGATGGATCCCTTCCGGCTTGTGTTCTCCCCCGGCTCCATACGTGTGTTTTGGAATAATTACCAATATAGCCGGACGGGACGTGCCTGAGCTTGTCTGGCTCTTGCTGCTGAGCCAAATAGCTGCAACTGTGGTGTTTCACCCCACAGACACTTTTGGCTGGCTGGGTGTGTGGTGTTTCACCCCACAGACACTTTGGGCTGCCTGGGTGTGTGGTGTTTCACCCCACAGACACTTTTGGCTGGCTGGGTGTGTGGTGTTTCACCCCACAGACACCTTTGGCTGGCTGGGTGTGTGGTGTTTCACCCCACAGACACTTTTGGCTGCTGGGTGTGTGGTGTTTCACCCCACAGACACTTTTGGCCGGCTGGGTGTGTGGTGTTTCACCCCACAGACACTTTTGCCTGCCTGGGTGTGTGGTGTTTCACCCCACAGACACTTTTGGCTGCCTGGGTGCTGCAGCTGGGCACGTGGGGACGAGTCCAGGCCTGCAGGAGCTCTGGTGGCTGAGGGATGGAGCTTCCCCCCATAACAGGGGCTTCTCCTCAGGGTTTCCCTCTGTGGAGAAGCTTTAAGGCGATGGTGAAGGAAAGGAGCCGGTTCTGATGGAGGGTTTGGATCCAGAGCTTTATTCTGGCCCACAGGCCTCTGAATCCAGCAGAACTCCCTGAACTGAGTGGTTTACTCGGGGGAGAAGGGGAGGGAAGGAATATGGGGACCACCAACGAGGTACTTAAGGGACAAAGGACACCTGGATGGCCCAATGTCCCCTCAGGGGTAGAGGGCATCTTTTGAATTCTGCCAATCACTCCACGCCCTTCTGGAATGCCAGGATTGACAGACAGTGCCCAACAGGGGGAAGGAGAGGTGACTGACACACCTGGCAGGGAATTATCAGGGAGGGATCCGAGGTTATGAGGAAAATCCTGAAATCACAATGCAACACCGGAGCATTTTCCCTGATTCTCTGGGGTTTCGTTGGGTGTGAGGTGTTGGTGGTGCCCTGAAGGCACTTCCATCACTGCAGCCAGTGGAGAGCAGTCCCTGCTTTGTGGTTTCCATGGCCTGACAGAGAACCAGAATGGGGCTCCTGTTGTGTTGTGAGGTCCCCAGGATGAGGTGAGAGATGAGAATTGACTCCAAGTTCTCAGAAGGCTGATTTATTATATTATGATATTATATTAAAAGAAAATTATATACCAAAACCATACTAAAGAAAGAGAAAGGATACAGACAAAAGGCTAGAAAAGAATGCTCATGAAAGCTCGTGACTGATTCTCAGAGTCTGACACAGCTGATGGTGATTGGTCATTAATTAAAAACAATTCACATGCTGGGTAAACAATTCTCCAGACCACATTCCAGAGCAGCAAAACACGGAGAAGCTTAAGTTTCCCAGCTTCCCAGGAAAAGAAATCCCAGTGAAGGGATTTTTCAGAAAATATCATGGTGACATGGCTCCCTCATGCTATCCCATTGTGACCCCCAAACTTCCCTTCTGTGTCCCCAGATTTCTGGTGTCTTCTTCAGGTGAGGTTTTTGGTAGCAATTTTTTACTTGCCATCAGTATGATTCAGAGTTAACACTGCCTTCTGATCACCAGCAGGGATTCTCTGAGGCTTGTAACAAACCTGTTCTTTGGTCATATCACTAACTGAGCCATCCAACTAGGGCCTTCCCAAACAGTTTGGGAAGATCATAGTGAGGTGCCTGAAGCTCTCCTGCATATGAGGAAGTGCCCGGAGACCCTCAGAGTTAAATCTCAGCTTTTGGCTAGTTTGGTGGAGGTGCCAGTCCTCTTCAGGATTTGAGCTGCTCATCAGTGTGCCTTGGGGGCTGCTCACCTTGATCACCTCAGGATGATCTGGAGATGGACCCAAGGAAACCTTTCTCTCACCTCACTCCCTTTTAAAAGTCTAAATATTTTGCCTTCAATCCTTCCTGCTCAGGGAGCGACAACGCCAAGCTGTCCCTGATGAACAAGTACAAGGACAACATCATTGCCACCAGCCCCGTGGACTCCAACCACCAGCAGGCCACGCTGCTGTCCCACACCTCCAGCAGCCAGCGCAAGCGCATCAACAACAAGGCGCGAGGTAGGGCAGTCCCTGGGGTGGGTGAGGTGCCTTGGGCTCCCACCCACCCACATTCCACCCACCCACCCTCTCCTGGGATGGAGAGATAGGACCAGAGCGTGGAGAGAGCATGGGAAAGGGGGTTTGGGTGGGGAGAAATGGGAAATGTGGTGCCTGCAAGGATGCGAGTGATGTTGGGATGGTTGTGAAGATGCAGGTGGTGTTTGGCCCAGTAAATACTACAGGATTCTGGCACAGCCATGGGGAAAAGGTGCAAGGTATCCTGTGGAGGGGGGGTCTGGCTGTGTGTGCTGGGAAGGGGAGCAGATGCTGTCCCTGCTGCACCTGGCAGATGGAGCTTCTGCTCTGTAGTGCAAGGCTTTCCCTGAAGGGTGCTGTAGGATGCCAAGGTTTGGGGTGGCACGGTGCCAACCCCTCCGTGACTACACTCAGTGTCCCCTGCAGCTGGCTCAGCGTTTCTCAACCCCGAGGGGGACTCAGGGACAGAGGCAGACACCGATCCCCAGCTGACCTTCTACACGGACCCCTCGCGGAGCCGCAGGCGCAGCCGAGGTGGGTGCAGGTGCAGGGGTGGGTGCAGGTGCAGGGGTGGGTGCAGGTGCAGGGGTGGGTGCAGGGGTGGGTGCAGGGGTGGGTGCAGGTGCAGGTGCAGGTGCAGGTGCAGGGGTGGGTGCAGGGGTGGGTGCAGGTGCAGGTGCAGGTGCAGGTGCAGGGGTGGGTGCAGGTGCAGGGGTGGGTGCAGGTGCAGGGGTGGGTGCAGGGGTGGGTGCAGGGGTGGGTGCAGAGGTGGGTGCAGGTGCAGGGGTGGGTGCAGGTGCAGAGGTGGGTCACCAGCCACCCCTCTTGCCTCATTTGCTGTTGCTTCTCTGGATTTGGTGACTTTGCATTGGCAAAAAGATGGAAACCCAAGTGCAACCCCAGCTGCTGCAGGCAGGCACAGTCCCTCCTTCGCAGCAGGCTGCTGCTGCTCTCCGGTGGAGCTTCTCAGCAGAGGGTGAAATGTATTCTGATGTTTTGCTGGAGGCTCCTGCCGGGCACTGGTGTATATTAATGAGTAACATGCTTCAAAGGCTGGCCCGTGCCTTGCCATGCTGCTGCTGCTCAGCACCGTGCACATGCCAGCTGTACGTGCACCAGGGATGGGAACAGCCTCGCTCCCCAGGCTGGAGTCTTGCCCCACTGCCCTGCTCTGTCCCTCTGGGAGGTTTCCTCTTCCCAAGAGGAAAGTTAGTGTCTGTTTTCCCTCGTTGAGCCTCGTTTGCTGGATGATGCCTTGTTTTTCTGGGAGTGGCAAGACTGGGAGCCATCTCCTTCAGCTGAGGCTGGAAGGCTCAGACACAGACAGACATTCAGGCTTTGTCTCCAGACAGTTTGTTTCCGCTCAGCTTCTTCAGCTGAAAGATTAAAAGTCAAAGACCTGCATGCTCTGAGCAGTTAGGGCTCTCTATTGCTTTTTCAAGAGCATCAACGAGCCTGTTGTCATGACAAAATTAACCCCAGTGAAGTGCCAAGAAGGAGGGGGGAAAACCAGGATACTGTATTTACCTTTGTGTTCCTAATATTGCTGCTCTGCTTTAAAGCTCTGCTGCAAAGCTCTCAGCATGCTGCAGTGCAGGGTGTGGGAGAGCCAGGGCTCTGAGGAATCAGGAAGATCTTGGTCACAGTGGGAGAGAGGGATGGAGAGTCCCATGGCAAAGGCTGCTTCATGTTCTTCAAAGTGCAAAATGATTCCATTTGATTTGATTGATGCTGGGTTTCCAGGGGGCTGAGCAGGGTCTCTGCATCCTGGGCTCCCCTGGCTGCACCCAGAGACCTTCCTGGGTGCTGCAGGTGTCAGGTCTGATTGTGCTCCTGTGTTCTGCAGTGGGGTCCCCCCGAAGCCCTGTGAACAAGACCACGCTGACCCTCATCAGTGTGACGAGCTGTGTCATCAGCCTGGTGTGCTCCTCTCACATGAACTGTCCCCTTGTGGTCAAGATCACCCTCCATGTCCCTGAGCACCTGATTGCCGACGGTGAGCACCCCCTGCTCTTCCTTACCCACTCCAGCACCCCTTGCTCTTCCTTACCCACTCCAGCACCCCCTGCTCTTACCCACTCCAGCACCCCCTGCTCTTACCCACTCCAGCACCCCCTGCTCTTCCTTACCCACTCCAGCACCCCCTGCTCTTACCCACTCCAGCACCCCCTGCTCTTACCCACTCCAGCACCCCCTGCTCTTCCTTACCCACTCCAGCACCCCCTGCTCTTTCTTACCCACTCCAGAACCCCCTGCTCTTACCCACTCCAGCACCCCCTGCTCTTCCTTACCCACTCCAGCACCCCCTGCTCTTACCCACTCCTGCCTGCCCCACTCTGTGAGGATTGATGGAGGAGATGGGGAATGATGGACAGGATGGGTGCAAGGCAGGAGGGACAGGTGGGGATGGAGGGCAGCAGTGTGGGACAGAGGGAATGGGCATGGGATGGAGGTGGGGATGGGTGGAAGACAGAGGGGGATGGAGGGGATGGGTCCATGACAGAGGGGAATGGTGTGAAATGGAGGGTGCCATGTTGGGAGCAAGGGTTGGAGTGGTACAGGGTGGAAGGGATAGGCACTGTCACTATAGGACACGAAATAACATGATGTGGACACGCAGCTTTTCCAAGGTGAAAAAAGAGTTTTTAATTTCTGACTCTAACATTTATATATTTCCAAAAGTGACAGTGGATTGGAGGGTGACAGTGCCACCTCTCCAATGACACTGGACAAACCAACAGTCCATCAAATTTCTCTTCCTCTATAAAAGAATGCAAAACAATAAGTTATTTACATAAAGTGTGTGAGAAAGTTCATTACAAGAATGTAAACATCAGAAGGCTCAGAAAATCTCAAAAAATCAGGGCGACAAGGCACAGGACAGAAGAGACAGACACAGGGTGGAGATGGTTGTTGTGGGACACAGAGCTTGCTGCAGGGTGGAGTGAGTGGGCATAGGGCCAAGGAGATTATTGTGGGCTGGAAGGGAATGGATATGGGATTAAATGGACCATGATGGGATGAAGGACATGGTGGGACAGAGGGATCAGACCTCTGTGAGGGGTGTGGGATGGAGGTGGCTGCTGTGGGACAGAGGGGAAAGGCACAGGATGGAAGGAGATATCGTGTATGGAATGGAGGGGGCTGTCATATGGCAGAGAGGATGGGCACAGGACAGAGGATTCCTTGTGGCACAGAGGGGACTGTCGTGGGACAGAGGGTACTTTCTCAGGATGGAGTGAGTGGGCAGGGGCTGGAGGGATCCATCACAGCATGGGGGGCAGACATCACGGGACGGATGGGATGCAGGGCACCACCGTGGGATGGAGGGTGCAGCAGTGGGTGGCTGTCACTGACTCCCCTTGTCTCGGTGGCAGGGAGCCGGTTCATCCTGCTGGAGGGGAGCCAGCTGGATGCCAGTGACTGGCTGAACCCAGCACAGGTTGTCCTCTTCTCCCAGCAAAACTCCAGTGGGCCCTGGGCCCTGGACCTGTGTGCCCGGCGCCTCCTGGACCCCTGTGAGCACCAGTGTGACCCCGAGACCGGTGAGTGTTCCTGAGGGAGGGCTGGGTCTGTGTGCTGGTGTGTGGCTGCAGGCTGCACTCGGCAGGGAAGCACATGGAAAGCCTTCCCATGAGTGTCCTGCCGTGCCCCTGATGTCCCTGTCTCCACAGGGGAATGTCTCTGCTATGAAGGTTACATGAAGGACCCTGTGCACAAGCACCTCTGCATCAGGAACGAGTGGGGAACGAACCAGGGGTGAGTGCCCAGCCTTGCAGTGTCCTCACAGGAGCTGCAGGGCTTCCACAGCCCCTCAGCACAGCTGTGATGACTTCTTGGATGGCAGAACTGTGGTAAATTCTTAGAGGCACCTCGGTGAATTGTAAGGTCAGCACACAGCTGGGCTCTGCAGCAGCTCTGCAGGAGGCGAGGATTTCTGTTCTTTGAAATAATCAGGAATGATGTACAAGAGGCCATTGTCACATTTCAGAGCCAACACCCCCTGGAGGAGATCGAGGTTGTTCCTCCCACCCTTGTGTGCACTATCCTGGGCATCCTGCACTTTGTGGGGCTTTCTTTTTGGGTGTGTGAGGCATCAGAGGAGGGCTGAGGTCGGGCTGAGGTCCCCAGTGAAAACTGGGAAAATTAAATGCTTTGATAGTGTGCCTGGGGGAACAGAGGAGTCACCATCTGCTCCAAGCTTTACACAGCTGGAGGTGGTAAAGGAATTTTTTCTGATGTTTCAGCAGCGATTCAGTGGTGGATTCCAAAAGTTCCCACCTCTCTGTGACCCTCAAGGGGGTGCTCCATCTGTCCCTCAGCACTCGTGGGTCTGTGACACGCAGCTCCCAGGAATGGCTGGAGGTGGCGTGCACAAAGCCAAGACATCTCCAAATTCAGAGCTCCCACCAAACCCTTTTCCCCCCCTCCCTTTCTCATTATGCTGCAGCTGGATCAGTGGTAGCCCTGCACGTGTGAGGATGCCCTCTCTGAAGTTATTAATGTTCACAGTGGGAAGAGAAAAATCATCAAAGGCTGGGCTTGGTGTCCCCCTGCCGTGTCACTGTGCTGGGGGCTGGCAGCAGTGCGGGCTGTCACTGCTGGCACAGCCCTGCTGTGTCCCTTTGAACTGGGGTCCTGGGGAGAGCACTGCTGCTCCATCTCCAGCCCCCTCGCTGCTTTTTATCATTTTAAAGGCAATTTAGCACCAGCTGTGTTACACAAGCTGTTGCTCTGGGTGCCCTGAGCCAGGGCCGTGCTCGTGGTGCAGGTGGCCCCAGGCTGGGGATGTGCTGTGGGGTGTGGTGATGGTCCCCAAACCTCTGTGAGGTGCCACTGCTGGGGCAGGAGAATGCAGGCAGAAACACAGCTCCCTGTGCTGTGTGTCCCCAGGGACCAGTGTCCAAGAGGAATGTCCCCAGCTCCTCTGTGCCATCTCATAAGATGCATTGAGTTATGGGCTGGGGGGTGTGGGGGGCTGTTCCCCTGCCTGTTTTGGGAGGTGCTGTGTTTAGGAATGTCTCACAGTGGGCTGGAAAGAGCCCACAGCCACTCATAGCCACATATGGTTTTGGTGTGTTGAGCCCAACACCTTGCAAAAAGCAAATTGGCAAATAACTTTGTCCATGGAGGGTAGTAACAAAAATGGATAAGCACTGTGGAGAAACATTTGCTTCCTGACCCTCTGCTTGTCCTTTGCTCCTGAGCGTGGGTCTGCAGCTTCACACTTTTCTTCCATGCACACTGCTCTTCTCCAGCTTTTTCCTGATTTAGCTGCTTCACTTTCTGAAGGCAAAGTGGAGAAAAAGATGCTGCTTTCAGGTAAATTGGGAAAAATAGAGATGGTAACAAGCAGGAGAGAAGCCAAGGGCAAGAAAGACCAATACATTCCTAAAGCCCCTGGACCTGTTTGCATCCCCTGACCCAGCTTTGGTGTCAGCAATGCCCACCTGAAAGGTGCTCAGGACCTGCCCTGCTCCTCTGGGGCATTTGGGGCTGCTTTTTTAGGCCTATCTCCACCTGAGGCTCCCACAGGAGCCTTTTCTCTGCCTGAAACAGGATCCATAGCTTTCCAGGCTACATCTTGTCTTGTGTTTCTTCTTCTGTACCAGAGTTGGCTGTGACAAATTATGTGCAGCATTTTCAGAATATTTTTCTGTTTGAGGCAGAGAAACCTGGCAGTTCTCTTTCTCCCCAGGGTGCAGCAGAGCCCTAGACCATGGTGGGGCTGTCAAAGTGCTCTGCCCTTCTCTGGGCTCTCGAGAAGGCTCCAGCGCTGCAGATGTCACCATCCTTAGAAAACTCTCTCAAGCCTCTTGAAACTTGGGGTTGTTCTGTGTTTCTTCATGGAACCTGTCAGATTTTTGTTTCATAAAATGGTAGCAGCTGAAACCACACTTGACCATCCCTACCTGCAGCTTCCACTATTTTTAGGGGCTCTTGAAAGCATGTTCACACTAAGCATTGTGATGCTGAGAGCAGCTTGGTGTTTAATGAGTTTTTTTTTTCCTTTTCTGCTATCTGTTCCTGATGTCCAGGTGCTGCTTAGTGCAGCTCTGCCTGGAAGGGCTTGTGATGGTGTTGATCCCTTTTGCATGAACTTTTGGCCTCCACAAGGTCATGGCTGTGATGAAATCTCTTTAGCCTAGGAGAACCATCCTGTCAGAGCCTGTTTACCAGGATAACTTGTAGCTGTAAGCTGCTATTTATGTTTTTTGGGGTAGAGGTTGAGTGCTGTGCTGTTTTTTGTTGGGCTCATCAGCTCACTCCCAGTTCCAGGCTCACCTGAAAGAGATGTCTGCAAATCTTCTGCTCTCTCCCCCCATCTCAAGGTGAGATCAGCTGTGCCTGAAACATTGCTGTTTGTCCAATATGCTCTGAACCCTGCAATATTGGAGTGATGTTCTGCTGCCACAGGTCAGTCCCCAGAGAAACCACACTGGCCCTTGGTCAACAAAGCAGGATTTGCTAAATCCCTTGGCAAACCTGGGAGTGATGTGTTCTGCATCTGACCTCCTCTGTTTTCCCTGGGTGGCCTTTTTATCTGGAAACTCATTTCAACCCTTTGGTTTAGATAGTTTTGCCGCTGGTTCATTTTTATTTACAGTGAGGACAAGTTGCCTCGGTGTCTGTTCACTCAGTAGCATCTAATTTTGCTCATGAAGGCGAGCTCATCTTTGTACTTTATTGGTGATGGCAGTGAGAAGCTTTTTGTGCTGGGTGTATTTTGGGTACCAGACTGAGATCCACGCCTCCACACTGCATCTTTTACCCAACGTGTCCGGACCCTAAATTTTCAGTTTTTCAAAAACTCAGATCTTTTTGATCATGGATAGCAGATACATTTGATCAGCTGCTTTTTTTTTTTTTTCTTTGCTTTTTTTTTTTTTGGTGTGTGTGTGCTGCTCTTTGCCTGTTTTAAACAAATCTGTCTGGTGCTGTTTGTGTGCTCACAGTCTGTCTCCCTGCTTTGATATGCATTGTTAATTAGCTGCTTTTCGACTCTTACTCTCATGTTCCCTGAGCAGGATGCAGTTTCTAGCAATCCTACCAGCCACGCTTCATCTTTGCTCATCAGACCAAATTTCTGCCGTTCTGTTTGTGGTAAAACGTGGCCAAAAATCAAATCAGCACATTCTGGCTTTAGTTAATAAACTGTTACCTGCCTGCATCTGTACTTTTTCATCCCAGCCCTTAGATCCATCTCACACGTGGCTTTGCCCTCCCCACGGTGCACTTTTCAGCCTCCCCCGTTGGGATTTGAGGTGCTCTGCATTGAAGGAGTCTTTTTCAATGTCCTCTTTCAACTTGTAATGGGCTTCACCGTGGCCTGGGGAGGTTTGAAGGCAGTTTAGGGTGATATGGTGAGCATGCCAGGCTGGCTGCTCTCATCCTGCTGTGACTACTGGGAAACTGTCCCATCCCAGCCTTGCTGCCCCACCCGCAGCCTTGCAGATGTTTTTCCCAGCACAGGACCCGAATTAGTGCATCAGCCTGTGCCCTGCTCACCCAGCTCCCTTCCCTTCCCTTCCCTTCCCTTCCCTTCCCTTCCCTTCCCTTCCCTTCCCTTCCCTTCCCTTCCCTTCCCTTCCCTTCCCTTCCCTTCCCTTCCCTTCCCTTCCCTTCCCTTCCCTTCCCTTCCCTTCCCTTCCCTTCCCTTCCCTTCCCTTCCCTTCCCTTCCCTTCCCTTCCCTTCCCTTCCCTTCCCCACACCATATCCCCATCCTGGCAGTGTCCCTGCTCCTCTTTTCCCATCCCCATCCTGGCAGTGCCCCTGCTCCTCTTTTCCCATCCCCATCCTGGCAGTGTCCCTGCTCCTCTTTTCCCATCCCCATCCTGGCAGTGTCCCTGCTCCTCTTTTCTCATCCCCATCCCACAGAAGAGCGAGGGACACACTGAACTGACAAGTACAACACTTTTCCTGCTTAAGGTCTTCATTTTTTTCTCTCTTTTTCTCCCCACACCCCTTTTTCTATTTCTTTTTTCCCCTTGCCTCTCTCCATCGCCTGCTGCGTGCCTCTGCTCTGCCAGCTGAAGGACAGCCTTGTAAAAAGCTCCTGGTTCTTTCAGATCCTTTCACCAAGCCACCCATCCGTCTCCTCCTCCCGCCCCACTCCCCTGGCAGATTTACGGGCAGCCCGGGAGAAAGTGCCGGCATTTGCATTTTTAATAAAGAGCTGCTCGCAGGGGCTGGCAGGGTGGGAGGGCAGAGGATCGGCAGCTGAAACCCGAGCAGAGCTGGTGCCTGGCAAAGGGGAGCTGGGGGGGAGCTGCCCTGGGCACTGCTGATTGGAAAAGTCACTCGGTGTCGGGTGGCATCTGCTCTCTGCTCTTCCGCCATCAGGGTTGTTAAGAAAATTAACCCACAAACATCAGAGGTTTGTGTCCAAAAAGGAGACAGAGGAGTCCTTTCTGGCTTTATTCCAACAAAGGGAGAGGCCATGGGGCATTCCCCTGGGATCTCTCCAATTTTTGGAAGATGCAGCCTCCCTTTTTATCCCAATTTCCCAGCCACATTTCCCTTCTCTCTTGCCCCATTGGCTGAGGTACCTGAGAGGTTTAGACTTCCTGATACACCTGATACCAAAGATTTCCCTCTGATGTATAACCCTCCCTTTTAATTTTTAATTCTTTTGGAATTTAGGGGTTTTTCTTCTTGATTGTTTCTTTCATCTTTCAATGTCTAATTTCATTTTATCAGCAAACCTAAAGTTTATTTCTAAAAGCAAATCTCTTTTCCCATTCATCAATCAGTGGAATCCTTCCCATCGTTTCTTTTATCTCCCAGGGCTGGTTTTATCTACCAGCAGACCCACAGCTTGTTTGTAAAGACAAATCCACTATTGTTTATATATTACAAACTATATATTGTTTGTAAAGACAAATCCACTGTTCCTCTCAGGGTGGTTCTGGGTCTGCATGGGGGTCCTGGGTGCAGCAGGGGTGCTCTGGTCTCCTCACCCTGGCATGGCCACCCTTGTGCTGTGCACTGGTTGGAAACCCTGAAAAGCACAGGAGGTCAGGGAACCAGGTGTGAAGTCACCTATTGCAGTGTGTAACAACCAACCACTTTCTCCTCCAGTGACATTTCAGTCACATTGCCCTGCAGCAGTTTCTTGAACCTTCTCCTGCAGCCCCTCCAGCCTCTTGCCAGCTCCAGCTGCTCCAGGTTAGCTCGTGGTGGGTGATCACATCCTGCCAGCTCTGGGATTATTCCTCACCCCACCCATCTTGTCTGGAAGAGTTTTTCAGGCAGTGGGGACAAGCTGGAGCACAGCTCTTGATGCTGCAGGTCAGTCTGGCCTCCTCCCCCAGGGGCTGCAATTTAAGCATGGCCAGGGCCTTGTTGAGCAGGTTCAAAGCATCTCCAGCAGCTCCAGGTTTGGAGGGCTTAGCAGGTGTTTTGTGAGCTTCCACTCAAGCCCAGATGTGGAGCAAATCATCCAGGTAATGGTAATGGTCCCTCTAGAAAAGCTGAAAGGCTTAAGGTTGTCCTGGGGATCCACTGGCAGCACTCTGGCCCTGGGAACTTGCTGGCTGAGTGTGGGGAACTTGCTGGCTGAGTGTGGGGAATTTGTGCCCTGGTGATTCCCCATTTTGTTGTTTCAATGCCCACCTGAGTGCCAAGGCTTGCAAAAAGCTGAGAGCTGTCATTCCTGGCCCATTTAATCCAACCTGATCAGCTGCAGAGCTGATGGTCATTCCCACTTTCCTTTGTGAGCTCTGAAGGCCATGCAACCCTGACTCTCCCTTGCCATGAAGGGATGTAGCTAAAGGCTGAACATTGCATTTAAGGGACTTGTTTTGACCCCAAGTAAGGGAAAAGTGTGGCAGGCTGAGGAGATGCCACACATCCCCCTTCCTGGAGCACAGAAACCTCTTCCCTGCATCAAAGCCATCACCACTTTTTGCAAGGGCATGTAGCATTAGGAGCAGGGGTAATGGGTTCAAACGGACAGAGGGCAGGTTTGATTAGATATTAGGATGAAATTCTTCACTATGAGGGTGGTGAGGCCCTGGCACAGGTTGCCCAGAGAAGCTGTGGCTGCCCCATCCCTAGAAGTATTCAAGGCCAGGCTGGATGGAGCTTGGAGCAACCTGGTGTAGTGGAAGAGGGGTAGAATGAGATGATCTCTAAAGTCCCTTTCAACCCTCTGCCCATTCTGGGACTCTGTGATTACAGGAATTTTAGCCACATTTGGAAATTGCGTCCTGGGTGGACACAACATGGCTTGGGTGCTGATTTCGATCTCCCAGGTGGGTCCAAATACACTGGCTCCATGTCCTGGGTGTGCCCACATGTGCCACCAGGTCTGGCAGTCCCTGTGCATCTGCAGCACCTGCCCCAGCACTGAGCTCTGCTGCAAGCCAAGAGCAGCTCTCCACAACCACTTTTCCACCTGAATTGATGGGGAACAATGCCTCGCTTCTATACAGCCTCTGCCTTTGTTCCCAGCCTGATGTGCTCCTCAAAAGCAAGAATAAAACCCATCTGCAGGAGCACTGGAAGGTGGGGGAGTGAAGCATTCAAAGTGTTGGTGAGACACAAGGAGCACATCTCTTTCTGGATGAAGCTGACCTCATTCAAGGCAATCCGATTGTGGGCTG
This sequence comes from Molothrus ater, assembly GCF_012460135.2. NCBI lineage: Eukaryota > Metazoa > Chordata > Aves > Passeriformes > Icteridae > Molothrus > Molothrus ater. The sequence continues at coordinate 4,389,213 of NC_050486.2, forward strand.
AATGTAATCCCCAGCTCCCAGCTGACCATACAGGAAAACAGCATTGTACCCCAGCAAAGGAATGCTGTAATCCTGCAGGCAGGATTTTTGTATTATTATTATTATTGTCCTTGCTGAAATAACTTCAGATTAGAAATTAAACTGCTTGTACAGGAGAGCTGTAATTGCCTCAAGAAAAAATCCCTGGGCTTGTCACTGGCACCTGACGCTCTTGACTCTGAATTTCAGCAGCAGTGATGCGAGGGGATGGAAAATCTCCTCTCCCCAGCTCTGAGCTCTTGCAAAGGGGATTTGGAGTTTTAGGGTTTGGGAGTGGGGTCTCTTGTCTGTGTCACTCTGCAAGTGGTGGTGTGCCAGCAGGGCTGTGCTGCTGGGGGTTCATGTCCCAAAGGTGTCATGGCCATGGGTGTCCCACTGAAAGGCACCAGCCTCCAAATCTTAGTGGCTCATCACTCATCCCCCTGTGCTATCTACAACAGCAGGGATGGGCCAGCTCTCCAGCCTCCTGCTTGGCTCCACACTTCCACCTTGTCTTCCAGCCCACTTTGCAAAGCTCCCCTGCCTGGAACAGTGATAAAAAGGGTGGTAATAAGGCAGGTGGTGAAACTGGGGTCCCAGGTTGATGTGCTGCCTGGCAAAAGCCTCACAGAGAGAGGGTCCAGCTGTGGTTTGGTTTTCTTTTTGCAATTCAATAGCTGTGATGCAAATCCCTAAAACAGGACCAGGCAGGTGCTACCGAGCACGAAGAGATGTGAGGATGGCTGGAGTGCATCCAACCCCAAAATTACAGGTGCAACACACCACTGGCCTATTGGCAGGTTGGAGCTGGCATGAGAATCTGATGTTGTAGGAACCCCAAAATTAAGATCTTGGATCTGAGGCTGTTTTGTTGTGTTGTCCTGGCTACCCTTGGAGTCATCCTACCCCAGGACCCTTCTGCATGTGAGCTGAGGGCTGAGCAGGCATTTTGGGCTGTGAGCAGCTGTGAGGACCTGATGCTGGTGTGATGCTCCTGGTTTTCTTTTCCAGGCCCTGGCCATACACCATCTTCCAGCGTGGCTTTGACTTGGTGCTGGGTGAGCAGCCTTCTGACAAGATTTTTCGGTAAGCGGTGAAGGCAACCTGCTCAGCACATTTTGGGGCTCAAATATGACTCAGGGCATGTAGGTAGCCCAGCTGGCAGGGCTGAGCACAGCTGTCCTGTGCCACCTCCTGGGGACATGTGAGCATGGCTGGGAAGATGCCCCTGCAGCTTCATGTGGGTGCTGGATACCCAGCAGCCAGTTCCTCCTCTCTGACCGTGGTGAGAGTGAGTTTTAGGCTCTGAAGGAGGGTTTCTATGGAAAATGGAAGTGCCTTTTTTTAAAGTAACATGCAACTTTTGGGAATCATTGGCTGTATTTGGAGTGGCCACCTTACTTTCCCCTGCCCACACACCTTAGTTTGGGCTGGCATCCTTGCAGGATGAGCAGGGAGGCTCAAGGGCTTGGATTTGGGTGGAGACAACCTTCCAGGGTCAGCTTTTCCCTCTGTCCCAGCCTTTGCTGCTCTCCCTGGCAGGTTCACCTACACCTTGGGGGAGGGCATGTGGCTGCCCCTGAGCAAGAGCTTCGTCATCCCACCAGCTGAGCTGGCCATCAACCCCTCAGCCAAGTGCAAGACTGACATGACGGTGATGGAAGATGCAGTGGAGGTCAGGTAGGTGCCATGGCAGGGTCAGGGAGCTCAGGAGGGGCTTCAGCAAACAGAGCTGGCATCCCCATCCCACATTTGCAGGTGGAGGTCAGTACAACCATGAACCTGCCCCTCTTTAGCCCTGCAAAGCCGAGCCTTTGGCAGTATTCCCCCTCATCTCAGGAGCTCCTGCATCCTTCTAAAAGCTTGGCTGCCACCCAGCTCACCGTCAGCCCAAGGAAAACCTGAGCTCTGGAAAAACCCACACAAACAGCCACAGTCATGTAGGCATCCACAACATCTCATGGAAGCAGTGACACACCTCCTCTTCCTCCTCCTCCTCACAGGGAAGAGCTGATGACCTCGTCCTCCTTCGACAGCCTGGAGGTGCTGCTGGACTCCTTCGGCCCCGTGCGCGACTGCTCCCGGGACAACGGCGGCTGCAGCAAGAACTTCCGCTGCATCTCGGACCGCAAGCTGGACTCCACGGGCTGTGTGGTGTGTGACCCCAGGCTCCTGGGATCCCCCTTGGTGTCAGCAAGGAAGGGCAGGCCACAAAGGGAATCCTGCCTCCCTTACTGTCACTTTGGGGTGCACATTTTGAGGTTGATTTTGTAGCAGGGAGATGTTTTTGGGCTGGCAGCTCCTCTGTTGCTGAGCACACGAGGCAGTAAGAGTCCATCTGTTTGTTGGCTCTGTGGGAGGCTGCAGATCACTCAAATGTGTGCCCTGTCACCACCACAAGTGCTCTGCCCCAAAACAGGGTGACTGTGGGGCTGCAGTATCACCAGAGCTGGGCATTGGGGTGAAGAGGCTGTGAGCGTGGGGCAGAAAGTGTGTGTGGAAAGGGCAGCACAGCTTTGTCAGTCACTGGAGCTGAGTTGCTGGAGACTGGGGTTGATACCAGCACATTGCCTTGGTGGGGGATGGCCTGGGGGGCTCCCACCTCAGGGTATACACTCCTGAGGGTGCATAGAGGCTTTGGTGCAGGAGGAATATCTGCAGATGAGGATGGTGCTGCTGTCCTTCCTGCAGCCCCCGAGCGCTGCTCAGGCTGCAGTTTCTGGTGGAGAGCAATGCTGGAGCCCTGCCCTCCACCTCAGCCTCAGAGACAGATACCTTCCCATGGGTTTTCACCTCCTGCTTCCCCCACCCCACCAGTGCCCCACGGGACTGAGCCCCATGAAGGACGGCACGGGCTGCTACGACCGGCACGTGGGCGTGGACTGCTCTGACGGCTTCAACGGGGGCTGCGAGCAGCTGTGCCTGCAGCAGATGGTGCCCCTGCCCGAGGACCCCCTGCTCTACAACATCCTCATGTTCTGTGGGTGAGTGACTGCCAGAACCCAGGAAATTCCTCTGGCTGCCCTGGGGCACTCGAGACCCCGACAGGGGGCTTGGAGACCTTGGCACAAAACCCAAGGCCCCTGTGCCTTTGAATTTGATACATGGAAAAAACAATTACCAACCTTTATATGAAGAATTACAAGTCAAGAAAGTTTAAGTAGAATAATAGTTAGTTTGTCACAGGGTGAAAAATAGATTTTTGAGGTTTTTAAAATGGGGGCTTGGGGTCCCAAGATGGAGGAATTTGGGTGTGCCCTGTCCTTCTTCCTTCTTCTTCCTAGCCTCCATGTTCTGGGTGATGTTGGCATTTTTAGATTGGTTTAGAGTAGAAGCTCACTGTTAACATAGATGATGGATATTGGGAAGTTATTGTAAATAGTGTACACGTAGCTTTTAGTATAAAAGATAACACTGCCCCAAGGATGGGCAGTGTGCCTCAACCCAACCTGCCAGACAGACCTCGGTGGGTTGGAGAAAGAATTTCATAGATAAGAAACAATAAACAACCTTGACAACAATAATAGAAGGGTTTTGACTCCTTCTTCGACTGCTGGGCTGGGAAAAGAGACTTCTAACACATCTCAGGGTCGCTCTGACCAGCAGAGATTCCGAGAAGTGACCCATGCTCATCCCCTCCCTGGCCACGGGGACACCTCCAAAGCACTGCTGTCCATTGCTGCCACCACCCTGAGCTGGTGGGGTTGGGATGGAGGGGGTCTCCTCTGTTCTTGTGTCTGTCCTCACTGTTGTGGGGGCTGCAGCTGACAGGGGACCCCGTGCTGGCTCCCCAGGTGCATTGAGGACTACAAGCTGGGCGCGGACGGGCGCTCGTGCCAGCTGATCTCGGAGTCGTGCCCCGAGGCCGGGGACTGCGGCGAGCCCCGCGAGCTGCCCATGAACCAGACCCTCTTTGGGGAGCTCTTCTATGGCTACAACAACCACACCAGGGAGGTGGCACCAGGCCAGGTGCTCAAAGGGACATTCAGGTGAGTTGCAGACCCCAGCAGGGTCAGACCTCAGCATCCTCTCCAAGAGGAAGGCGTGGAAGGCACCTGGGGCTGGACCGTAGCAGTCTGCCTGTCCGTCCATGCCTGGCTTTGCTTTGCAGAAGATGGAGGGGCTGGTGGGGAGGGTGGGTCTGACACTTTCCATCAAGAGTAGACATCTTTTTAATCTGTTCCTGAAGGAAAGGAGAAATGCCAGGTGGATTTTTGGGGTGGGTCACTTGTTGGCAGTCATTTCTGCTGTCCTCCAGCCTTGTTCTTCTCTCTGCAATTACCTTCCAGGCAGAACAACTTTGCCCGGGGCCTGGAGCAGCAGCTGCCCGATGGGCTGGTGGTGGCCACAGTGCCCTTGGAGAACCAGTGCCAAGAGGAGCTCTCCGACCCCACTCCTGACCCTGAGTTCCTCACTGGTGAGTGAGTCCAGCTGGATCCATGTGTCTCCCACTGAGGCAGCTGCCAGCATGTCCAGCTCACACCCTAACCACCCACAGGATATATCTACTGGGGGATAGATCTACTCTGGCTTTAGCTGCACACAAAGGAACCAGCAGCTGAGAGCTGGTTCCTTTTTCCAGTAAGAGGAAGGCATTAAAAATTAAGAAAAGGCAAAGGCTGTAAATTAATTGTGGAGTAATTGTGGAGTGTAAAAGCTCAAGCATCCATTACATCCATTAACTATTTGGGGCATTTGCAAAAGGATTTTTTTTTTTTTTTGGAGGCCAAAAAGGTTTTCCAACTACGTTTGATTTCTTTGCTGATATAGTGAAGCATTCAAAACCCAGCACCACCAAACTAAAATGTTTTGGTTTGTCATACCAGAGCATCATGGGCAATGAGTGATAGGTATAATGGGTTCCTAGACAGCCTTCAAGGATTTGCCTTTTTTTCAGGTTGCCAGTACTCATAAGTAGCCTTAATTTCCTTGGTGTTTGTTGCTGTTTATCACTCAGGATTCCATTTTTTCATGTTGGAAAAAGCCATTTTTTATTCACATAACTCCTTTTTATACAGTTTTAGAGACCTTGTGTGGGATTCCAGTTGTTCAGTAGCTTTCTTGTCAATTACTTTATTGGTTTGTAACAGGTTGTTATTCTGTATGGTCACTCAAACTCTTGGTGTCTATGTGCAGGGACAGTTGTTTGTTAAAGATAGTTTTCATTTTTCTATCTAATGGTGCAAAAACAGTTAATGCAGGTGCAAGTAATTTTTTAACCCAGGAATAGTTTTGTTATGTTAACAAATTTCTCACAACAGGATTATTTTCACATGGGAGCTTGCAAAGTGCCAGCTTGACAGGCCAGCCACTGATTCCAGGAGAGCAGGCTTGATTTTATGAAGCTTTCTCTATGATTTTTCTACCTTACTGCAGCACTGTTGGCTGAAATGGCCCTGACATCGAGGAGCTGCTAAGCACAGGATGTGGCTAGTAAGATGTTTTTGTATCATAGGAGACCTTGTGCATTCCCTTTGTCTGGCAGAGCTTCCAGGAGGATTTGGGGGAGCCCCCATGGACTGTATCCAGGGTCTGGGGGATGCTGGCTGCCCTGACAGGGTGCATGGCAGTGAAGGTGCAGGCAGGTTCAGCAGGGAGGAGGGTGCTGGTGGGTCTTGGGGGGCTGAGCTTCCCCAGGAGAGTTGGATGGGTGGGTCACTCCTGCTTCCCTGGGGATGCTCAATCCTGCCTGGAGGTGCTGGAGGACACCTGCCTCCCAGTGGGGCTCTCCTGCCTGTGACATGGTTACATGGATGTAAGGAAGGCACTGCCACCACAGCCTCAGCATCACAGCGGTGTCAGTGGGACTGGGATTTCACTGGCAATTTCACTGGGGTGGTAAAAGCCAGTAAATGATGCTATTCATTTCCCACTCTCTGCTGGCTTTGTAGCTGATTTAAAAGGAAAAAAAAAAGAGGAAAAAAAGGAAAAGAAGTAAACTATTCTCTGCTTGTCAGAAGCCTGGATATTGCTGTGAATACACGAGAGGCAGAGCTGCTGAGTAAGGAAGGGCTGTTTTTGCATAAACACTTCGCAGGGAAGAGCAAGGCTTTGAAGCTGTCGGCAGCAGCCAGCACTGAAGAGAGAGGTGCTGGAAGGCAAAGGATCTTATCCTGCTTATACTCTGTCTTCAGGCCTTCTTACCGAGGAGGGGATGCCCACTGTTATCCTCCTGAGCTCCTGCTGGGTGCCTGTTGGCAGCAGAGTTTGCTGTGACGTGCTGGCTGTGCAGCACTGGAGCCGAGAGCGGGGAGGTGGCCTGTGCCAGCATCCTGCTGTGGCACTCTGGGGATGCTCTGGCCACCAAATTCAGAGCCATGAGCACCCTCCAGTTCCCTTGCTGGGGCTTTGTCTGAGGCTCTGTGGCCTCTCTGTCCCTCTGCTCAGAGAAGCTGAGCTGCCTTGTGCCTTGGGCAGGAATAAGTGGCCACCCAGCCCAGGTCTCCATGAATTCCTGGCTTCTGCAACTCGCAGCTGAATGGCTGAAGAGCAGGATGTCTTTGAAGGAGAAGGACAAACTCTGGGTCCTCTCCAGCTCCAGCATTGCCATAATGTCCTGAGAGAACATTACATCAATAGGAAGTGATTTCCCCGTCCATCTGCTGCCCACTCAGCTCAGTCCCAGCTGAGGGGGACCCAGAGCCTCTTGGTCACCCTTGGGCACATGTGGCATGACGGTGACCCGTTCCCAGGCCTGCTAACAGCTCATTAAATAGCACAGCTCTCATTAGTGACATAATTAGCACACCTGGGCGTGCCTTGGGAGTGGGCACTGGGAAGGAAGCAGGAGGGGGTGCAGGAGGAGGCTCATTATCTTCCAGCGCAGAGCAAAATGAAACAAGCCTACGTGTTTTCCTTCAAAGCCATCATTTTAATTGCTGGGGACCACCTGACCCTCAGCTCTGAAAGCCTCCCTAGGGGCATGTGGTGTGTACAGAACCCTCCTTGCTGACTTCTTCCCACCTTGCTGGCGGTGTTGCCCAAGGCACGAAGGGCTGCAGCCATCCCCATGGTGAGGTATTGCTCAGCAGTGGCACTGAGTCCCTGTGTCCTTTCTCTGGCAGGGATGGTGAACTTCAGTGAGGTGTCTGGGTACCCCCTCCTGCAGCACTGGAAGGTGCAGTCTGTCATGTACCATGTCCGGCTCAACCAGATGACCATCTCCCAGTGTAAGTGTGCAGGAACACGGGGAATTAGGGGAGAGAGGATGGCAACAGGTGACACAGCCTTCTGCTGGCAGGTGATTGTTGGAACCCAGGAAATTCCTCTGGCTGCCCTGGAGGACTCGAGACCCCAACAGGGGGGCTCAGAGACCTTGGCACAGAGCCCAAGACCCCTGTGCCTTTGATTTTGACCCATGGAGCAAATTACCAACCTTTATATGAAGAATTACAAGTCAAGAGAGTTTAAGTAGAATAATAGTTAGTTTGTCACAGGGTGAAAAATAGATTTTTAGGGTTTTAGAATGGGGGCTTGGGGTCCCAAGATGGAGGAATTTGGGCATGCCTTGTCCTTTTTCCTTCTTCCTAGCCTCCATGTTCTGGGTGATGGTGGCACTTTCGGATTGGTTTAAGGCAGAAACTCACTGTCTAACATAGGTGATAGCTACTATCACCTATGATAGTTATGGTAAATAATGTACAAGTTATGGTAAATAATGTACAAGTAGTTTTTAGTATAAAAGATAACATTGCCCCAAGGATGGGCAGTGTGTCTCAACCCAACCTGCCAGGCAGATCTCAGTGGGTCGGAGAAAGAATGTTATAGATAAGAGATAATAAACAACCTTGAGAATGAGAACAGAAGAATCCTGATCTTTGGCTGCCAGGCCGGGACAACGTATCTCAGAGTCACTCTGACCAGCAGAGATTCTGAGAGGTGATGGGCTCAAAGGCTGGCTGTCCACTGCAAGCCTGTAGGGGGGGTAGCGAGGGCTGGGTGGGCTCTGGGAACTGAGCATCTCCTCCATCTCCCTGCCAGCCTTCAGCAATGCACTCCACTCTCTGGATGGAGCCACCTCCCGTGGAGATTTTGTGGCGCTGCTGGACCAGTTTGGCAACCACTACATCCAAGAGGCAGTGTATGGCTTTGAGGAGTCCTGCTCCATCTGGTATCCCAACAGGCAGGTCCAGCGGCAGCTCTGGCTGGAGTATGAGGACATCAGCAAAGGTAGGAGCTTATCCTTGGGAAGGGTACTCATACCAACCCCTGGGAGTGGCAAGTGAGGTTTGCTTTTGGCATTTTGGAAGGTGCCCAGCCTGTGTCAGGACCATGTCCCACGTCATTGCCTCACACCCTGCTCTCACACCCTTTGAAGCCAGCCAAAGGATTGCATGCAGGCCAGGCCAAAAAGAAAGATCAATACCCACAGCCCCAGGGAAAGACAAGTGCACCAATCCCACCATCCTGCCTCATTCTGGACTTAACTGTTGTCTTTAATCTTATTCTTTCCTTCCTTTTGTCTCTGCCATATCTACTCTCTTCCACCTGCATCCTGCAGCCAGACTTTTCTCCCTCCAGAGTGTTTCCTTCTCCTGGGGAGAATGCTTTTAATGCCAGGGAACCAGTTAGGAGCTGGGAGGTTCATCATGGTGCACAGGGCCTCTGGCACTGCTGCATCCCCTCCAGTGCCCTGTCTGCAGTGAACAGTGATGGATGCCCTGTGGAAGAGGTCCTGCCCACTTTGAATGGCAGCTTCACAAAAGCTGAGGCAGCCTAACCCCTGCCTGCTGCCATCTGTCCTCAGGTCTGTGGCAACTTCTCTAGTGGAGGGTGTCCCTGCCCATGGCAGGAGGCTGGAACAAGATGGTCTTTATTGTCCTTCCCATTCCCAACTATTCTGTGATTCTGTGATCTCTTGTGCTGGCCTCAGCAAAGCTGCCTGTAGGTATTTTCCTGCCTATGCTGGGGATGGTGGGTTGCAGCATCCAGGCTTGGGCAGCAAACAAGAGCCAGCCCCCAAGCCTGGGCATGGGGGATGCTGAGCAGAGCTGCTGCCTTTTAGATGACCTTGGTTTGCTGCTGCTGCCCAGGAATTCCCAGGTGCAGGCAGTGTGAGCTTGGAGCTCCCAGGCGCCACAATGGACACATCATTTCCATCATGAGGCTTCATAATTCTCAATATTGGCACCAGCCTGTGGTGCTGCTCTTGCTATGTCCCAGCCACAGAGACACTTATTATCTCCCCAGGGCTCTTGTGTGGGAAGGGCTTCTTTCAAAGCCTGAGTCTGGATCCTGTGGGCTTAGGTCTCCTGGAGCCTGGACTTCTTCACAAGCCCACCTGGGGAAGCACAGCACGGTGCTCTTTGGCTGAGGGCTGTCTCCAGATGTAGCACCTCCTGATTGCAAGCACTTCTTTTTTTCTCCTGCAATTTCCTCCTCTTTGATTTTCGTGCTTAGAGGCTTTTCAGGTCTGGCAGCCTTTTTCCACCCACAGTATCACATTTAGGTTTCACTCTGGCACCTGCCACTTTCCTTCCTTTGCTTTTTGTTTGCAAACGTCAGGGGCTGGATATCGATTGAGAAATTGCAAGAGACAAATCATTCCCTGGCTCCTCTGCTTTTTCTCAGTGCCTGCTAAGGTGCAATTCACAGCCAGCCTAAAGTGATCCATCTCCAGCTTCCTGGGGGAGCAGAGCAACACTTTTCTATCCCAGGTTTTGTTTTAACAGCCTTGTTTTCTTTCAGGAGTCTCAAGGATGGGCTAGTGCTGGCCCATTTCTCCACAAATCCTTGCTATAGGGAGATTTTCCTGTTGAATCATGGATGTGGTCCATGGTGGCTCCCCACATACCAGGTCACCACTAATGATGGCCTGAGCCTGCCCTGGGGGTGAGGTTTTGCCTGGGTCATCCTTCAGCTTCCTCCAACCCCACCAACCACCTTCAACGGTCCCTCTAGGCCCCTCTTTCTTCTGTATCAATCCAGGGACATCCTTTGGCAGGGATTTCGTGTGAAAAGCACTGTGTCCCTTCATGGCAAGGCTCGCCATGGCAGGGTGATGCTGTCCAGGGCACAGCAGTGATGGGCAGATTTTACCTTTTTGACTTCTGTGCAAGGACTGTTCCTCTTGTGCCAAAATATTTCCTGCTCTGTAGGGCCAGGAGGGCTTTTGCAGGAGAGTGGTCTGGCAGGGGTTTTGCTGGGGAGTCAGTGTGATGTGAAGGTGCCCCGGCAGGTTCTCCAGGAGCCTCCAGCCACATGAAGGAGGCTCCCTCTCGTGGGGAGCTGCTGTAAGGCTGGACTGTCCCAGTCCAGCTGTAGGGATGGGGCTGGGGAAACTGAGGCACAGGGAGACCAGAGGACCTGCAATCACAGAGGCCAGGGTGGGCTTTTTAGTCCTGATTCCTCCTCTAAAGATCCCTACATATCTTAATCCTTAATCCTAATCCCTACAGAGCAAAAGGATGCAGGGGGCTCTTTGGAAGCCCTGCCTCTCTCCTGGGTGGAAGGCAGAGCTCTGGCCCCTCATATTCCCCTACCAATGGCTTGGAGCCCACTCTGGTGTCACTTTTCCCCCCTTCTGCAGGCAACTCACCCTCGGATGAGTCAGAGGAGCGGGAACGGGACCCCAAGGTGCTGACGTTCCCCGAGTACATCGCCAGCCTCTCGGAGTCGGGCACCAAGCGCGTGGCGGCCGGCGTGCGCATGGAGTGCCAGAGCCGCGGGCGCTGCCCCTCCTCCTGCCCGCTCTGCCACGTCTCCTCCAGCCCCGAGGTGCCAGCTGAGCCCATCCTGCTGGAGGTCACCAAGGCAGCCCCCCTCTACGAGCTGGTCACCAACAACCAGACCCAGCGGGTGAGGACAGGAGCAGGGGCAGGACAGCGCTGTGGCTGGCTTTGGAGGCAGCTTGCCCAGAGAGCATCGTGTCCAGCCGTGGCAGCCCTTGCTCCTTGGCCAGCCCTGCTCTCCAGGGTGGATGGGCTGTGCTGAACCCTCCAGGGGATGGATGAACACAAGTGGTGGTGGGATGGGAGTGTTGGGGAAGATGAAACAGGAAAGCCTTATAAATATGATTGCCTGGCAAAAGATTTTGAGAATATAGAAACTATAAGTGAGATTGAAATGAAAGCAAGCTTTGAGATACCTCAGTTACTGAACAACAAGTAAACAATGGTGTAGCCAGCTGAAGGTAATCCCCTTTTGATGAAACAGTACCCTCTGCCTGCAGACAAGTCCAAAGGTCAGAGCAGACCCTACTAGCTTAGCAGAAAGGGTCCAAAGTGTAGTTTTTAGAGTTTAAAATGTAACACAGTATGATAATATAATGATTCTTATAGGCTGTATGTAAATGCTATAAGATTTGTATATTGTACTAAATTAGTAAGAATCAGAATATTCAAGACAGAAGAAAATTTATTGTATTGTAACAAAAACTTTGCTCTCTTACCCCTTTTACTCTCTTATGCTTTTGCTCTCTTACCCTTTTATGCTCTTACCCTCTCATCCTCTCTCCCCCTCTCTTCTCTGGGGCCTGCTCTGAGCTGTGGCTGGCAGCTCCCATCAGGGCCCTGCACTCAGGCCCTTTGCAATGAACCCCAAGTTCCTGACCTGGCTGCAGAGATCTCTGCTCTCCGTCTGTCCTGACCGTGCTACCCCCTGATGCTCCTACATGGGAGCTCACCTGCCCGGTGCTCAACCCCTTGTCCTGTCTCCCAGCTGCTGCAGGAGGCCACCATGAGCTTGCTGTGGTGCTCGGGCAGCGGGGATGTCATCGAGGACTGGTGCCGCTGTGACTCCAGTGCCTTCGGGGCCGACGGGCTGCCCACCTGTGCTCCTCTCCCACACCCCATGTAGGTGCCCAGCCTGGCTTTGTGGTGCGGTGGGTCTGTGAAGAGGTGGTGATGGCCAGCAGTGTGGTGGCAGGAGGTGGTGGGGCTGTCTGCCTTCGTGGGGCAGGTTTGCAAACTGATGGGTGACCTGGGAATCGAGAGTGCAGAGTTGCAGTTCTTTTCTGAGTTCAGCTGAGGACTGTGGGGCTGGTTGTGGATCCATCATGGTAAAGCAACCCTAAGGAATGAGTCCTTTGGACCAACATGCCCAGAACCTGGAGGGGAAAGGGAGGGGGAGTAATTTCTCTCCTGAGTTTGCTGTCTCCTGTGAGTTAACGGCTTTGAATCCCTTTTGTTGTGAGAAAGTAATGCAAAAACTGTCCCCCAGCCTGCGTCTCTCCACTGTACATGAGCCCAGCAGCACACTGGTGGTACTGGAGTGGGGCCACTCAGAGCCCCCCATTGGGGTGCAGATTGTGGACTACCTCCTCCGTCAAGAGAAGGTCACTGACAGAATGGACCACTCCAAGGTGGAGACAGGTGAGTGGGGACTCCCCTGGTTCTCCAGGGAGAGTGGGGATGGAGGTGTTAGAAGAGAGCCTGTCTGTCTTTGCAAGGGGATGCTGCAACAAATCAAATATCCTGGGGAAGAGAGAGCAGCCCTTCTCCTGCCCACCATGCTGCAGAAAGGGGCAGCTCATACCATAGGGATGAGCTTTTCTGGAAATGCAGTGGGTCCAACTTTACACCAAGTTCATGCCTTAGCCTTGTTCCCCCTTGGCAGCAGGCAGTGTGGCAGCAGGCACAGGCTCTCCACAGCCCCTGTGCCATCACCAGGCACATCCTCCCCTCTCTCCCTAGAGACGGTGCTGAGCTTTGTGGATGACATCATCTCTGGTGCCAAGTCCCCCTGTGCCATGCCAGCCCAAGTGCCTGACAGACTCTCCTCCACCATCTCCCTCATCATCCGCTGCCTGGAGCCCGACACCACCTACATGTGAGTGCCCTGTGCCAGGCCTGTGGCAGTGCTGAAATCCTGGTCCTGTTTGGTGCTGTCTGTATTTCCGTGTGGAGCCCAGAGCTTTGTTTTTCCCTTTCCCATCCAGGTTCACGCTCTGGGGAGTTGACAACACAGGAAGGCGTTCCAGGTCAAGTGATGTGACGGTCAAGACACCGTGCCCTGTGGTAGATGATGTGAAAGCTCAAGGTGAGATGGAGGGAGCTGCTTGGGACAAGAGGGAGTTCCCCCTTCCAGCATGTTCCTGTACATGTCTCATGTCCTGGCTGTAACCTCTCCCTCACCCATAGTGGCCCAGGAGCTGCCACACGGTGTGCAGGGCTGAGATGGGGGCTGCAGGAGACACACGTCCTCTCTGAAAACAAAAGGGAATAAATGGTGTTTCACTAACACTACCTGATGGCATCACCCATTAATTTTATTAATTAGACCAAACTGTGGGAAGCTAACCTGGACTGAGCCCAGGTAATGCCATCTAGTCTGTTGGAACCTTGTCCTGATGTGATGTAAATCACATAATATAACAAAATAACTCAGTGGACAAATCTTGGTTCTGGTCCTGGCTTCCCCAGAACTGAGCTTTAGCTGTGGTGGGCTTTATTCATGCCTTTCCTTGCACCCCCCTGAACACCCCCTGTCCTTGTGCCCAGAAATAGCAGACAAGATCTACAACCTCTTCAATGGCTACACGAGTGGCAAGGAGCAGCAGACAGCCTACAACACCCTGCTGGACCTGGGCTCCCCCAGCCTCCACCGAGTCCTCTACCACTACAACCAGCACTACGAGAGCTTTGGGGAGTTCACCTGGCGCTGTGAGGATGAGCTGGGGCCCAGGTAGGCTTGGGAGCTGAGCTGGCTAAGCAGGCAGGCCTGCCCTCCAGCAGGCTTGTCCCTCAGGGATTCTGGTCACCAGGAAGGCATCTCTTCAGCAAATCTTATGATATGATGGTGGATGATAGACCTCAGAGTGTCACAGTGGGGTTTCTGTTTTGCTGGATGCTGTGCATGTGCAAGCACCACTAACATAGGACAAGGTGGAAAGTGGTTGACTGTTGTCAACCCAACCCTGCTGTCCATCCCATCAGCCCTGTCCTGTCTCTGGAGTCTGGCCCAACATGTTCATGCTGTGCAGAGTGGCAAAGGGGTGGGATTTCTTTTTCCCTTCATAGCTAATGCCACAGGCAAAAAGGCAGAAGATCTTGGAAAAATAACACACCTACAAGGGATGGAGATTGGATTCTGCTTTCTACCTTTTCCTGAGCTTTGGCTTGAGCTGAATGTACCTCTGTGTGCTGAACCCTGTCAGCTTGTGGTCCCCAGCAGGCAGAGGACTGATTTTAGGTCTAAATTGTGCATTTCCTCAATTTGATCCACATCTGTGGTTGTGTGTGGGTGACATGAGTGTTTTTGGTGCCCAGGCAGTGCTGAGCTGCCACAGCAGGTTTTGGAGGAGGTTCCTGTCTAAACTAGTCTCTTTGTGCCTGAGTAAGCACCATGTCTTCTCTTCAGGCTTCTCCAGGTTGCTGAAGCCCCTCCAGCTGCCTGAGAATGTCCCAGGCTTGTAGAGATAGCCAGATGTTCCCTTCTCCCCCTGTCCTTCAACATCTGCTTTAGTCTGCGTGGTTTCCCAGTAATGTGGATATTTCCAGTCAGTTCAGCAGGCTGGGCTGAGAGCTTGCGTGTGCTGCAGTGGTGTTTCATAGCATCTGGCCTCCAAACAACCAGAGCTGTGACCTCATCTGGGAATCAGGGGTGCTTTCAAATGTACATCAACAAGAGCTGCTACTCTGTGGAATTCATGGCCTCTGCCTTACACCGTGCCCCACCCCTCCTCTTGCTGGTCTCACCACTGTCTGTCTTCCAGCCCTGCTTCTCCAGGTGATCACTTGTGTACTCCTAGCAGAGGATAGGAGATTCTCCATGTACATTCTGTGTCCTCCAAACCTCTGCTAGACAGTTAGAGAGACTCAGCTTGTGCCTGTCTTGTACTTAGTGCATTGGACTTGTGTCCTGGCACAGCTTTGGTGGGAAACTCTCAGGAGGCCCTCCATGCCCTGGAGTGGAGGTGGGGTCTCCTCTCTTCTCCCTTTTCCTATTTATGTCCTAAGAAATGTGAACTCTTTGAGGCACAACCTCAAAGCTCAGTAGCAGCATTGCAGCACATGGAGCCTTTTTAGGGGAGAGGCTCCCAGCAGCTCCTCTGCCCAGGGTTGCCTCATTCCCCCGACACTCAGTGGGATCAGCAGGCTTGGACTTCAGTCTCACCTTTGTCTTGATCCCAGCTGTGGTGATGCCGCTCCATCTCCATTTCCAGATGTGAAATCCAGCCCCAGTTTGCACAGACCATCTGACATCTGTTGTGGTGATTTGCATGAGGAACACATAAAATTCCTTACGTGACAGACTGGAGTCGTCACGGAGCCGCTGCCATCACCGAGGCTGAGTGCTGCCACTGCTGCTCCCTGCCCCAGTGAGCACCAGCCAGGACACGGCGTGGAAGCTGCTTCCTCGAGCCCCATGAGGCAGAGGCATTGCCACGGAGCAGCCAGAAATGCCACTGAATTACCCAAATGATACCATTTTCTGTGTGAATCTACGAGCCAGAGGGTTAATTGCAGCCTCTGGAAACGCTGGAGCGCTCGGGGTAGGATGACGCAAGTCGCTGATGAAGTGTTTGCAGCTCGCGCTCCTTGGAAAGAGGCACTGAGGCAGCTGCAGCGGGCTCTGGTGATGACAAATCTTGGAAAGCAGACCTCCTGTTTGATCGTCTGCGAGGGCGAAGCACCCAGACTGGTGGTGACAGGACAAATCACTTGCAGATGACATTATTTAGCCAGCAGACAGTGTTTGTTTGACTGTTGCTGATGCTCCTTTGAAGTCGGGGATGCGGACCCACGCGACTGACTCTACCATGTCCCTCCTCCTCCACACGTCCAGGGCACCTCCTACTCTGCTCATTTGTGGCACACTCAGCTCCCTTCTTGGCAGTGCTGGCTGCTGGACTGAAGAAGCAGAACTTGTTGTGAGTGCACAGATAACTTGTCTGAGGCTGCGAAAGCAAATCGCTCCCTCACGGTCCAAGAAGGGCTGCAGAGAGTCCTGGTCTTTGTATAAGGAAAGGAAATGGAGAAAAAAGCAAGCAGTAAGTGGAAGTTGGATTTGATGCAAAGCCTAGTGAAGTCTGGTGGTGCCTATGGGCTTTGAGCCAAAATCTGTGGGATAATATCAGGCATTCCTGTGAGGGTAGCTGGAGGAGGAGAGGCACTCGTGGCATCTTGCTTGGGTGTCACATGCAGAGACAAGTGAGAGCTTGGCTGTTTTCTCATGGCTGGCCAGCTTGGGTGGCTGTCTCCAGAGCCAAAACCATTTTAACCACCTTTTCCTCTCTGGCATGCCCTGGACATGAGCTCTGGGGTGGCACTTGTCATGTGGCTGCAGAGCTGGACAACCTTTCAGTGGCTCCAGATTGGGCCCTTGGAGCTGCAGTCACATCCAAGGTTTTCTCTCCAGGAAAGCCAAGATTGGCTCTGACTGGACTTAGGGTAAATTAATTCCTCTTCAAGCAGCTCTCCCATGGTGTGCCTGGCCTGGAGGGAGGTGTGGAGAGGCAGTGGATGTTCCTTCATGGTTGGTGCACATATCCTGGAGCTGTCACACCAGCCCAAGGTGCTTATCCTAAGTAAGAATGTCCAGTAAGAATGTGATTTTTTTCCTTCAGAATCATGATTTGTGACTGCTGCCTGTTCTGGGCTGAGCAGATGCTGAGTTAAAGCTAGTGAGGGGCTGTATCTTCTTTTCCTCGACTATTCTAACCCAGCAACTGACCTTGGAGCTGGGTAGGAAACTTATCCCAGCTCATCAGACACTGAAACTTTGGTCTGGGTTTCCAGGCACATGAGATACCTCCAAGATGCTTTATTTGAATCCCTTGCCTCCACAGTGGCCACATTCCCTGGAGATCACCCAAAGTGTGAGACAAATTTAAAATGAACACAATGTGTTTTATCTGTACAAACTGATTTTCTTGATAAAAACATTAGCAGTGCAATTTTATGAGGACAAATTTGAAAAGAAGAGAACACAGCTTAGATCATGTTTGGCCATGATCCTCTGTGCTCTTCCAATATCTCAGCCAATACAAGAGGCTGGTGATTTAGCACTTCCTCACTACCAGGACAAGCCTGCACGGAGGCTACGATGCCCTGGGTGTGCTGGATGTCTCTTGCAGAAGATGGATTCATCCTGGACCTGCTCTGCCTCTGTCACCTGACCTTCTCTCAAGGCTTCCTTGGCTGGGTTGTGGCTCTTTACAGGCTGCTGCTGCAGTGACTTGCCTTTCCTCGTCTTGTTCTCCACAACTGGAAGATACAAAGTGCACATGCAAAGAACCAGGAGATCTGCCACATCCCCTGCTCTCTCAGAGCTTTTTGGATGGGTTTGATGTGTGCTCCAGTGTATCCCTTCTGGTTTGCACGGTGTCCTGTAGGACACATTTCCTAAGCTGTTCCTAAATATTGTGAGTCATGTAGCAGGAATGTCATTCACTGTACTTATGTCTTGTATGGATCATAATTCTTATCTCACCTTCAGCCTTCCATACAGACCCTCACAAGCCAGACAGGACATTCTGGTTTGGATTTTTTTTTCTTAAATCTCCCTCCTCCTCAGTGGTATCCTGGCTTGCTGCTTGCAATACTGTGTGCATTTCTGGCAGTGGAGAAGTTGAGGATGCCCCATTCCTGGAAATGTTCAAGGCCAGGTTGAGACTTGGAGCACCCTGGTCAAGTGGAAGATGTCCCTGCCATGGGACAGGGAGAGTGGAACAAAATGATCTTTAAGGTCTCTTCCAACCAAACCATTCTGTGATTCTGTGATTCCTACACCAAGCCATGAATGGCCAGCATAGCTCCTGAATATGCAGCACATACACTTAATGAAGTGGACACACATGGTGACACTATTCTGGGCTGGCCATATATGTCATGCCTGACACGATTTAGCTTTTATCCCCACTGCCTACACTGCTATTGGCTCTGTTTCCCCATCCTGTTATATTTGGGGTCCAGTAGCTGCAACAGTGACTGGTGGTGCCACTTGAGTCCTTGGTAATGTCCATGCAAAGGGTGCTGGGGGTTTCACAGCTACACTTGTGACTGTCTCCATAATAAACTCTCAGCAAACCTGGCCTTGTTGTGTGAGTGCTACAGGGTGGAAGAAGAAGAGGGGACAGGACAGTGAGGTGTGTGTCCCAAGACCAGTGCAGCAGGTGCAGCACTGCCATGGAGACATGGGCATCTCTGCCTGGGTAGGGGCTGTTCTCACATGGATTTAACTTGCAGTGCTGCCTTGGGAATGGTGTGTCCCCACAGCCCCACCATCCCTCCTTGTCCTGGCAGCTCCTCACAGCTGCTCTTGCATTATCTCTTCTCCCTCCAGGAGCTCCCGTGGTGTCCTTAACTGTCTTTACTTTTCTCTCCTCATACATTCCTCCCGCCCTCCCCGCCATCCTCTCCGTGGTGTCTCCATCACCCCTGCCACCCCTCGCTGTCCATCGCCCCCCTGGCATCTCCCCTCGCCCGCCCTCGCTGCAGGAAGGCTGGCCTCATCCTCTCGCAGCTGGGGGACCTCAGCAGCTGGTGCAATGGCCTCCTGCAGGAGCCCAAGATCAGCCTGCAGCGCTCCTCCCTCAAGTACCTGGCCTGCCGCTACAGCGAGATCAAGCCCTATGGGCTCGACTGGTCGGAGCTCAGCCGCGACCTCAGGAAGACGTGCGAGGAGCAGACGCTGAGTGTCCTGTACAATGACTATGGTGACAAGGACTACTGAGGCTTCTGGGCACCTGCTCTCAGGCTGGCCTTCCCATGGGCGTTTCTGAGGGTTTCACACATGGACCCATGGAGGGGGAGGGTGTCGCTGATGTTTCTGGAGGCGAGGATTTGGACTGGGGCGCAAAACCGGCTGCTCTGTGCAGGACTGACTCAGTATTAGTTTCTTCTTCAACTTGGCCAAAAGCCTTTCTAGTTAGAAGTCTTGTGGGACCCAGTTTTCTTGGTTTTGTTTTATTCATTTTGCCAAGAGGTTCCTCAGCATTGGTGGAGAAGGCAGGCTGGGAGGGCACAGCCCTCTTCTCCTGCCCCATCCCTGCCCTGGCTGTGGGGACTGTCTCCAAAGATGGGCCACACCAGTCATGGGAGAAAAGTGGTGACACAGCCAGGATGGGAGAGCAGGTGATGCAGGCAAAAATGGAGGCAGGGCATGCAGGTCAAGTTGAGATGCTTATGGTTATGGCTGAGCTAATCAGCCACTGGGAGGCCAGCAGGGTTGGGATGGGGTTTTTTGCAATTGTAAAGCATGAGGTCTGGGTGAGACCTGAGAGAACAATGGTGCTGTTGGTGGGCAGAGCTGGTGTGGTGTCATCAGCTGGGGCGAAGAGGCAGGGGCATTGTGACCCCATCTCCTCAGGTTCTTCTGCCATGGCCAAAACCCACATGTGCTCCAAGATGCAGAGTCCTCCAGAACAAAAGCAGCTTGGCCTCAGGGCCAGTAGTCAGCTGGACATTGTGAGCTTTCTTCTTGAGGGACCACATTCCCTGGAAGTCAACCTTAAAATCCTTTCTATTATTTTTTTTCTCCACTATAATAAAAACTTAGGAGCAACATCAAGCTGCTGCTGAGAACTCAGCTAGGAGAGGAGCAGCCAGATGACACAGACAAGATGTTCTGCACCAGACACTTGCAGCTGTGGGATAGCCCAGGCTCTGTGTGGTGAGGGGAGAGGGATGCAAGGTACCCCAATGCCGTGGTGCAGGATGGTGCTGCAGGTTCTGGTCCCAGAGAGGGCATGGAGGACAGGCTTCTGGGGGTGTTGCTTGCCTGTGTTCAGGGCTCACATCTGCCTCTTCCTCTGGTAACTTTTTTTTTAAAGCTAGAGAGCTGGGGTTGTACTGGGACACTGGGTTTGGTTCCGAGTAAACAGTTCTCCAAATCCCTGTCCCTGCTGATGATGTTGGAGGCAGAAAACAGGTTCCTTTTAGCTTCAGCTTCCTGCCTGGTTTGCAGAGGAGGCACCTCTGGACTTGCCAGCTGTGCACCTTTGATCTAGACAAGACCAGAGCCCTACAGTGGGATTTTTACGATGCCTCCAGAGAGAAATTTCCTTTTCATTTTTTTCAGTCTTGGCAGGAACAGTCTTCAGCCTGTCTCATATGATTTTCTGCCTCATTCCTCCTCCTACCTGCCAAGGACATGGCTTGAATATTTGTGTGGTGCTGAGAGGGAGGCGGCTGCGCTCTGCACCCCATCACTGCCGACAGCGCTGCAGCACCGGATTCTCTCAGCAGCAGCTCAGTGTCTTCCTGCAGGACCACACTGTGCTTTGCTCTCTCCTTCTCATGGGCAGACATCTCTCCAGGGGCAGCTGGCCTGGACTGGGGAGCTGCTGGGAGCAGCCACCATCAGTCAGTATGACCTGGGCATCCCTGTGTCACTGCTGTACTGTGTGTCTGGCAGGGGTGATCAGACAAACGTTTGCTCTGTGCAAGAAGGAAGTCTCCTGGATCCTTTTGGCTTTTTCTTATGTGTTTGTCCTTATATTTTGATGTGCCTGATGCTGCCAAGGGCTTAGGGCTCGGAGTGAGACCAGTGCCACCTCCATGCACAGGTATAGATGGGCAGGTGATCTGTACTGAGTCATCACTCCTTTTCCTTTTAGCGAGACTCATGGCCAAGACACTTCTGTTTATCCTTTTGCTTATCCCAGCAGATGCTGAGACAACTTTTAACTTCCAGCCAGGCAGCCATCCAGCCATGGGCAAAGGGCACCTCTGCTCAACGCCTCGAAGGGATGTTTGAAGGAAGGCTGCTCTGGCCCAGACACCAGTTGGTTTCTCGCCAAGTAATACCGTGTACATGGCCTTTATGTGAAATGCAGACTGTTTTCCTTTGGGTAGCAGACTCCTCTCTTTTATTGCTTACTAGGTGCAGCAGCAAGGACAGGAGCAGTGCTGTCTGCCAGCCACTCGCTGTGACACTGCCAGGAAAACCCTGCACACCCCATGCATTCACACCTGCCTAGGTTACTTTTTCATCTGGCCCCAAGATTTACACCGAGGCTCTGCAGATATTTCTGTTCTGCTTCTGTGCTGACACTTCAAAGCCCTTGCATGGGCAACCAAAGCCCTGCAGCATCATCAGCCAGCTGTGCTGGGCTCTGCTCCCTGGGTCCTGGCTTCTCCATGGGCTGGGCTTTGGAGAGTGAGGGGGAAGCCACCTCTCCTTTGGGGTCCTTTGGCAGCACCCTTGCACAGCTGGACGTGGCTCAGCCCCCTCGCCCTGTGACAGACTGTGCAGGCTGCTGGCAGGGCTGTGCTCTGCTGATTTGCCTGCCCTGGTGCCCCTGCAGCTGCTGTGCTGGCAGGGCCCGGCAGCCTGGCACGTCTGTGGGGCCATTTTCACAGTGACCCTGGCTTTGTGAGGCTTCCTTCTTGGTATCCTCACTCTAGCTTTGCAAGTCAGAACCTTGCCTAAGCTTGGATTTTCTTGCCCAAGTCTCTCAGCTACCACACAAGTCCCTCTCAGACAAATGCCAGCAGCCACCATGGGGTAGCAGACCAGTCCACCATGGGGGCTGTCCCTTGGCTGCAGACCTGGCCTTGGTGAGATGTGCTGTGTGGGGCTTGCTCACCCAAAATAAGCATGCCCTGGTCTAGTGGAAGGTGTCCCTGTCCACAGCAGCAGGGTTGGTACCCAATGCTCATTAAGGTCCCTTCCAACCTAACCCATTCTGTGTCTCTGAGATTCCCTGCAGAGCTGACACCACCCACATCTGCTGCAGGGTCCTACTGTTGGGCCTGCACAATATTTTCTCTCTTGGACTCCTGATTCTTCCCAAGCTGCCAACAACAGGAGAACTGTTTTCCAACCATTTCTGCAACCTCCTTCACCCCCCCTGCCCTTTCTTTTTGTTTTATTTCTGAATTAATGAGCAATCATTCACCTGAGATGAACCTCTGGGTCGTTAACTTTTCTTTGCTGCGTCCGTACCCCTGTAATAGCATTACTACCTTTTCCTTGTCGTGGAGTTATTTAACATATAAAGACAGTTTGGTCCTTTTCTTTACAAAGATGGCTACAATTCATGTTCCTTGATGTTCTATTAAACCTCTAATGTGACGTTTTACTACTGTAGATTGAAAGTAGGGTGCTTTAGGGTGAGATAGCCATGTGGCAAGAAATACAAAACCCTTCTGGATTACTTAAAAAAAAAAAAGAATTTAAAAAAAAGGTTTTAAACAACAGCAACAAAAATCATTGTACCACTATGTAAAACTCCAGATG
The DNA here is from genome assembly GCF_012460135.2 of Molothrus ater. Lineage (NCBI taxonomy): Eukaryota > Metazoa > Chordata > Aves > Passeriformes > Icteridae > Molothrus > Molothrus ater. The sequence continues at coordinate 4,411,356 of NC_050486.2, forward strand.
ATAATTTAACTGACTATTAAAAGGAGCTGTTAGTAATCCCTGGCTCTGGCAAACTAGAGTGTTTGTTTATAGTTTTGGTCCAGTTGATGTCATCTTTGGTTGCAGATGAAACACTCTCAGCCTTTGAACTTGGGTGAGTCTTCACACAAGTTTAGCATTAGCCTGTCTGTCCACTGGGTTAGCCAAGTCCCAAACCACTCAGCACACACAGATGGAGCCATGTCCTGAGCCCTGTCCTGCCCACCTGCTCTGCTGGATGTGGGAAGGTAAAGATGTCTCCAGTCATCCCTTTCTTTGGGGAAAAACTGCATTTACATGTCCTCAGCAAGGGTCTCTCAGCCCTTCATTTGCAAACCTCCACAGAGGCTGGGAACTTGCAAGCAGAGTCCAAAAAAGCCATTTTTTCTGTCTATAAGGTGATTTGCCCACCTTTTAGCCATTCTTTTAGTATATTAGGTAGGTGTGATGGTGCTGTCTGGTGATTAACCACCCCTGGACAATGTCCTGGTCCATCTGGCAGACTTTTGACAGAGGACTAGCAGCAACATGAGTATAAATGTCCCACAAAGAATGTGAAAAGCAGTGCCTGAACAGAGGTGAGATCTGCAGAAGATGCCAAAAGCCACTTACAGTGCTGTGCTGTGTCTAATGGTCAGGCCATCAGGACTTACAAGGGCAGGTCCCTTGGCCAAGCCCAGTGTGCATTGCCACCTGCCCTGCCAGATGGGTGGAAGACCCAGGGACAGCCTGGGCAGACAGACAGGCAGACAGGCAGGACACTTGGAAGGACACAGGAGGGGGATTTAGGGACTATAGCACACAAATCCATAGGAAACCAGACTTCATCAAGTCTCATGGAACAACTTGATTTTTTTTCTTTTCTCAGTGCTAAATTGCAGGAAAATAAGCTAAAAATACTCCCAATACTTTCCTTCTGCTATTTTCCATGCAGTTAACCACCATCTCATTGCACAATAAGCTGTGGCTATATAGTGAGATGGAGGAGGAGGAGGAGGAGGAGGAAGAGAAGAGGGTCTGTGTGGCAGCAGGGTGTGCAGCTGCAAGCCTAAACTACTGTGTCAATATCTCAGCACGAAATCTTCTCAGGGGTCATCTGGCTTGCAATCCACGGGGGTTTGGAGAAAGGCACCCCAAAAAAGGGTGAAGTGGACTGCAAGGGGTGCATCAGCAGCACATTGGTAGGTTTTTAGGAAGGGTTTGGTAATGTGTGTGTGTGTGTTTTGGAAGGGCTGCTGTTGGCTCCTCTCCAGAGTGTGTGATTTGGGGAGCTTTGCCCTAGAGAGGACATTTGATGTCACCAGGAGATGCTGTTCCTCCTCTGGGACTGAGTCCCTGTGCAAAGACCAGACATGATGAAAAGACTGATGAGGAGCATCAGAGATGGCTGGAGGAAGAAGAGTGGGGTTTGAACACAGGGCAAGGGCTTTTTGGTGCTTCTCAGACCATAGGTACAAAATTTACCTGGTCACTGAAGAAAACGATGAAAAAAAAAAATCCAAACAAATCTAAAGTAACTTTATTGTCTTGGGTTTTAATTTTCTTGCCAGGATACCACATGGTCCTCTGGCTCTAGTGTGGGCCACCTTCTGCTCCCCATCGCCAGGGATGTGAACATACACACACACACACACACACACACACACACACACACACACACACACATTTCCCCTCATTTTGAGTGGATTTATTACAAAAAGTGGCCAGTTTGTAGCATAACTAGGAGAAGATCTTCTGCCAAAGTGTTCTTGCAGCTGGTGGCACAGCAAAAGGCTGCCTGGGTAGCAGCCTTGAATTAGGAGGTGGCATTGGAGATAAGTGTCCCCTCACACCCCAAAACCCAAAGGAAATCTCCAGTTGGGCTGTGACTGTTCTGGGAGAGTCTCTGATTTGGGAAGAGAGGAATATGTCAGACCAAACCACCTCCCTGGCTCCCTTTGGGGTGAATCAAAGAGGCAGGAGAGATGGAGGATGAGAAGATTATTTATTTTTCATAGATTTTTATAAAAAATAATTATCAAATACAAAAAAATAAAAATAGCAGCAGCCTCCATTGTGAATAAAACCCTAAAGGGGACAAAAACCGCTCAGTGTCGCTATAGAAGAACAATATTTCAGTATGTAGAAGCTGTCTGGTCATAAGAAGCACAAATGTCTACCAGCCAAGCCAGCACTTCCTGTCCCAACCCCCCATTTCCCCTGTCCGTGGGGCACAGTCCCTTCCCTGCACACACAGGTGAGCAGAGGAAAAAACCAGGATTTTCATGCCAAAAAGGATCCAAATTTGGTATATAAACACATAGGCATCCAGGTAATGCTGAGACCAGGCAGGGAAGGGTTTGTCATGGCAAGATGCTGGGACTTGAAATTCTGCTTCGGAGTGTGATGTTCATGCCATGTCCCCACTGCCCCCACCTGTGGGGGCTGCCAGAACCCCACTTCTGCTATGTTGGAATTCCTGGATCTCCTCTTCCCTGCACTGGTGGAGCAGGGCAGGCTGCCCAAGCTGCACATCCTGGGAGGGCAGCTATTATTTGAATTTCCTTGGGTTGCTTGAGGGTTGTTTTTTAAGTGAAAAGTGGGTATCTGACAAGATATTGCTGCTATCTGCCCAAGTGACAGTGAATTCTGAGACACTGTCCCTTGTGCACAATGAGAACAAAAATGTCAGTGTCCCAAGAGGAGATGGGGCTCATTGTCCCCCACCTCCCCTCAAATCTCTGCCTAGGCCAGGTGGATGGGGACACCTGGGGTCAGAAAAGGGCTTGGAGAAGGACAAGGCATCTCCTGCCTGGATGCTGGTAGGATGTCCAAGCACCTCTGCCCCTACTGGGGTCCTCCAGTAAAACACAAGCATAGGAAATTCCTGCAAAATAGGATGGGGTAGAGCTAGTGGAAGCTCTGTTTTCAACGATGCCTTGAAAATTCCTGGTCTCTCCACACCGTGTCACCCTCTCTCCACCACTCCTTCATCAGACAAACTGGCTGGAAGCCTGTATCCAACAGCACAGGCCATGCAGGCAGGACACAGCCTGGAGTCCTTTGGTCCCAGCCTGCAGCTCACCCGGGGACACTGCCATCAGCTCCTAGTCTGTGGTCCCTTCTCTGCTCTCCTCTCCTCTTTCTATCCCTTTTCTCTGCCTCTTTACAGCACAAAACCATCAGTGATAGTCCCAGCTGGAGCCAGGCACCTTCCCTATTGCTGCCTTTATGTGGCTGGGTCCAAGCTGAGCTTCTGGGAGTCAGTTATGGGGGGCAGAGTTTCTTGCTGGGCTCCTTTGAGGCCAGAATTGAATCTGCAGATTTTCACTTAGGGCCTACAGGAACAAGAGCCTCTTGGAAGTCAGCAACTGTATGTCCAGCCTGAGGGGCTGGGACAGAGATAATAATAAGGAATACTAATACTAAGGAAAACCTCAATGAGAAAAGATAATTCTCAAACTCTCCTGACAGGTTTTTTTTTTTTTTTTGGTCCTTTTGGCATTACAAGGTCTAGTCTCCTCTGAGAGCTGCTGACAACACAACTCAGTTGGAGCTCAGATGTGAGGGAAAGAGAAGAAGGACCACCAGAGCACCCTTCATTCAAGCATCACATAGCTACACTGGTTTGGCCTCTACACCCAGCTGGGTGTGCAGTGGCTGGGGGAGTGAGACAGAGAGGGAGCACGCTGAGTCCTTGCTCCTATTGACCATGCAGTGATCCCCATGGACACATAACCCTGCCCAGAGGGCTCTAAAATAATGTGTGATGGATGCCTGTGGTACCCTTGGAATCTGTTGTGCTCACTGGGATGATTCAAGGGCACAATAACATTTTTTCTCAACCCCACAATCCTGATCCAGATCCACACCCTAAGAAGAACAGGACAAAGCACTGGCAAATACCAAGGGCAAAACTTGGTCCCTGCCAGATGCCCAAATCACCGTGCGGTGGGAGCCTCCCTGCCTGGCATGGCCTGGGTGTTTGGCTTCTCTCTCCGTCCTCCTCCCAGCTCAGCAAGGAAGGGGAAAATCCCTGCTCCTCCTGCCCTGACCTGTGCTTTTCCCAATGGTTTGTACTTCACAGCAGCATGGGTGTGTGATAAAGGATACCCTTTCTCAGCTTCATCAAGAGCAAAGAAAATATAATATATATTTATATATATATTATATATATGTATATAGATATAATTAAGTTTAAATATTTGCAGAGAGATCACAACTACCTCGACCTTGCTAAAAGAAGTCTGTACAGCAGAGAGGGGTGAATAGTGACAAAGACAGACACCCAGGAGCGCACCAGGACACACACCCATGGCAGCACCCGGGCTCCCGGCGTGGACGGGCCCTAGCCCAGCGTGTGGCTGAGGCGGCCCCAGACCCCGGCCTGAGCGCCTCGTGTGGCTTCTGGAGGGAGCAGCGACGGCGAGGGGGCCACAGCCCGCCCTCCGGGGCTCCTCGGTGGGCTGGAGCCGTCCCCTCAGCCGCAGCCGCCATGCCCCGCCCGGCTCTCCCTCACGCCACGGCCCCGCCGCTGCCCCTCGGCTCCTCCGGCGCTGCCTGACCCAGAGAGGCCCTCATGGCGCCGCTACTGGTTCTCCTCGGCCGCAGGGTCGCGGCAGGTGCACTCGTCCTGGTCGCAGTCGGCGGCAAAAGGGATCACCTAGGGGAGCAAAGTGTAATGGGTCATGTGTCGGAACTCAGTACGTCCCTCCGAGGGTCCAGAGTTGCCGAGGACCCTGCCGGGCGGCTCAGGGACCCTGGCACGCAGCCCAGAGCACCTGCGGATTTAAATTACCAGCTTTTGTATGAGGACCTGAAAGTCACAGAAGTTTAAATAGTATAATAATAAAATTATCACAGGGTGAAAATGTAGATTTTAGGATTTTTGGAATGGGGGTTTTGGGGACAAGATGGAGGAAGTTGGGCATGTCTAGCCTTCTTCTTCTTGGTCTCCATCTTCTGGGTGATGTTGGCACTTTGAGATTGGTTTAGAGTAGAAGCTCACTGTCTAACATAGGTGATAGGTATTGGGAAGTAATTGTAAATATGTTATAGGTAGTTTGCAGTATAAAAAGACAACACCGCCCCGAGGCGGTCAGAGTGCCTGTGGCTGCCCTGCTGAGCAGATCTCAGCTGGGCAGAAAGAAAATTTTATAGATAAGAATTAATAAACAACTTCAAGACCGAAAACTGAAGAGCTCTGACTCGTTCTTTGGATGCGCGGGCTGAAATAGAGACTTTTCACATATCTCAGGGCAGCAATTAACAACTGAACTCCGAGAGTCATGTAAAGTAATTCATGCTTAGGTGGAAAATGTATGAAATAAAAATTGTAAAATAAATTAAACATCCAACGAGCCTCGGACCACGGAGACAGATTACCACACCGAAGTCACGAATCTCCTGGTGGCAGCGGGAATGAATGCCTCGTTAACAAATAAAAAAAGGAACGTGGTTGGTCAAGAGATGGGCTTCCTCTGGAACCACCCAGGAACACCCAAGGACAATCAGCACTTGACAAATATCATCAATCAAGATAACCGAAGTCGTCAAAAACATACATCTGAATACATGACTTCTCCTAACATGATCAGTGCCCGCCACCACCCAAGAAACAGCAATTGTCCAGCCCTGCACAGTAAAAAGAAACTTTATACATATGGGGGGTGACAAAAGAAATCGGGGCACTTCTGCCTCGGGCATAAAAATCTGTGTAAAACAGCCCTGCTGGAAATGGCATTGGTGAACAGAGGGAGATCTGATGCGATAGAGGTTGGATCCAGGTTCGCCCAGCGCTGATCCCAGGCCCGATGCTGTCTCTTTGACTGTGGTTTTTGAGGAGTGTATTTTGGTCACGAAAATAAAATCTTTCGCATTTATTAATTTGGCTTTCTCCTTGATCATTTATAACAAAAGGGACAGCTCAGCTCCGCCCTGGGACACCCCTCTTCCTGCTTCAGGCCTCTCCACACTGCTGTGGACAAACAGACATTTTGGGCCGTGCCCTGTTGGCAGTGCCAGGCTCTGTGCTCACTGAGCAATGGGCCCTCATACCACCTGTTCCCAGCTGAGTTTTGTTCTTAGCCTTTTCCTTTTTGTTAATGTGTTTCGAATTTTGCAGCCAATGGATGGGTTGAAACTTGTGCCCCAAATGTCAAACCCTGAGAAGGAGTGTCCCCTGATGGGTGTAAGACATTCAGACTAGGCCTGGCAGTGGTGAGGCACCTCCCGATTAAATCTTACTTTGGTCTATTAGTTTCAAAGTTTTACTTGTTACCATTAGAAAACTCCCTGAACCTATGGACCTGTCAGCTACTCCTGGCTCTTCCAGCAAAGCACAAAGATAACACAGCCTTGTCTTCTGCAGCTCTTAGAGGAACTCAACCAAGCTTTCAGCTGCAAAGCTGACCTGCACACTGCCCAACATAAAAGCCAAGGTGGGTGCAGTGTCCTTGTGCATTGTGGAAAGCCAGGCAGGATGCTCTGTGAGCAGGAACAGCCTTCCATGGGGCAGGCAGTGGGTTCATCTAGGGCCACTCACAAGCTGTGCAGCTTTGAGACACCTCGTGCAGGTTGGGAGGCTCATATCACATTACTTTCTCTACAGTAACTGTGTGTGACAGGCTTGCTCTGTCACACACAGTTACTGTAGAGAAAGTACTGTCCCCTTAGCTGCTGGTAGCAGAGAAAGGAGGGAGGGCATACACTGAGCAGCTGACTCCTGGTTGACAGTGGCCTGGTAATGAGCCATGGGAGCCGAGAAAACAGTTTTCTTCAGAGGTTTTATACACACCAGGCTCAGAGCCAGGAGTTTTTCTTACTGTGAAAACATTTGATTTTTCACAGACTGGATCAGCAAAGGAAGGGCTGGAGTGCTTTGGGGATTTTTTTGATGTTTAAACCCGGTATTTCTCCATCTGCCTTAACAGGGATGTGCTGGAGGCTTGTTGAGCGGAAGATCTGGGACCTGTGGGGGATGCAAGCTGGGTCTGGGAGCTATGGGACTGAACCCCCCCACTTTCTACTGTGAACCCATCCTTTATTTTGGCCATGCCTTGCTCCAAGATGTCATGATATTGTTGTGGGGATTTCACTCATCACTTGGGTGTAAAGCCTCTTCTTTCCTATCTCAAGTGGATCTTCCCAGGATTTTATTTTTCCTTTTCTCTGTGTATGTATGCGTGATGAAAGGAGAAATGATTCAAGCTCCACAACAAAGATGAGAAGATCCAAATTCACATATTTTCGCAGTGAGAAATTATTTCATGCCCTGTGATTTGTTTTGCTGTTGGATATGATTAGGAAGAATGGGCTGTGAGTGCTGGATAGCAAGTTAGGTGGGAGGGAAGATTGTGATGGGAGACAAAGAAGGGTCTGTGCTACCCCAATGCCAAGCTGCTCCCTCTATACTATTCTCCCTTCCTTAGAGAGGGAGGAAAACATCACTTGTAGCAGATGCCAGTGGATCATAGCAAAAATCCCCTGAGACAGCTCAATTACACAAGGTGACTTTTGACTCACCATGTTTAGCACAATGTCCTATGGAAGTCATTTCTTTGGGACACTTTTCCCAAAACGAGAGGAGATCCCATGAACTTCAGTGGGAGCTGGGCTGAGGTTTCAATCCCACTGGCCTGAGTCCAAACCCCGCTCTTAATCAGCGCGATGCTGTCCATCAGCTTCAGCTGGCTTTAGTTTAGAACCGTGCGTTTGTTCTCCGTTCATGGGAGAGTTACACTGCAGGCTCGGTTCCACAGCCAGCAAAGCCAAAGAACATAGCTAGCAGTCACCCCTGAATCCACAGATCCCAGCCAAGGCCACGGGAGGTGCTCTCTTACCTTCCTGGAGGACAGGGTGGAGGAGCAGCAGTCCCCGCCGTCATACTGGCAGTACGCCCGGTTGTTGATGGTGTCGCACCAGCCGTCTGCTTGGAAGGGCTAAGGCAGAGGAAGAAGGCTCTGTGAAATGTTGTTCAAAAGCATAAGGTTGCCCCCAAAAGTAGAGGTCCTCAGCAAGGCCCACTTCCAGCATACACAACCCCCTCTTCAAAGCCAAAGGGCACCAGATATCCCAGCTGGTGTGAATGGAGCAGCAGGTGCTCCAAGGGCAGCAGCTAGAGGATCATGGAATTGTGTCAGAAGTGTTAAATGGCATGAGCCATTAAATGGCATGAGCCATGGAATTGTGTCAGAAGTGTTAAATGGCATGAGCAGCCTTTCAGAAAATCAGTTTATTGTTTAGTTACATGAGTCATCTGATCAGAGAAGAAGCGACCGGGGCTGAGGAGCAGCCAGTGATGGCTGAAGGACTCTCCCGTGCAAGGGCTGTGACCAGCGCCATGCATGGGAAGCACTCACAAGAAGGCATCAGGAGCGGTCAGCAGCCAAGGTTTATTTATCACAGATCTACACCAGCACTGCCAAGCAGCCACTGAACCAGCTACAGGATGGAGAACCCATTTCTTCATAGAGTGATTAGTAATGAAATGCTGCTTTCACTTCAGGCTCTGTGATTGTACTTACTGGCTCAGCAACCATGGCTGACCTCCAGGACGTTTTCCATCAGAATCTTGGAATCATTGAATAGTTTTGACTGGAAGAAGCCTTAAAGACCATCTCATTCCAACACCCCTGCCATGGGCAGGGACATCTTCCACTAGACCATGTGCCCAAGCCCTGTCCAATCTGGTCTTGAACATCTCCAGGAATGGGGCAGCCACAATTCCTCTGAACAACCTGTGCCTGTGTCCCACCACCCTCAAAAATTTCCTCCTAATATCTAGTCTAAACCCACCCTCTTTCAGTTTAAAGCCACTACCCTTTCTCCTATCACTCCATTCCCTTGCCAAAAGTCCCTCCCTGACCCTTGTGTAGCCCTTTTTAGTCCTGGAAGGTCCTTTAATGTCTCCACAGAGTCTTCTCTTCTCCAGACTGAACAGGACTCTTGGTGGAAACCTGGCTATCCCATTGCTCATGGAAGCAGCTGATCCATTTCATTGGATCTGGTTGGCCCCAAACAACAACCAGAAATCCCAAAAATGCCCAGACTCGGCCTTTGATGATGGACACTCACATGTAGCACCCTTAAACTGAATGAGAGCCTGCTGAAAAATGTCACTGCACCGCAATAGCCCTGCATCCACTGTGCCAAAGCCAACATGTGGGCCTAGTGATAATACCAGTAATTCACATGAAAAAACCATGCCAAAACCAGAGAACCCATGTGGCTTTTTGTCCTTGTGACTCAAAAGGAAGAGAAATGGGCTCAACACAGGCTAATAACACTTTAGGAAGTAGCAGCAGGGATTATGGCAAACCACCAAGTCTGGTCTCTGCTATCAGTAGCACAGGCCACAGGCCAAATTCAGGCAGCCACAGAGAGATCACATTAGCCTGGAAGATTTTGGAAGAGCACAAGAAAGAGCACACCTTCCTAGAGCTGGGAAACTGAAGCACAGCCGAGATAGGTAGCTCACTCCAGAACAAGAAGGGATTTGACTCCAATCAGTGCTGTCACAAACCGCATCCACAGGAGACCAGGGTGCAATTTCTTCAAGGCAACAGTGTTAACACTCCTCTTCCACTAAAAAGCATCAGGTGGATCTTAAATGATTGTGATCAATGAAGGTTTCTTAGACTCAAAGCAGCTCTGAGCACCGTGAGGGCCAGGGCAGGGATGTGGGGGCTGGCAGGTGCCAGGATGCAGTTGGGACTGGCCAGGGCCGCTGGCAGAGGAAGGCTCTTCTGGGTGTGATTTGCTTTTGCAGCCTTCCACACGGTGGAGTTTTTCCTTGAGCTTTGCTCCATGTGTCATGACTCACTGACAAAACAACACCCGTCGCTTTGGTAGTTTCCATACAATTATGGGGAGGTTTGCCCATCCCGGCTGCACAGGTCTGAAACGATTTCCAGATCTTGCGTGCAAGGTGGGGGGAGGACAGAGGCAGGGACAGCATGGGGAAGGAGAGGCTCCCCATCTCTCACTACACCTATCAGGGCTAACTGCCCCCTCCTCTCACCCAGCCAGAGCCCGTACCCCACCCTAAACAAATACAGGCTCCTATGGCAACACTTGTTGGGGAAACTTAACAACTCATGCTCCAAATTACATTGGAAAAACACATGAAGGGAAAATAAAAAATGACTAATTGGACTCGAGGCTCAGGAGAGCCAGGCACAGGCTTTGGGGATTTCTGTCCCTTCTCCTTGCCTAGAACATGGTGACTCCTGTGCCTTTGCCTTACTAAGAACCTCCACATGGTTTTGTTTTTGCAAGTAGAAAGAACAAAGTAAGGTGCTGGTTACCCTCGAGGGCACAGGAGCCCTTGTACTTGCATCAGTCTCATTTTGGCCTTGCAGGAATCATGGCAAGGGAGGACACAGGCAATGCAATCTGCTAAGGGCAGGTGATGTGAGAGAGCAGACCCCATACAGCGTCTGTTCAGCCTGTGCCTGAGATGTGTGCCTCTACAGAAAGCAATGCCAGTGGTGGGAGAAGGCAGTTTGTTCACGTCTGCAACTCACAAAAACACCTGATGATGTTTTAAGATGCTGTCAAGAAAAAGGAAAACACCAATGCCCAGTTGTGCCACATGAAGGTGATGAATGTGACTCAGGGAAATGGCCAGCTGGGTCTCAGCTGCCAGAATACCCATCCTCCACTGAGGGGAGGGGGGTGGTGGGCTGGTTGAAAAGTCTCTTATAAACAGGGAAAAAATGAATAAGGCAACTGCAGCAGCTGCTGTGTGCTGTGCTGAGTGGTGGGGAGCTGCTGGGCCAGGCATGCCACCGAGGCAGCCAGGGAGACGGGCTGTGTCAGCGGATCTCCCGCTCGCTGGGCCATCCATCTTCCTTGTTTGTTCAGACAGGAGCTCCAGGGCATGTGGCAGCACGTGGAGGTGCAGCAGCTGGCACTGCCGGGCCGGAGCCCTGCGCTGCTGCCACAAAAATAGTAACGGCAAATCGAGTGCTTGGCAATTGAAATAGGCTAAAAAAACACAGCCTCTCGAAGCTGGGAGCAGGCACAGATGAAAAGAGGAAAAAAAAAAATCGAAGGGGAAAAAGAATGAAAGAGGGGAAAAATATTGCAGGCAAAGGAAGGATGCAAGAAAGGACTGGTTAGGTCCCAGTGCATCCCAGCCAGAAGCATCTCCAAGGGCTCAGTGGTGGAGTTTCTCTCAAGGAGGCTGGGAGATGTTATGCAGGGAGCAGTGCCTGGGCACAGTGTTTTTCCACAATCTTTGAAGAGTCCCCAGGCTGGCTCCATCCCTGGGGCTGTTGTCCTGCCCAGCAGAGAGTCCCCAGTGCCATCAGTGAGGCAAGCAGGGTCCAGGCATTTTTTTTCAGATCCACCTTACAGAGTTTAATTCAGTGTGAAAGAGCACAAAAGGGTGCAACAGGTGAGGGAAAGGTGGATCATGAAGACTCAATCACAGATCACATCAGTGTTGGACATATTTCAGTGCTACACATTATTTTTCAGGAATGCAGGTTTTGCTCTGGTTGAGCACACCTGAAGGCCCAGCACCTTGCTTTTGGCCATGCCCCATTCCAGATGCTTTGGAGGAAGGTGGAAAAAAGAAAAAAAAAAAAAAAAATCAGCATTCAGCTGGCCAACTGTGTAACTGAGGAACTGAAAGACTTCCCTGATCTGCCACTGAGATGGAAAGTGCTCATCATTTCTATCTGTACACAGCCATTGAAAAGCTAGAGTCCAGTCTCAGGGAGTCAAGTCCAGCCTTAAGAAGCAAAATGCTTTCTCCCAGACTGGTCCTGGGCTTTGTGACTCTGCTGATCCATCCAAGGAGGGCGCATAGTTTGCTTTCATGGAGCTTCTAAGTCAGCACAAATTTTGGTGTCATTTTTCCCTTTGGGAATTGGTATTCTGGGCATCAAGCTCAGACTGTTTGCATGCTAATTCAACCACGTGTCTGAGAAGATGCATGTGTTTTTGCTCTCCTCAGCTGTCACTTTGAAAGCAGCCCCAGAGAAACAGGGGAACCACCATTTGGGCAGGGACCAGCCCTGGAAAAGCTGCTGCTGCTGCCCTCAGACTCACGCCTTGTGCATCAGCTTCACCACCGGTAATTCTGCTCCTGGGACCGATGAGTCACTAGTGGTGGGAAGATGAGTTGGAAACCCCATCCCTTTGGTGGCAGGGGGATGTCAGCCCAAACCAGGCTTCACAGAACCACAGGACATGAACCTGAGTTGCCCCAGAGAGTGCTACAGCTGCAGGGGTCTCAGGCATGCAAGAGAAGCTGTGTCCCAGGTGAAGGTGCTGCCCGTAGCAGGGAGGAGCAGGCAGGATGTGTGGGGATAGGAAAGTATGGACAGGCTGGAGTAGCCCTTGGAGAAACACAGGGCAGCTTCTTCCTGCCGGATGTCTCCCCTTCCTCCCCACATCAGTCACTAGCAAGATCTTTCCAAAAGCTCTGGGAGGTCCCTGGGAGGACTTGAAGAGTGCCCAAAGCCTTGTTAAACATCTGGTTCACTTAAAGCCTCTATACATCCACCACCCCAGCTGGGGTCCCTGAAAATTCTCCCTCCCATCCCTGTCCCAATTCCTCCAACATCCTTCCAAACCACTGTTCCCCTGCAGAAAACTGTCAGTCCTTAAAGCCAGAGATGTGACAGGAGCTGGCTAAAGTGATGCTACAGCAGCGTGTCCCCAGGACACATCCCTTTCCTTACACACACTCATGCTGGTGAGGCAGAGAGCCCGGTCATTCTTGGCTCTCCCTGCTTGCCCAGGGAAGTTGACTGGGAATGCAGACTGTGGGAGGAAATGACAATGTTCATTGTTTGGATTAAATATTTTTCTTGGCCCTCTCTCTGTTGCAGTGTCTTTTATTTTATTTTTCCTCCCCCCCTTGACACCCCCAAGCACATTCACTTTCCTTCTCTCTTTTTGGAGGCCCTTTGGCACAAGAAGGAAATCAGCTCTGAAAAACAGAGAGGGACAGAGAGGGAACAGGTTTGGCTTATGCTCAGAAAGTTTCTTGGGATGTTTTTGTGCCCTGAGCCACCCTGAGCAGTGAGCAAGGTCTACCTGGCCCATTGTAAAAAGGGTGAGCACTATCCAGAGGAAGAGACCTCTAGAAATTTGGGAAGAGGAACCTGGGACCAAGTGGCCTGAAAAAGAGAAACAAAATCCTACAGACTTAGTGCTTCGTTGTCCATTTTATGTTTTCCGGTTTCTGTCCCCTGAGCCATCCCTCTGCTCCTTTTGAAGTGTGGCAGCTGTCCCTTGGAGGTAGATGCTTGTTGGAGACATCATGGACCTGCCCATCACCTCAGACACGGACAGAAAGCAAAACAGAGAAATTCTAACTGCTTCTGAACCTGCTGGGGTCCCTGAGCCACTCATCAGCTAAGCATGCAGATAGTTTTTACCACATCTCAGGTCTCCAGAAACATCTCCTCTAGCTCCAATGTCTTCTCCCCAAGTCTCACTACAGAGAAACAGAGGCTTGCTTCTTGAGAACATTCTCCATGTACCTGAATGAACACTGCAGGGAAGAGGTGGTGGGCTGGAGGGTTGTGACATCCTGCTGCCTCATTTCAGCTGATGGACCATCCCTGTACTGCCATAGCAGCTCCCAGCAGTCTTGGTGTGGAGCTCTAGGTGTTCTTCAGGACACTGGAGTCCCTTGGACATGGATTTCCTGCAAACAGCTGGGCCCATTGGAACCAGTCTGTGCTGAGGTTGTGCAGGATTGGTGTCTGCAAGGGGGATGGAGTGCACAGAGGCTCCATGGGCTGCTGTCAGTAGCCATCCTGGGAGAGCAGGTCCTTGCCTTCATGGCGCCTGAAAGTGCTTCTGTGTCCCAGGCCAGGACTTGGCTTGGACACACTTCTGCTGCAGAAGTGAACATGTGGCACTTTGGACCCCCGAATGGGGATGTGTTTCATTATCCCTCTGCACTGTGCTACTCAGAGTCATGCTACTCTTCCTCATGCCTCAGCAGAGAGCCATCTGGAAAGGTCTTTGCACCGTCCAAGGGATGAGAGGGAAGAAAGGGATGAAATGCTGGTGTAGATCCCCACATCAGAGCAGATCTTTGCTTCCATCTAAACAACCATGTCTATGATCTATTCATGGTGAGTTCCTCAGCCTTGTCCTTTTTACACCCTGATCTCAGTGCTAACAGAAGAGAAGCAGAAGCAGGAAAGAACAGGGAGAGAGGAGCAGAGGAAGTTGCTGTGTGTCAGTAGTGCTCCTGGCAAGCATGGTGGCTCACCATTCACAGGGATACCACTGATACACGCAAGAGAAGACAGGACTTCCTGTGCCATGAGCACCAGCCTGCCATGCTGCCCTCAGTGGCTCTCCTGCTGCATGGATTAGATCTCCTGCCAAGCCATTTGTGCAAAATATGTTACAGGATAGAATGGGTTATGGAAAACAAGCCTTGAAAACCACAAGGGCCTCCTGACCCACTTGTATCTGATTTCTGCCAAGTTCTTGTTACAGATCTTAAACAGAAAGAAAAACAATGTACAAGGGATGAAGGAGCTGAAGGGGAATGAATATTCGTGTTGGAAGAGCAGTTGGCTGGGCTGTGCTTGGGGATGTTTATTATCAGAAACGACTCATTGATTTTTATTTCAGCGGGTGCTTTCAGTGGTTTTCCACTCCGTCTGTACCACTGGCTGCACGACTGTGACTGCTGGGAGGGGGAAAGTGGGACATGGATGGGGATGAGGGAAAGGCACCTGAACTGGAGAGGGCAGAGAAGCAGCCATAGGTCAGTACATCCCAAGTGCAGGGCTGCTGGCACAATGTGGCCTGGGGAAGCTGAGGCTGCTCACACCCCTTGGGGCTCCACCACTACTGGTGGTGTGTCTGGGTGCTGGAGCCCTATCCATGCCAAAAGACCCTCCATCTTTTGGGTCCTGTGAGCCTCACCCTCAGCATCTGTCCCTTGTCATTGCTGCTGTGTGATCTATTTCCCTCTGCTTTGTCTCTCAATAAAATGATGCTGCTACAATCACACTCTCTGTGTGTGCAGGGGACAGAGATCTTCTCACTGTTTAGGAAAAGCACACCTTAGCTGAGATTTTTGGAAGAGGAATAGATTTCTTTGGGATCATCCCCTGGCTAAATCCCATGCTGAGCAGCCCACACCACCCATGCCAAAAGCAGCATGAAAATGTACCCAGCAGGTATGTGAAGAGCTCCCCACCTTGCCTTCCACCTCTCCAGCATGAAGGGCTTTGCCTTCACCAGTCAGAGGTCAGGTCTGATGCAGGAGTGACCACTACCTGCAGTCCTTGCTCCTCATGCCCCCTCACTGTCTGTACAAGCTGCATTAAACAGGGTGGAAGGTACAGCACTGCCTGGTCCAAGAGAGAAGAAAGATGTGTGAATCACGAGAGGGTGACTAAATTCTGGCCATGCAGCTGTAGTTGCTCTAGAGAGTCTCCTTGGTGCAGCTGGGGTGCCTGTGGTCCTCACTGCCTTAGGCCTCAGAAGTACAGAGGACAAGCTTTCCCGGAGCAGAGCATTCTGCCAGCATCACATTTCTTACAGTTTCCTGTGTTGAGTTCTGCCATGGTACAAAATCAGAGACCCGCAAGCCTGGGAGGAGTGAGAACCAAGGGTCTCCAGCCCCACTGATACTGAGGAGCAGAGGCAGCTGGAGCTCAGCTGCAGTGCTGTCCTAGGGGACAAGTCTCACCCTGTCTCCCATCACATGAAAGAACAGCAGAGTTTAGGGGACACTCCCCACCATCCTTACTGCATATGCCTTCCAAAGGGTTAATTCTGACTGAGAAATGCTGGACACAAGCCACAGATGTGCCGAGTGAAGGTTTTGTGCATGCTGGAGGGAAGAGCTAAGGATCCTTCAGGGTCCTTCACTACCTGTTGGATCAAGAGACTCAGGAACAACTTGCAACCACAAACACACTTCAGTCCCTATTTCATCATTTTCATTGTAATACCTCAGGTAAACCACAAAACAGAGAACAGATTCATGTTTTATGGTTGTGATAACATGACCAGCAACACGAGAGGGCAGGGAGACCTTGTCCTCATGCAGGGCAGACCTGAGAAATTCCCAGCAGCTCATGCTCACAACAGTGTTCTGTTCTCTGCCCATCTTCATCCAGAGCATGAGGCAGAGACCTCAAGTCAAAGTCCATTCCAATTAACCTTTTGCTACCTGCACACAATGACATGAAGCTGGAGGTGAGAAGGAGGCCAGCATGGTGCACAATGCGTTGGCTGCCCAAAAAAAGCTGCCCGGTTTCACTCTGGTCACAGCAAGAACAGCCTAGCTTTCCCTGAGAGCATTTGAGCAGGACAGTGGTGGTTACCCCAGCCTGTGAATAACATTGGGTAAACACAAGGATGATGAAACAAGTGAATTTTTGCATCTAAACCACATCTGCAGTGTGAAGCACAGGAGCCCCTGTGGTGGGAGACAGAGGGGTGCAGGTGTAGGGCATTGCACAGACTAGGAGGTGCTCTATAGCAGCTATGCTCATGCACAGACTGCTTTGGACCATGGCAGGAACAGTCCAAGGGAGCAACCTGGATCTCTGTACATGCTGTCTCTTCCTCTGAAGTCAACAGTCTCACTTGCTTTTGAGCACAGGAGGATGATGCATCAGAGGTGATCACCTTGGGATGGCTTAGGAGAACGTGACCCAGACGCTGCAAACAACACCTCCCTCACAGCAGTCAAACACACCACCAGGACCAAAACCACCTCCTCCCAACCCATGGTGGGGAGGAGGGGTTTTCTCTCCTCCTCCACTCGCCTCTCCTGACAGCCCCAAGCCCCCTCCCTTGGTGCTGCCATCTGTTTTTCTACTGATGGCAGGGGACGAGATGTTCCGCTGGCCCTCGAAAGGCAAAGTGCGCTCGGCGCTAACTTGAATTCCTGACGGGCTCCTGGAAGGGTTTGCATCCCTCCCTCCCTCCTTCCCTGACGTACGTGCCTCACTGCTCCAGCACTGGGGAACTTGGCAAGGCACAGCAAGAGAGAGGGAGGCAGATGGATGACCAGATTAACGGAAAGAGAAGGGAGGTGGGAGAGGAGTGCAGGGATGAGCAGGCAGGCTGATCCACCGCCAGCAGAGGATAAAGATGCGGTCCCTCTTTAGGGAGGGAGGGAGTGACAGTCCCTCTAATGCCATTGCATGGTGACCTGGACTTTCCAATATGAGGCAGAGCTCCAGATGGAGCTGGGAAGGTTGAGCCTTGGCTACTGCTGCCATGCCCCGGCCTGAAGTGACTCCACCAGAGAGAGACAGTACGAGCTGCCAGGTGGCCTGGATTTCTGTTTTGTAGGGTTGCTCCCCTCACTGTGGCATCCAGAAGAGAAAACTTCCTGATCCAACACACACTTGGCAGTCAATGGAGAGACAATAGAATCTCCAAGGTGTGACTCAGACCCGAGGTGACATGAACAGCCCACTGGAACAGCATTTCACTGCCCAAGGATGGCAGAGTCTGGGCTCTTAAAGGAGGAGTCTCCATTGAGGGGCTCCTATGAAATGAGAGGGAAGCTGGGACTAATATGACCCGTGGCAAGTGAATCTGAACCATGTGTGTGAGGGGGACTGCCATGCAGTGAGGACAGAGGACAGGTTATATTCTTTCTCTACCCTGCTCCTGCTGTGGGATGCCTCCATATCCACAAGGGATTGGGGGAAGTGAGCAGCCTCTGAGAACTGCAGAGTTTTTCTTCACAAGGAGGAGGGCAGAGAGGAATAGGAATGAAGATGGAAGCAGCACAGATGAGGTAGAAACAACATTCAGAGTATTCTGTGGTCAGATGGGGAGACTGGTGAGATCTCCCTGCAGCAGCTCCCAGAGCAATACTTTGAGGCACTTTCAGTAAGAGTTACTCTTTACAACAAGACAATGACTACTATGAAACTCATGTCGGGGGAAAAAGTTATCTAGGAAAATTTGGATTATTGGTCCAACCTTTACAGCTTGCAGCACCCTAGGAGGAAACACATAGAAAAGAATAAAGCAAGACATGTATGAGAAGTGAGGAGAAGGAAAACAGGGATGAGGAGGAGGCTGGGAGCTGTATCAAAAAGGAGAGCTTAAGGGTGAAAGACACTATCTGAGGATGAATCTTCATTAGTGCTACAGTGAGTGACTGTGACCTTAAGAATAGGCCTGCCCTGATGCAACTGCTAACAAGGAAGAAGGCACTGTTCCACAGAGGAGGATCAGGATATCTAACAAATAGTTAGATGACCTGAAGGACTAGAGAGAGAAACAAGATGACATTCTCTTGTATAAAATGGAAGGGCAAGCTCTTGTACTGATGGCAAAACATCTGCTGTTAGCTTGGTGCTCATCAGTTGGAAACAAAGGAGGAAGAGAAAGATCTGGGTGTACTTGCTGACCTCAGGATATCTGAACTGCCAGACTGATGCAACTGCAGAAACAACAGATATAGTCCTGTGTCCCATCAAAAGAGACATTTCCAGCAACAAGGAAGCTTTATGGAGGGCTTTGGTGGACCTGGGATGGAAGAACATGTACTGACTGCTTGGTCATTCCTGTTGAAACAATAATTGAAAGCAGAAAAAGCATTTAAAAGTCTACAAGGGTAAAGAAGAAACATGGAATCTTTCCATCTTCTGGTGGGACACTGCAAGATTTTGGCTTGGTTAACCTCCTGTGTGCCAAGAGTCCTGCCTGGGGCTGCTTTCTAAGAGTAAAGGAGGGTGACAAGCAGATAGGAACAGAAAGAGCTCATGTTGGCTGTGGGCATGTTTGGGTGGTTGATGAAAGCACAGTGACTTACCCTGGGACTTCAGGTACTCAGTGTGTCTGTGTCTCACACACACACACACAAACTGGCACTTTTCATCATTCCCTATGGGATCTCTCCCTGAACACAGAGACCTAAGGTGAAGCACAGGAACCACAGAGGAGGAAACAGTAGGGTCAGTCTGGTGTACCTGAGCCTAAGGGAGAGGCCTCACAATTGTGTCAGCTTCATGTTACCTGAGCTGCACAGGAAGGGAGGAAGAAACACTTCACACTCCATTGGCTTCTTTTTTTAAAGGACCTAGTCCCAGAGAGCACAAGAAATTCTCCCTTGCTAGCAGAACCACCACAGAGACAATCACTCAACCATCTGGTCTGCTCTTCCACTTAAGCCATCCCATTTCAAACACATTACCCCAGATTTGTGCTAAAAGATGTGGTTTAGAAGACACAGAGCTCCCAAAATGTCTGAGGATCACTAACTTCTGGTACTCAATCACCAAACACCTCTCAGGCACACAGCACCTCATTCCCCTGCTCTTTCAGCCTGTGTCTCGCAGTAGACAGGCACAACACCGGCATCAAATTTGGGAAATAATTGCTGCACCTTCTGTAGACCATGAGGTTTCCTTCCTGGGGACGTGCCCCCTGCAACATTGCCCTTTCCCCCACACTCCAGTCCACAAAGAGCTGAGCTCAGCAGAACCAGCGAGGAAAAGCAATCATTGCATTGAAATGAGCACAAGAAAAAAATACAATCAGCAAACCCCAAAGCTATTTTTGGTGTGCAAACTCCATTTACATTTTCCTTTTTGGTAAAAATCCCAAATTTTCAGCATACAACATTCCAAAATTTCCCCCCTTTTTCCTTTTATCCTCAATCATAATAACAACTAGTGCTTGACAAAGACTGCCTATTTTTAATTTCCTTTGTGAACTGACTCCAGGCTGCCTATGATTTTCTCCTGCCTGGTCATTATTCAAAGCTAAATGAGTGGCTAACCAATTTCTGCAAGGAATTCTTTGTCTGCAGATTCTTCAGAAGCAGTTTGTTTTGCATATACAAGGCTGGAAATCCTGATTGTTTGATTTGGACAGGTGAGTCACACAGGGCTTTTCTGGACCCATGTTACTCTAGAACTGCGGTTCTGGTTAGGGAAACATTCCAGCTTGGAGTCAGCTCAGGCTTTTGGGGGATACCCCTTGCCAGTGAAATCCTTTTGCTAGAATATTCTGCCCAGGCTGGCCAAAAAGAAGCAGGCAAGGAAGGAAATGGGTTATTGTGCAGCTCTTGCTCCCCAGCACCATCCTGGCTGTGGGGACTCTACCCAAGGATGCTTCCTCTGCTATCTCCGCTCATCCAGCAAGCCCAGCTCGGAGCAAACATAAGGTCAAAGCTGTCTGGTTTGTGCTGGAGCAGGTCTTCACTGGCAGGAGCTCTCCTGCAAGGAGCAGGCAGCTTGTGCTGGGGCCAGGGAGGGCTTACCTCACACGACTGGATGCAGTGAATGACAGAGGGGTCCGGATACCACCGCAGCCTGCCCGTGCACACAATGTTCTGGGAGAGGAGGAGAAGACAGCAGTTAGCTCAGGTGGATGAGGCAGGGAAACAGCCAGCAGTGTGTTCTGGAGCTACAGGGTCTCCTGCAGCACTGCATTACTCACTGCAGGGCAGAACAGCAGTGACACCCCCAGGATGCTCCTGGCCTAGCAAACCCAGGGTAGCTGCACCCAGGAACCCACACACCAGGGCACATTGTTCAAGGCAGAGGCCAGATATACACACACCTTGTGTGTGTCTATCTGTGTGTGTGTGTATTGAGATGTATATTGGTTGGACTTGCTGATCCTGGAAGTTTTTTCCAGCCTTAGTGATTCTATGTTTCTATATTGATACAAAACTGGAAGAGGACAAAGGGAAAGGACAGGGACTACCTGAGAAGTGGGTTTGGCTGGCAGTGCCACCATTCTGTCTGACTTGGCCAGGAGCTGCTGCTGGGGGTAAGCAGCCACAAGAGGCTGGAATCTATCATCATATCTCTGTGTGATGCTGAATTCACCAGCTGGTCATCACTCAGTGCCTACAGCTGGCTCACTGATCCCTGCTCAGGCTCTGAAAACTGCATCCTGGGAGGAAGGACTCATCTCCCCAGACCTGACTTGAAGTAGATACACCAGGCTGACGGTCACTCTGAGGTATTTACAAACTCTCACTGGTATTTACAAACTCAGCTGTTGCAGCCAGATGGACACAAGAGCGAGATGTGAAGGGCTCAGTTTCCCAGCCCTGGAACACACCACGCTGCTCATTTAGCTGGGGTTTGTGGGGAACACTGATGATTACACAGGGGGAAGAAAAGCCCCACCACACATGCAATTTCCTCCTTGTAAAGCTCAGGCAGGCTTTGAAATCTGAGGCCCCATAAAACAGCATCTGGCCTGTGAAAGTGTCCTAGGATGCCCTTCACAGCACAGGAATTGCACAGAGAGGTAGGTGTGTTTGCTCCCAGCCTCGTTTGAGATGTTCAGGGGCAGGAGGACTGGCTCCAGCATTCCCAGGTGGCATGGCAGCTAGGAATAGGGCAGCTCTGCCCACACAGGTCCTTCTGCAGCATCTTTGGTCAAGACTGTGACGAGGCTGGAGCAGGATGAGGTCCTGGCCCTCCTCGGCCAGCCCCAGAGAGAGCCAGCTTAATGGGGCAAAGACTGGGGAATTCCAGAGCCCACCAGATCCTGCTCAGCCAAGAGGATGCGTACATCCCAACCCCATGGAGCTGCTTTGTATGTGGTTGTGCAACTCAGATGCCATTTTAGCATACTCATATTAGTATACTCATATTCCAGGCTGGGAAATAAGGGCAGAGAGACAAACCTGCTCAGCTGTGGCATGCAATGAATCAGAGCTGAAAACAAAACAGGACTGTGCCCCTTCTCTGAGTGGCCTGTGCAGTTCCCTGTGTTGTTTGCCCCATCCTCTCCATCTCATGGAGCATGGCAGCTCCTGGGAACAGCAAACTGTTGGAGGCTTGGGGGAGCCAAGTGGGGAGCGGAGACAGAAGCCAGGACAGAGAGGAAAACAAGATGGTCTAGGAGAGAGAGCTCCTGGCAAAGGACAGAGCTCCTTCTTAAAATAGTGTCTCCTCTCTGCAAAATGCCTCCCTTGCACGAAAGCCTGCAGTGGTGGTGAAAGGGAAGCTGAACACCACTGCCTCAACGGGCCAAGCCATGCGATCCCTCAAAGGCAAGGACTCCTTCCAAGGCTCGTGCTTCACCATCCCACATGCCCCAGGCATCCTCGCCCCCCCGGCAGCCGCGGGCCTGATTCAAGGCAGTGCACAGTAGTATCCACAGGCATGATGCTGGGCCTCCTGCGGCTTCCCAGGAGGAGGGGAAAGCATTTGGATGGGAGCACTGGCTCCTGGGAAGATTGTTTGCTTTTCTTTGTTCCACCTCCTTCCTTATACATCTCGTTTTTATTTTAAGAAATATTACCCCGGCAGAGCTGCTTTTTGGTAAAGTCGTGCCACGAGGATCCAAAATATTTGAGCTATTTGAGCTGCTTTGCCTACAAAATGAGTAAGAAGTGGGGAGGGAAAGGCTCCCCTGTTCCAGCAGCAGAGGCACCCAGCCGGCCAGCAGGTCCTGGCAGCTGGAGACACCTTTCAGCTGACAGCGCCCTGCCTCTTCCTTGGCAGGGAAATGCCTGCCTAGGATTGCATCTCTGCTGCCAGGTAAGTGGGGACCCAGGCTTACACTGTGCCAGAGGCAGCTTTTGCTCTCCCAGCACACTGGCTGACAATAAACAGTAGCTTAACAGGTCTAGGCACACCGCACATCCTGAAAAATCAGTGGGATTCTTGCATTAAAACTTCATATATTGTGGTATCATGCAATTCCTGGAAAGCTGGCTTGGGAGCTGATAACTGTGCTGAACTTTGGTATACACTGCTTGTCTTTACAAGTCTTACCCTTCTTTACCTGAGGCAGAGATTTTGGGTTAAAACACCAGATGGAGAGGGAGGGAGGTTCCCTCTCTATGCTGCCAGCAACCCCCCTGCTAGAATTATTCCTCCCCCCTTTTACCTGGACTCTGGTGGGCTGCAGCCGGTGATCCATTGTCTCAGCAGTGACATTTTTGGGCAGTATGACAGGGTCACTGGGAGGAATGATACAGGAAGGAATGCACACAGCACCTGTGGGAGGAAGGAGAGCCTTGAGGACCTTACCTGGAGGCAGGCATCAATGTCCTGTAGGAGGCCACACTGATGGTAGAGAGATGTAAAGAGGACCCTTTATCTCCCAGCCTGAGACAGCCATTCCTCCCCCAAATCCTCAATTATCCAAGAGCCTACAGGAGATGTGCTCAATTCTCTTCTCCCAGATGAGAGGAAAACTAAACACAACCAAAGAGAAAGATTCCAACCTTGTTGGCAGGACATGGGACCCAGCATGAAAATAAGTCTGGCCTAGATGTTATACGCTGTTTGCTGACCTGTTAAGAAGCATCTCTCTAATTTTTCTACCACAGAGAATTCCCACTGCCTTCCCATAACCCAGGAAGAAATAAAGCTGCAAAAACCACTTTGGAAAAACAAGTGGGATCCCAGTCCTAATCCTAAACCTCAGTAGTCCCTGACATTAGACTGTCCTCAGCCTGATTGGACCAGACTGGGATGACTGGTGTGTTTGCTTCAGAGTAATATGGGCTGAGCTGAAGCATCCTGCCCAGTGGGATGCTAGACCAGATACAACAACCATGGCTGAGTGTTGCAGGTTTTCCTGAAAGCTCAAAGCATCCAGGTCCTGCAGACAGAAATGGATGATGCGGTCCCTCCTCTGGTCAAAGTGCCCTGTTACACTCAATTGTCACTGCAGCTTTTATGGCTTTTATCTAGGACTTGTCACATTAACCCTGCAAAGAGCTGCAGTGGTAGCAAGTGGAGAGACCTCAGGAAAGATAGAGGGCTACAGATCAGGAAAAAGTGCAAAGAGCTGGGTTTGCCCTCAAGACAACCCTTGCTGCTTCTGAAAAGAGAGATGCTTAATGCTGGAGACAGCTTTAGATTTGGGTCTTGCCCAAGAGTGCAACCAGGGTGAGCACAAGGCTAAAACCTTCCTGGCTCTGTGTTTATAAACATCATGGAAGAGAAAACAGGAATTTTTCTGTTAATTAGGGATTGGTACAGGGAGAGTCTATCTATAGTCTATTGTGACTATCAGCTCTCTGGTATGACTGAGTCAACAAAAGTTTGGTTTTCATCTGCCCTCACCTATGCCATGCCCCTGCTCACACTTGTACTCCACGAAGTTCAGCTCTGGGGGTGGTGGGCAGGAGCCCTGCAAGCTCTCACACAGTTTGAATTCCTCTGTCCACAAGCCCTCCTTAGTGCAGACGATGGGAACCTGCAAAGCAGAGGGAGAGCAGCTGGCGTTACCCACCCTGCCTGGCCACCACCCATCTCTGGGGGAGCACTGTGCAAGGACACCCCTCCCACCCACCAATGTCCAGAGAAAAGCTCCCCAAGGCAGCTGGGCTGCAGCCACCTGGCCCAGCCTATGTGCACTGACCAGAAATGCAATTGTTTCCCAGCTTCTGCTGGATCCCACCAGAGGGAATCAGCCACCCTTCTTTTGACAAGCCCCTTTCCAAGCATTGATAGCTGGGTGGAAGAGCAGGCAGGCAGCAGCCTCCATGCCCAAGGAAGCCCCTTGGTGAGCAGAAGTGCTGCAGCAAGCTTGCCCATCATCCCAAGCGAATGCTTTCACAGCAGCTCCCAAAACTTACTGGAAACCCTCTATTTATGCTTTCTGACCCTGTTGACACAAGATAAGCCAGCTTGCTTAGGACCACTGCTTTCCAGGGAGCAGGTGAGCATCCCCAGGCAGTGGTGCACCTTGTGCCATGTATGGGGTCCAGAAAGACCAGCCTTTGGGCTTGTAGAGGGACTGCAAGACCAACCCTTGGGCTTGTAGAGGGACTGCAAGACCAACCCTTGGGCTTGTAGAGGGACTGCTCTTGGTGGTAAAAGGGTTTTTGGCCTTGGGGATGGGCCAAACTGCTGCAGGGCCCCTCTGCACAGCAGAGCACAGGGAGCCCTGCAGTTTGTAGCTGCTCTGAAACACGAGGTGTGGTCAGTGTGTGCCTGCCCCAGACTCACCTGCTGTCCCTGCTGCTCACAGCTGAGCACACACTGGCTGTCCAGCTCGAAGCCCTGCGTGCAGTTGTACATGCCCTCGAAGACGGGGGGCGGGGGCTGGCAGACCACGGGCACACAGTGCCCCTCTTCCCACTGCCCACTCTCCAGGCACTGCACCTTCAGGAACTTCCTGGGGAAACACAGACACCAGGCTGGCCTGCAGAACCCCCAACACTGCTCCTTGGCTGCACCAGGCATCCCACAGATGTCAGGAGCAGACTGAAGATATCTCTCCTGGAGCAGAGTCATGCCCACCCTGTGTAGGACTTTCCCATACTGTACAATCCCTCACCATGGGCATGTCTTCCAAAGGGACACCCCATGCTTAACCAGGACCTTTTCTTCTCCTCCCTAGTGAGATTGTACTGATCTAGGAGCACTGGATGCATTTCCCTTGCACTCACCACCCCACTGCCCCTCACCTCTTGTGGTGCCCCTAAACCCTTCCTTCCCACAGTCCCTGCAGGTCCTGCTCTGCTTTGTCCCCCAGCCAGTAGCTGCATACTTTGCTGGATGGAGTTTGCCTCCACCAGTAAATCCTCTGGCCTGTGCCCAGCTGCTCCTGAGGCTCCTCTTTGTACTCCAGCCAGATCTGTCAATCCTGCTCTGGCCAAGGGGCTGCAGCAGACCAGTACCACCCTATGCTGCTAAAACATGAGCTACTTGCCAAGAAAAGAAAGAAAGAAAAAGTCCAGGAGCAGAGCCCACCCACTTTTCACTGTCCCTGGCAGTGATAGAGACACCACATCTTTTACACAGAGGCATCAAAACTGCTGAGGCATCAGGCTGGCCAAGGACTGCTCTCCCTGCAGAGGACACATCACTGCCCTGATGGGCTTTACCTGAGCCAAAGCTGATGGCTCCATCCTTAAGGAGGCTTTTCTCCCCACTCCTGTCCTCCTTTACTAGACAGCCCACTCCAGTGCCTGCCCCTGCCCTCTCCCTCTATGGGTGCCAGCAGGCAGGGCTCCAGGCCACGTTAGGGAGTTTATGGCCTGCCACAGGTATGTGAGGGGGCTGCCAGGGGTTAGAGGAACCCCTGGGGGAAGGCACTAAATTGCCCCTTGTTCTGAGAGGCAGCAGACAGAGTGTGGGGCCACCCATGTGCCCCTTAACACCTGGAGCAGGGTCATGACATTGTGTGGGGCCACCCAGCTGTGCCTCCACACATGGTACAGGGTCACACAGCCTGGAGAAGCAAGGGGACCCCATCTGCATCCTGCTGCCAGACCAGGGATGTTCCCTGTCAGATTTCTGCTGGAACTCCTGGATGAGACATTTTAGAGGTTTTTGCAGCATTCTGGTGTTTTAAAATATTTGCAGCTCTTGGAGAGTCCCCTTCTCCCTTCAGAAATCAGGGATCTGTTTTCTCTCAAGACTGTATAAAGGGACAGTGGGTTCCTCCCAAGGTGAATGCAGGCTCCAGCAGGTAACACAGGCAGGCAGGGTAGGGAATGGGATGCAGCAAGTCCACTGGCACAGAGCTCTGCACAAATCTTCCCTCCAGCCCACCTGGGAAGTGAGGATGGTTGTGGTGTGAGCACCTGAGCAGTGAGGGTTGCTGCAACATTGCTCCTACAGCAGCAGCCTTGAATTAACTAAGGGAACTGTAGCTATGAAGTATTTTGGAAAGCTGATGAGGTAAAGGGACTGGATTCCATTGTAGGCATCTGTGGTTTCAGTCCATTCCTCCTTTGACTTCCTTGTTTGCCTTCCCTTCCATGAGGATGATAGTCCCTGCCTTGCAAAGATGCCCCCATGAGACTTTGCCTTCTCCCGAATCTGACTGAATGCTTTGCCCTGCCCAAGTTTAAAGGTAAGCAAAGGCACATGCCAAGAGGTACTAATCCATGTTGGATGTCCAGCTCCACAAGCAGCATTTTCCCCTTCTTGAGCTTCCTGGCTCACAGGGTGTGATCCAGCTGCAGGACTTGGAAGGGGTAAAGCACTGGGGGTTATGGAGGTAGAAACAAACTGTGACAGCAATCCCTCAGGCACTGAGCAAACTCCTTTAAAGACCAGGAGCATGCCAGCCACACATGGCTTTTCACTGGCACTGCATCTCCCTGTTGCTCTCCAGGTCATGGCAGGGGCCCTGTGCCCAGGGAGGCCTGGGGAGATGGGTCAGGCCTGAGGAGGACACGCTGTGGCAGCTGCAGTTTGCTCAGGTGCAGGCTGTGGTTTGCAGCCCCATCATCCTCACAGGGGCTCCTCGTTTTGATGTGGTGTCAGAGCCAGGCCATGTATGGCCTCTCACACCTCCCCCCAAACCTGCACACCCCTCCAGACCACCTTGCTGTGGATGCTCAACCCATCCATCCAGGGACTTCAAACACAGCCCAGGCTGACCCCAGGGTAGAGGGTGGGGTGTGGATCACTCCCACATATGTGAAATAAGCAGTTCATGCAGGAGCATGAACTGAAGGGAAAGGAGAGGCTTTAAAAAAAAAAAAAAAGGTATATACATAAATGCACACAACTTCACAGGATCTTGACATTTCTGGGCCCCCTCCCATCCTGCAACTTCTTCTGATCTGGGTTAGTGGCACTTCTTGAGGATTAACAAGGAAGCCAGGAAAATCAGAGTCAGCCCTCCAACCAGGCAAGCCTAATGGACAGAGGAGGCAAGGGAGATGTTTGAGGCCAGCAAGGGCTGCATCTGAGGTGAAGACACAAGCACATGCCCAGCTCCAGGAGCTGAAGATGCAGGGATCCAGCCATCTTCTGAGGCAGCCAGCTTGGGGGGAGTGGGTTTGCTGTGCAGGAATGGTGACAAATGAGCCTAAAGCCTCATCTCCCATGGCAGGAGACTGATGGCTTCAAACAGAATAGGGGGAAAGGAGACAGATTTGTCAGTAAATTCAAAGAAAGCTACACCAGCCTGTAGGACCCTCCATTGCTGTGCTCCCTCCAAACAGCCTGGACAACCTGGGCTGTAAATACTCAAAAATCTTAGAGGTGGAAATGACAGGAACCTGGTTGACAGCCTGGGTTTTCTTCACCTGGCTCCTTGGCTCCCACAGCTGTATGTGTTTGTCCTTTATCTGGAAGGGGCCAGATACAGGCAGAGGCAGGGAGTGCCTTTGTGCCCACCACACGTGTGCCTGGTGCTCCTGGATTAGGCTGTCCTGCATGCCCTGCTGTGAACTTTGTTTTGTTTCCAGTCCCCAGTTTCTCCTCCACATTCTCCCACCTCCTCTCCTTCTTCCATGGTCTCTGCTGTTTATAAACAGAGAGAGAGGGAAGAGGGGCTGACATCTCCATAGAAGCTGACTGAGGACTCTGCTGGGCTCCCTTGATCTCTGGTCAAAATGCAGGCTGAGACTTTCAAATCTGCCTTAAAATACCAAAGTGGTTCTTTGCTTCATTCCCTCAAGCTAGCAGAAGGAGCTCAACCCCTCACAAAGGCAGCTTTGAGATCTCCAAATCTCTTCTCTCCAAGGAATCATCCCACATCTGGCAAGTGAAACAAGTCCCCTGAAGGGTCTGACCTTTTAGATCCCCAAACTGAGAGTGTCCTCTCAACATCAGAGTGCTCCTTAAAGGAGCACAATCACACAATCATGGAATTGTTTTGGGTTGGAAGGGACCTTAAAGATCACCTTGTTTCAACCCCCCTGCCATGGACAGAGACACTTTCTACTAGACCAAGTTTCTCCAAGCCCCATCCATCTTGTCTGTTCCTGTCAGAGATCTGCTTCAGATGGCACTTCATGCTGGAAGCAACAGCAAGGAGCACTGTGGGGGTGATGCTCTTTCCCCCAAAGCATCTGACCCCTGGCTTTCAGGCCAGCACTTTTCACTGTTACAGCTCTGGGTGATGCTGAACATTTCTCCTTGACAGTTCATATCTTTGTGTGATCCAGGTGTTGGTTTGGTACTGCCATGGCACAGGTTCTGCCTAAATCCAGAAAGCTCCCATCACAAAGCACAAATGTGTATTTTAAGTTCCCCTTGTTACCTTACCCTGGAATTAGAAATGAAGTAGCCTGGCAGCTGGGAGCCTCTCCAGGCTAACAGATCTCCTTTAGGAAGAGGCAAAGCAGCTTTACCCTTCATGTCAGCACTGTCAGTCAGATGAACCTGCCAGCAGGAAGGCAGCAGCTTTCTGGCAGGATCTTGATTACACAATCAGTATTTCCTCAAGGAACCCTTGTTGACAAGCAGTGATTTCCCAAGGGCCTTTTCTCACCCAGGTTAACAGACAAAAGCATCTCTGGGACAACTGATTTCTTCATCCCCTTTCTCTTTCACTTAAACTATGGGAAATTAATTTCAACTATGTCCTCAGCCCCTTCTAAGCATCCTTACTGCTCCTGCAGTAAAATTCAAATAAAAAATAGAAGTGAGGCAATTGCATGAACATCTGTGTCCAAGATTATCTTCACTGGCATGGAGACAGCTGGATCCCAAAGAGGCTCAGGCCTGCATAAGGTGGGCAACTCCACATGAGGAGCAAAGCTAGAGCTAGAAGAATAATTCAAAGGAAGCCTGACTGTATTTCCAAGGGTGAGCTAGTTAGTGGGCATGAGGAATCTTCAGTGTCAGTCACAGATTATGTTTGACTTTTGTCAAATATGTAGCACACATAAAGAGTCTTGCTTCTTTATGTACCTCCACACCTGCATTGCACTAAATCCTTTAGTAAGGTTTGTGCTTGCTGGGTTGGTGGACAACAGGAGACAATAGATAAAGAACTCAGTTTTCTGAACTCAGAGACACAGAAGAAGACCCTAAAAACCTGATATCCACCAGCTCAGACTGAGCACATCAGGAACCTGCACCTCACCAGAGCTGGTTGCTTCCAGAGCTCCCCAGCACCTCCCTTTCTCCAAAACTGGAATGATCAAAGAAATCAACCTCTCACTCTGGCAACTCCCACCCTCTCCTTGCCAGGGCTGAGATACCAGAAGGATTTCCAGCAGTCCAGGAACTGACTTAATGGCTAAGAGCTGCTACACCACACCAAGAGGTTTGTACTCATACTGAGAGTCACCAAGAGCTCCTGATGAGACAGTAAAATGACATTTACAAGCCCAAGGAAAGGTTTTTGCTTGGGCTGGGCCACTCACCTAGGAGTTAATCTGCATGATAGGAAAGCAATACTTTTTCTGGTTTCGCTACTGTGGTTTTTGCATTCCACCATCAGAGATGTCTGATGAAATAGCAGCAGTGACAATTGCAAAGGGGAAAACACAATGTCAACATGCATTGCTATGAAAATGTAAACCGCTTCACATGATTTTCCTTGACTTGTCTCACAGGCTGCTCAGACCCATATGGAAGTTACTCACACATCAGAGGAGCCTCAAGATCTCCCAGGGGTCATCATTTTCACCAGCAGTTGCTGCAGCAGGACAGAGGGGGCCTCACTCTGCAAGCTGAGTGGATCTGTTTGAATGCCCAGTGCCTGAAGCGCCACAGGCACAAAAGCTGCTCTAGAGTTTGCAAAGCAGTCCATGTGATTGCTGCCATAATAATCATTTGCTCAGTTCCCTTTGGCCCAAGAAATGCTCCTAACACTGTGAAAAGCTGTTTACAGAAACCACTTCCTTCATTACTAGGCAAGAAATTTGGCAACTGCTTCCCACTACACAACAACTCTACCCCAGAGCAAAGAAGAGATGAAGTCTGCATCCAATTAAAACTGGAAGGGGGCATTAAACAATTAACACATAATTACCTGATCTGGGCTAGAATCAAGACTCTGGGGAGGACCCAGCCAGTGCCAAGGAATCTTTAGTGACCAAACCCAATGGGGACTTTGGCTGGAGGAGTCACACACAAAATGCTGCTTTATCCCCCAGCATCAAGATACTGGCTGAGAGCAGGGCTAGTGAACCACCAGGAATTTTTCCCCGAAGCATCAGGAAAAAATCTTCTCCCATTGAAATGCCAATGCTGGAGATATTAAATTTAGCCAAGAGGCACAGCGGGTGAGATGTTAACCCTGACAGAAGGCAGCCATTCATTCTTGCAGTGCCTCTGTTCCATGTTTTATCACTTCTAGGAAAGACAGAAGCTCCAGGAATCTGCCAACATCTTGTAAATGTCTAATTACCTGGGATTCCACAAACAATTTACTGCTTAACTTTCACAGAGTGACAAATACATTGAGGTGCACAGGAAGATCTGCTTGTTTCAGGTTAAAGTACTTAACACACTCATGTATGCAACAGCACCTTGTTCCCACCAGGTTCACCTAGACCAGGGAATGCCTCTTGTATTTCAAGAAATCTGTGTGATCAGAGCAAGCTGCTCTGCTCTCTATCACCTATCAAGCCAGGTCTTCAAGACTGCCAGCGTCCCGTCACCTCTGCTCCTTGCACACACTGGGAGGAGGAAAGAAATGGTGACAACAGACCTGCCACAGACTTACTTCTTAGGCTTGTCTGCTGTGCTCTCGGCCACGTGGTAGCCGGGCTTGCACTTGTAGCGACAGACTGAGCCCACGTCGTGGCTGCCCTGCAGGCACCGCGGCACCAGGAGCTTGGCGTTGGCCACGGCGGGAGGCGCCTCGCACTCCAGCTTGCAGAAGGCTTCGGGCAGGGACCAGAGACCATCCTCCAGGCAGGTGAGCCACTGGTTTGTTCCTGACCCCAAAAGAGAAGCAGAGTGTGTATGGGGTTACATTTCAGCCAGGAATGGAGAACTGCTGATGGGAGCTCAAGGCAACTGTGTACAACCGTGTACAAGAGTGCACAGATATCAAAAGGGGCAACAAACACAAAGGCTGTGGACTCCATTGCCTGCTTGGCCAGGCTGTAGCAGAAAATTCTTGAATGCAGACAAAACTATGGCAGGGTCAACTTCTAGAGGCTGGAGAAAGGATCTTGGGTTCTGCAAATCTCCCCAGATCTTTCCCTTAAAATTGCCCTCTTTCATGGTGCCTCAGGACAGCCATGGGCCTTAGTGTAGGACAGCTCTGTCATGTTTAGTTCAGCCCCTTCATCCTCCCCAAGGGCTTTTTGCAGCTTGTCCTCAGCTATGCTGATCAAGCTGTCATAGCCTACTACAGATGCAGTGTAAGATCATAGAATCATGGAATGGTTTGGGCTGGAAAGGACCTTTAAAGCACATCTAGTCCAACCTCCCTCTGCCATGGACAGGGACATCTTCCACCAGGTCAGGTAGCTCAGAGCCCTGCCCAACCTGACTTTCAATGTTTCCAGGGATGGGGAATCCATCACCTCTCTGGGCAACCTGAGAGTCAGAAGGATGAAAAATGCCACAAGGACAGGTGTGGGAGGATTCACTGGTGTGACTGGGAATTCAAAGCACCCATCATTACAGGTTTGGGTTGAGTATTACAGCCCAGCTCTTTGCTGTTCCTGATAGACACAGCTAAATGGGGGGCCAAAACTGCACAGCTCTGGATGCCTGCAAGAAGTGCCCAGGACTACATCACCTACATGGTGTGGATGATGGATTGGATGATGGATAGTTCATTGGGAACTGATGAGCAAGGAAAAAAGCTGGATTGGAGTGAATGGGACTATTCCTAATGAGAGGTTTGGATCAGCATGTTTGTGGTGCAGCCAGGCTGCTCTACAGTTCCTTCAAGCATCCCTTTCTTTTTACAGAAACACTTTTGGGCCAGGGACAAGATCACATCTCTACTCAGCGCCTGTGTTCCTGATGGGTCAAGGCTGCCAGGGGTCATCTCCCACCTCCAAGAGCCACACAGCCACATCATCCTTTCCTTGCCTACTCAGCATTTGATGGCACTGACAGCTTGCTTGTAAGGATGCAAGTCTTTGGAGGGAGCAAGCATAGAGCATGTCCCTGCCTCAGTGGCTCAGTTGTGTCAGCTGGACTCCAAGAGTTTACCCCCATGGCTTGGCAGCCTTGGCTGAGCACCTCCATCCATCATGCTGGAAGGCACCCAGGGGCCCATGGGGGGACCCCTTCCCACGGAGGGAGCCCATGGCAAACTCCCAGGGACTGCAGCAGGACCAAGAGGCAGCTGTGAGTGCAAGATCAGATTAAAGCTCTGCCTCAGTTGACCAACCCAAGGCAATGGGCATCAGTTCATGCAGAATTTGTGTTGTTGGCATTTGCGTGCTACCCATTGATCTGCCCACTCTGGGGATCTGCCACCATCCTCCCTGTCATGAAATGGGACCTTAATTCTCTGCAGCTTTTGATCCTTAGATTTAAGGTTTTTTCTTTTACAATAAGTAAACAATTCTCATACATTTCAGCTATAAATGTCTCCATAAATAGGGCACCCATTAAAATGATTTGTTGTATGTGATTTTTTCAGAACAGAGGCACTGGTGGAAACTCACAAAGTCCCAATGCTTGAAGCTGTCAAGGCAATTACCCCTGAAATCCCATCCAGCTCAGCCCTTGCACAGACAGAACAGTAGCTCTCTTTCTCCTACTTGGCCTAAAAAATTCCTGTGGCTACTGATGGAGTCGTCAGAATGAAAGCCAGGCCATGGTGTGTCTGGGTGGTGACCATCTCCCAGACTGCTCTACAGCTGTGGGCATCAGTCTCTATGGCTTTATACAGCCCCAGCCCCCTGAACCACAGGCTTCCCCACAGCCACCAGGCACAGAGCCACTGCTGGCTCTCTGAAGTTCTCTCTGTCTGCCTGCATGTTTCTTGTCTCCATCACTGTAATACTGGAGGCTGGACCAGTTATCAGGAGAGGACATCACTACACCCTGAGGTGGATGGATTAGGGCTGCCTGCCAAGGGATGGGAGTCAGAGGGAATTATCCTCACACTAGGATGTCTCTGTTCCAGGGGGAGGGATACCCATCATTTTGGGAAGTATCTCAAGAACTCATCCAGCTGGCAAATCCACGATAAGTGAGAAATTCCAAATTCTGTTTGAACTGCTTGGACGGGCATGGAAATGTGGCATCAAAAAGGGTGGTTAAATGTCTTGACACTCCAGACCATACCTTGAAGCTTGGCTGGGGGGATGCAGGAGAAGGAGCATCTCTGCAGGTAGGTGGTCCCCACAGGGCAGGAGAACTCGGCATAGTACACGTGGGACTGGTCAGGGACACGGCAGTCAACAGGGTCACAAGTCACAGATCTGTCCCACTGTCCCCAGCTGCACGTCAGCACCACCTCCTGCTGCAGAAAAAGCAAAGCTCCATCAGACTCCTGAGGAGAGCTTTGATCTATGGCTGTGCCACCACAGCAGAAAGGTCCAATCAGGGTTCAGGATGAGGAGAGTGCTCAAACATTTTTCCTCCACCTTTCTCCCCACTCTGGACAGCGAATCACAAAGCCCTGACCAGTTCACAGGGAGATGCGTGGGGTGTGAGAGCAGGAAATGTGCCTTGGGGTAACAATCCAGGCACTGTGCATGCTACATTGTCTGGGTGGTACCAGCCCCCATTAGGGATAAAAGGAAAGTCAACCTCTTGAGCTAAGTTATTTTCAGCTGGATGTGCTGCAATTTCCTCCTCGAAAAGATCAAGTTTTACTTCAACTGTTGTCAGAGAGCTCTTCTGTTGATTGTTTTTCCCTAAATGTACCAATTCCCTCATGCCTCAGCCCACAGACCCCAATGAAATCATATAACCTCATTTACAAATCCTAATTGTACAGCTCTTCTTACTCAGAACTGCCCAAGATCAAAAATCACCATGGTCCCACCACTGAATATGGTCAACACGTGCTACAGACTTCATCAAAATTGAGTGGTGGATGATGGTTTGCTATGAGCAACCTGGTTTAGTGGAAGGTGTTCCTGGCCACAATAGGAGGGGGTTGGACTAAGTGATTTGTTAAAGGTCCCTTCCAACCCCGACTGTTCTATGATTTCCATTCCCAAACTGCAAATCCCAGCCCAGCAGCCCTCAGCCAGGGGCTGCAGACCAATGTTCCTGATGTCCCTTCATGGATGGTACAGTCACACTGCTGGTGCAGCTGAACATATGACCTATCATTGCAACCAGCACGTTTTGGTTGAACCTAGCTGTGGTAGCTCTGAAGGACATCACTAAATTTGAGTCTGGCTCTCCCAAGTGTATCTGAACGAGCTGGAGAGGAGCTCAGGAGAAGAGCTGTGTGCATTTGCCTAAATAGGGTTACAAGCCAGACATCACTGTAATACTACAGGAGGGCTCAGGGCAAGGCCCTTGCAAGTTGCCCTCTGCTGTGACAGCCACTTGGTAAAACTGTTCAGAAGTTTCCCATCTCACTGCCAGACACAGGAAAGCTGCCACCCCAGGCACATTCATTCTGTGCGGTTTCATTTCGGAGAATGGAAACATTTTGTTTTCCCTGGGCAGGCCTTGGCCCACAGACCCAGTGGCCATATAATTAACAACTCCCAGCGATGAGCAGTGCACCTCCAGCTGCCCTACTGCACTTCCCAGTGTCCACCTCTCCTCTGGCCAACACTGCAGCACAGGGAACCTGCCTGCCAGGTGTCATAAGCAGATCTCCAAGGAGAGGAAATGTCACCTTCCTGACACAGCCCAACTCACTTTTGTCTGTCTGCCCCAAGCAAGTTCGTGCCCTCACTCAGTCTGGCATGTAAGACCAGCTCAGCCCCAGAGACTCCTGTTCCCCCCTCCAGAAACAGCCCAAGGACAGGACACTGTGTGCCTACCCCCCTGCCAAGGTGAGTTCCTGGACCAAGGCAGCTCAGTTCCCAAGGACACATCATCCCAGGTCTCCTCAGTCAATAGCTAAGAGATGTGCTGGCTCCTGGCTTTTATGAGGTAACCCCCAACCCTCTGGAGAGTGGGACAAACTCTTTCACGGTGACCTCTGTGCCATTATTGCAACACAACACAAAGGAAGAAAAGCTCTCCATGCTCTCAGCTGCCTCTAAATATAGTTGCTCTGCAATGACTTCATTTTTTCCTGAGCCACTAACTTCAGCTTTAAGAGAGAAAACATCCCAGGGATGTTTAACCCTCCAAGCAACGCCCATCTAGAGAGCAGAAATATCCACCTCTCCTTCTGCTAGAGTGCATCATCTTGACTTGGGACATGCCCTGCAGCACCTTTCAGCCTGGCAGAGCTATGCTCTGCAGACAACACTGGACTGGGAGAACTAGCACTGCAGCAAGGGAAAGAGAGGGATCTCCAGAGCAGAAACACCAGCCATGAGCACAGGGGTCCAGAACTGGAGTTTCATTGAGCTGGGAAAGCAGCAAAACGGTTGGGGCTGGAGGAACGAAGTGTTCTGTGCTCTCTCCAACCACCTCAGGGTTGTTAAATCTTTTTTATCTAAGTCTTGGTCCCATGGGCCATCCTGAGGCCACTCACCTGCGTGGAGCCCAGCCTCTTCCCACCACTGGAGTGGAGGACAAATCCCTTTTCACAGGAGACAGCACACACCATGTGCCCTGGGCCATCTGAGCTGCAGTTGAGGGTGGCAGCGTGAGCAAGCAGTGGCTGTGTGCAGGTTCCTGATCCCACACAGACACCGTGGGCACAGCTGTGGAGGAGAACAGACAAGGGATCAACCAGGGATACCAGGACTAGTTCAGCAAGGAAGGGCTCTCTCCAGGTGGCACTTGTGTGGAGTGAATGCTCAGCAGGTCACAGATGCCTAGAGATGCTCACCTATCCTTCACAGCTTCTCCCAGGCTTGAAGTCTCCTGACAGTGATGCCAGAGACTTCATCCCAACCCCAGCCCACACCTTCCCACCAACCGCCACCGTGCTCTTTCAAGCTGATGAGAGGAAGCACAGCTCAACAATATTCCAAAATTCGTGCCCCCTGCACACAGGTTTCAGGGCAGCTGCTGCAAATTCTTTCACTAGCTTCTATCTCCAGAGTGTGCACACAGCCCAGCACCACAGGGGAGCTCACTGCAGGTAGACCAAGAGAACAAAAGGAGGGAGGTGACAAGGAGAGGGAAGGCAGAAGGAATACCTTTGCATACCTTTAGAATCAGGTATGTCAAACTCTGTATAGGACACTGGAGAATCCACAGATGATTCTCCAGCTGCAAGGAAAGCTAAGAAGAAACCTCTGCAAATATTAGGGGATAATCCATGAGATGTTCTTCAGATCCTGTGCAGTCCCCCTTCACATCCATACAGCTACACCACAGCCTGTGGTGGAAGGGAGAAGTTAGATATACAGCTGGCTCCCCAGCACCACTCCTGTCACCTTCCCCCTCTGCTCTGATGGCCTTCAGCACCTCTGCTCTTCCCACAGGCCAGCACAGCACCCCAAACCTGTGCATGCTCATGCCAGGCTCTTTGGGATCAGCACCATCTCAACACACGCCTGTCCAGCTCTACAGCCTCAGCTGTGGCTACCAAGGTGAGCTGTAGCTAAGGGAGGAATAACCTGCCCCTCAGCACTGCTGCAAGTTACAGGAGGTGCCAGGAAAGTTTGAAATGCATCATCCATTCCTTGGTTTGCAATGCATCACCCACACTGCCTCCTCACTTCAGCAGCTTCCCACTGAGGAGCAGTCATTAGATACTGATTATTTAAGCATCACAATTCCATAATGAGAACCAGTGTGGGTCAAAGGGTTGTGATCTCCATCAGTGAAATGCAGCCCATTGATTAATTACTTGAGATGGAATTAGGAAAAGACATAGAGCAGTACAACAGCTCCCATG
Source organism: Molothrus ater (assembly GCF_012460135.2). Taxonomy (NCBI): domain Eukaryota; kingdom Metazoa; phylum Chordata; class Aves; order Passeriformes; family Icteridae; genus Molothrus; species Molothrus ater. The sequence continues at coordinate 4,448,865 of NC_050486.2, forward strand.
CCCTGGTTATCCACCAGTCTGGCTTTATCTATTACCAAGTGATATAGATGCAGCACCTGATCTCAGCCAGCCCTCCTCAGCCAGGGGCAGAGGTGCTGCACTCCAGGCAGTAACTGGGGAGAGAAGGGAGGGAGCTGTACCTGAATGCCTCGCTCTCCTCTGCTCCCTGCTTGGCACAGGGCTGCTGCTGTTTTCAGGCACTGCCTTTCTCCCAGCGAGGCAGAGGCCTCTGCCTCCAGCCTTTACTCAACATTTCCAGCCAAGGATGCACAGAGCTAGAAATACCACAAAAGACATGCACACAAAAAACAAAAAAACAACAAACCCCAAAAAAGCCCAGATCGGTGCCGACGCAGACGTTAAGGGAACGCAATGTGCTGTTGACTCTGGACAAGTCCACCGAGCCAAAGGCATGGTGGAAACCTGCAGGCCACAGTCCTGAAAGAGCCGGTGGGCACAGGAGGGGACCACAAAGGAGAACAAGAAGAAAGGGGCTGTTTTTTCAATGCAGACCTGTTTATGAAGTGAGAAATGGTTTCAGGGCAGCTGCTGCAAATTCTTTCACTAGCTTATATTTCCATTTGCTTCCTTTTTAAAGAATTTGTTTTATGAGTGCAGCATTTGTCAGGTCATTAGCTTCTGAGGGCATCTGTTACCAATTGTAGCCCTCTCCCCTCCCCTCCCGCAGTCACCTTCTCTGGGCAGTTGCTCTGCTCCCTGCCTGTGCCCCTGGCTCATACTTGCTCCCATCCCCAGTGATGGAACCACTGTCCTAAACTTCCTTGTGTGTTTGCCTCTGGACACACGTTCTCTTTCCAGACTTGCTTCTCCCTTCCATCTCCTTCCTCGCCAGTCATGGGCACAACATGGAGATGCACCTTTCCACTAGACCAGGCTGCTCCAAGCCCCCTCCAAACTGGCCTGGAACACTTCAAGGAACGGGGCAGCCACAGCTTCTATGGGCAGGCAGTGCCAGGGCCTCCCCACCCTCACAGCTGATGGTCAGGGCGTTGAGTTTTGGAGCATGTGCCCATCAGAGCACTGGTGATGCGCCAGGGTGTGCCCTGGCACCTTCCAGATGCATCCAGGCCAAGTGCTTGGCTGGAGCAGCCCTGCTGGTGCTGATGGAAAGACAGCACGTTGTCTGGGGCAGCCTTGGCAGCTGGGACAATGCTGTTATTAAATAAAAATTAAATGGAGTGCTAATCCTTTTGAGCGCTACTGGGGACACTTTGGTTTTCCACCAGTTCAGAAATGCAACCAGCAATGTGGTACAAAGTAGATCAAGATATCAGCAAGTTTCTTAAGGATTATAAATACAGAATGTTATATAGGGTAGTTATGCATAAGAGATTGATAACTACAGCTCATAACAACAAAATATTTCTATGTACATCACATATATATATATACATATACACACTCATGCACACTTTCCATATGTGCATATAGACATATTCTAGAAATAATAGAAAAGTTTGAGTTAGAATAATGACCTTTCTCTTTGCCCCCAAAGATGACTAACTTAGCACTGTTTTCTCTGTGTTTAACAACACACCTAAACCTACAAATACCCACCAAATTTTATTTTGGAAATGATCTGAGCCCAATCAGCTCAAGTTCTGAGAAGCTGTGCTCATCCTACACCTTGCTTTGAAGTCTGGTGCTGCTATTCCAGACCTGAAAAGGAGCTCACATCACTGAATGCTGATTTTCTCAAATATGTCAACAATCTTTAAAAAATATATACCAACTCTACCAACAAACATTGCCTTGATTCCTTCCTTTATCAGCACCATCACTTCTATCCCTGCTGTACTTAGGGCCAGGACACTTCTGAGCCTGATGATGGACAAGTGCAGGTCAAAAGAGAAAAGAGCCCTGTGACCTGGCCCCATCATGATCCACATGCTATGCCAGGGCTGGGGTAAAGTGGTGGAATAAATCACAGCTCCCAGGCCCTGGAGCACCCTAACAAAGGCTGGACAAGGAAATGGTGCAGTTAGCCCAGTTCTGATCTCAGCATGAAGGAGCTCTTTCTGCTTTTGATGATAAATGAAATTCCTGTATCACAGCTGCAAACTCCTGACTTCTGCCCATTTCTGATTCAGGCCATATAAGATGTGGGACAAGCCAATATTTTTTACTTTTTTTCTGCCCGAGACATCAAAAAAAAAATTCCACTTCTATCCCAGCATCTTTTGAAGCTCAAACTAACGATTTGTCAACAACATTTTTACAAAATACCAAGGTTTTTCTCCTAACTTATTTCATGTCAGCACAAGCCTGCACGATGCTTTGGGCTCACCAAGTTCCATAACTTATACATCAAAGAAAGTTTCAGGTCTGGAAATCTGTGAAATTCTGCCTAGTGATGGCCCTAAATGCTCCAGAACGGTAAGAGCTTTGTTCTGAAATGGGAACAATTCTATAAACTGGAGCAAAACTTTTCCTTTGGGATCCTTCATCCTTCTAGAACAAAAGCAGGCAGCCACTACCAGCAACAGATCATGTGAAGCCAGTGGTGGCAAAGTAAGTATGGTAACACTACTTTGTTGTGACAAATCCCAAATTCCAAAAAGTTGAAATTTCATGTTTTACTGCAACTACTTAATGCAACACAGAAAATACTGATGGATTTACCCACATCAAACTAAGCCAAGTCAAAAGCAGTGCAGCTGTCTGAGTATAATAAATCATCTATACATTGCTGTAGTGTCTACTCAGGCTTTCAACCCCAAAATTGCTGCTGAAACATCCCTTATCATCAAGCTCCAGCTCTTAACAGCGGAAACTTCTAAGTTCTTCTCATGGTGCAAATTTTTGGGAGAGGGGGTTATAGGAGATGTTGACAGAAAAGTACAGGCTTTGGCCAAATCTCCTTAAGTTAGAAGTCATCACTGCACATACTCTGGTGGAGTCTGGATTGTAGCACTCAACATCAGAGAGATAAAAAGGTGTTTACCCCAACGCGGTCTAGCAGGAGAGAATAGCTAGGAAATGAGAAAAGGTGTTTTGGAAATACTTGGGAATGTCTCCCTTCAGGCAAGGTGAAAGGTCTCACTTTTCCAGTAAATCTGATGGCAACCATCCTTGTGGCAGCAGGCTGCGTGTACAGACCCAACGGTGGTGATGCTTCTTGATCACAATCTGCACTGAGGTTGCCATCTCAAGAAAAGGTGTTTGCTTCTGTACGTGACTCCAAAAGAAACTTGGCAAAAAGTACCATCCCTGTGAGTCATCTGCTGTCATCCACCTCAGAGCCAGAGAAAAGGTACCAGCAAGACATCAAATGACCTGTTGGCCCCTCCATAGCCATAGTGGAAAAGGGAAAAAAAGAAGCAAGAGCACATAATGTATTTCCAGACAGTTCCTCTCCATGTTTTTTTTGTTGTTGTTCACTACACCAAAATAGTTGCATGGAAAATGAGGTTGAATGGGATGTCAGGTTTGGTGTAGTCACCTTCCCAACCTCAGCCAGGACAGACTGTACCCAAAGAACATCTTTATCCATATCCCATCTCCACAGGACCACGCTCCACCTCATTTTCTCATCTTGTCCAGAGGAATTAATTTCTGAGCCACATCCATCACCATGAAAGACATAAAAATAGCAGAAGGATTTCAAAAGGGAGCTGGAAGCAGAAGCCATAGCTGGGCTGCAAGACTTATGCTGTAAGATTTAAGGAGGAAAAAATATTTATCGTGACAGAGAAGAGATAGTGAGGGGATCTGACATCTCTGTACAGACACATAGACACAGAAAAGTTGTCTGTCTGCTGGCAGGAGGCAATCAGACCTTTCTGACAAGGATGGAGCAAAGGCAACAACTTTCATCTTGAAATCAGAGGCACCTTCTCAGCAGAGAGGGTTACTGGATATGAGAATAGCTCAGCAGGGGTGATGGTGTGCTCATCACCTCCTGCAGCTTGTGAAAGGAGATAAGAGAACCTTCTGAAGGATGCATTTAATCCAGTGCCTGTGAAAAATCCCTGTGCCTGTGTATGACATCAGGAAGGGCAGGGCAGAATGGGGAAATTGGCTGCTGCAGAAAACCAAGGGCTCTGCTGGCAAACTTGGGGTGTCCCAGTGATTGCTCCCTTCCTCACTGGACATGGGAACTCAAATGATCTGTGTTGGAACTCACGTTCCTTCGATGTATCTGTGAGGTGACACCAAACACCCTGTTTGAAAGCTGTTCAGTTACTGTGTTTGACTCAAGATCTAACCAGTGAAAAACCTGTGCTGGGAGATATTTTTTTCCCTGGCTATTCTCAGGGAAAGGCAGAAGACATCCTGAGCATTCCCAGAAAAGCCCACATATAGAGCACTAATCTCAAGAACCTTACTAAACTGAAGAGAACAAATGGAGTGGGGCAGTCCATGAAATGGTGTCTGGTCCTCCAAGGGTTACCTGTGACACCTTCCAGCTGGACATAAATTTAAATTTTAGTTTAAATTAACATTAATAACATATTCTACAGCACAGTCTTGGCCACCACTGCCCATCAGCCAGTCAGGGCTCCACAAGAGATGTGCCAGAGGTCAACAGGCCTGGAGGATGCTGGAGGAGAAGCACCTCTAGGAGTCTCAAAGGCAGAGGTGAGCCCATTTCCCAGGAAATGTGGTTATCAGGACCCTGGAAACACAGAATTATTTAGGTTGGAGAAGCCCTGTAAAATTAAGTCCAGCCATTAATCCAGCAGTGCCAAGGCCACCACTACCCCATATCCCCAAGTGCCACATTTATGTGTGTTTGAAATCCCTCCAGAGACAGGGACTCCATCCATGGGGCACCCAAAGCCAGAGGCAAAGAATCAGGATTTTATGGTCCCTTCCAACCCAAACTATTCTACATTTCTGTGAAATAAGACACCAGCATGTCTACCAGGGTGCCCGTAAATCTTCATGCCATCACACATGCAGCCCATAAATTGACCCTGCATAAATTTGGTGCCTGGAAGAAAGAAAACAAACCAAACAAAACCTGTTTGGGAAACAGCCCTCTCTGCTGAATAGTTGTAAGTTGAAAATATGTAAACAATTCCCTCCTCCATCTAATTTTTTCTCTCTCACCTTGATTTTTCATACTAAAGGAATCCAAACCTGACTCCCCTTGATGCCTTACACCCGCTTTCTCACTTTTGGGGAAGCAGAGGAGAGCTTGCACACAGGAAATACAAACACAAAGCAGATCACCTATTGTAGCACCTTTTCCTGTGAACCCAGGCATTTCCCAGCATACATGAACATAAAATAAAACACAATGAAAATAAAAGCAAGCTAAAAATACACATAACAGAGGAAATGAAAAATGTTCCCCCGGTTCAGTGTATAGCCTGCACCAAGTTAAACATGAGGGACTGTGGCTCAGTTTAAAAATGCAAAGAAAAGGATGAAAGCCGTAAGCTTTGGGTCTCCTGGGTGGAAGTGTGTTAAAAGTCTCATTTCTGCTCGACCTCATAAGGTTGTGACTGGGAGCAGAATGCACAGACAAACCCTGATCTGCTGGCAGAGACAGCAGAGAGGGGTTCCTGGGGATGGCAGTGAGGACACTGCACTGCTTTGCTCTGCAAATGCTCTGCCAACCTTCAGCACCTCAAAAGGTGACACTTTCTTCAAAACAAGTGTGTACTTTTCTAGAGGCACACACCTGTTGCACCCTGGCCTGGAGAAAGCTGCCATTTCATCAGCATAAACACCATCTCTATGTTTCCCCCAGCTTGCAAAGCACTGCAAGATCCTTCAAGATGAAAGATGCTACAGAAATACCAACCTGTCATATATTTATTATTTTGGCAGTGAGCATTTCTAGGCTGAAGGCAGGAAATCTCATTTCTTTGTTGCTTTTGTTACTGTCCTTTCTCAGGTTATTTTGGGAAAGCCCTCGCCCGCACGTACTGTGTACATGAGGCTGCTGCGTGCACACGGTCAGTTCAGCTCTCTGCTGGAGGAACATCCATGTTCTGTGCTCTTTCACAGTCAAATGTCTCTCAGCCTATGAAGATTTTCTATTCCTGGATTTTTATAGGGGATTTCTCCCCCCTGCCCACCGCCAGAATCCACCTACCTTATACGAAATGGAATTGTTAACCTTTAAAAATACTGCAATGCATTACTTTTGGAGATAGAATAGATTTTAAAAATAAAGGGGGCATACTTGAATGTTTCCTGACTTAACAGAGGAAGATCCTTTATTGTTAGTGTGGCTACTCAAGGCTGTAAGCCTAACCCCCCCCCCCCCAACCCTGAATATTCAAGACTTTAATTCTGAAGATCAATACTCTAAGTAGAATTTTCTACTCTGAAAACTTTGGGAATCTGATTTACTTTGAGTATTTGCTAAGGGCACACACATAGCCTGCAATTGAGCATATTGATGTGAAGTCAAGGCCACGGTAGCCTAGGGGAGGGCAACAAGAGGAGAGGAGACACGAGGATCCTGCTGTGCCCCTGGAAAAGGGACACAGCTTGGTGTGCCTTGGCAATACAGGAACCGCCTTGTGCTTCAGCTATAATGCAACCTTTATGAGGAAAACATCTATTTTCCTCTCTATTTGCCCCTATATGGGGATCTCCTCATCCCCAGTCAATGCTCAGCTGTGTCCAGTGAGTCTTTTCTTCCTTGCAGTCACTTCTCAGGGGAAGGGGGAAGCTCTCAAGCAACAAGAATGCAAGATTATTTTAAGGGATGAGAAAATGTAATTGAAAAACCACATCAGTTGGCCACGGTCTTAGAAGCATGTGGGTACATTGCTGTAACAGCTACCAGGAGGAAACACGCTGCATTTCAGGTGAACACTGATCTTTTAATGTAAGCTTGAGAATAATATTTATATACTGACTCACTAAGATTTATGTTTCTCTATAAATCACACATGCACTTAAAAAAAAAAAAAGGAAAAAGCAACTTCAGGATATTCATGGCTTGCAGAATTCTACATAAATCAACTGTACCACAATCCTACAGGCTTTAAGAGAAACACATACTCTCATTTGCTATCAGGGATGTTCACCCAACCAGGCCATCAAGAGAAGGAACATGACAAGAACAGTGATGGGATGACCCTAGACAAAACCCTTCTGTGCTGAAGAACCCCAAAGCTCCAGCAAAGCTCAACTCAAAAATCAGCATTCCCAGTGGTGTGGTTTGAGTAACTGGCTGAACTGGAGCCCTGGATCAGCACATGTGTGTAGCTTCAGGGAGCCTGGGAACTGAAAGCAAAGCCAGACTTGGCAGATTTAAAGTGCTGAGGCCTCTGTTGGCATTATCACCATGTTCAGCAGGGCAGTGTGAGACTCTGTGAGGGGCCTGGATGGAGCAGGAGTGAGAACAGAGAGGATGAGGAGAGCTCCATCCCCACTTTAGCAGCACAGGGAAGACCGGAATGGATGGAGGTGGAGCTTGTAAGTGCTGAAGAAGCTTCAACTTTAGCAAAAGCTCCCAGTGATAACTTCAGAGCCATTTTAAAACTCCTCTTGGTCTTCCCACCAGGAATCAGTCCTTTAGCAGAGTTTTCTACAGATGCAGAGGCCATGCACAAAATCTGGTTTCTGCCTTCCTGCTCCCTCCAGCAAGATAAGCAAATCAAGACTCAACACAGCAGATCTTCCAACAATACCTCAAAATCCATCTGAGGATAGTCACAAAGCACTCAATAGGAAGATAAACACTCCAGAACTCAAACACAAATTCCCAGAGGAGAGCAGCAACCCTGGGTGCCCTGAGAAGACCATCCCTACCTGTAGCACTGATGGTCACATCCCTCCTGGTGCTGCAGGAGGCAGGTGCTGAGGGGCTCAGAGGAGCCAGGCTGAGCCAAGGTCCTCAAGGCCACGGCTGCAATGCCCACAAGGGGAGAGGAGAAGTTGAAAAGCACTGAAGCAACCTGGGGGAGTGGGTCCTCCTGGCTGTGGGTCACGTTGATGATGAGGGGGTTGTGCTGACACGACAGCTCGTACGTCCCTGTGAGACAAGGAAAAGAGAGAAGTGACTAGGCCAGCTCCAGGGTTTACATCTGCTCTCCCCACACACCTACAGACCAGCTTGGAAGGCAGGGGACAGCAGTGAGAGGCCCCAGCTGTGGTGGTGGTGGTTCTGGTGTCCCCGTTGGTGTCACCCCAGAGGTTCTCACCCAAAGAGCTGTTCTGTCCATCTGTGTCAGTCAACTGCACGGCAACCACCGGCTTGGGCTGCTGGCCTGGGACAGAGCCAGAGGAGGCCAGGAAGAGCAGGAGAGACGTGGGCACTGCAGGTCTCTCAAAGCAAACCTAGGAGAGAGGGCAGGAGACACTCTGAGAGCAGGCACAGCAAATACAGCTTCTCAGAACCCATGCAGGCAAGAGAGAGGAAGAGGGACAGCAGGAACAGGGATAAGGGGTCAGAGACCTTGCAGGGCTGCAAAGGTGGGGAGGAGGAAGGAAGGGAGCCAAAACAGTCCTTTCCCTCTGAATTTCCCTTCTTCCTTTTACTAGCCTTCTCCTCACATATTCAGCCCTACCTTGACCTAAATTTATAGCATCTTCACAGCATCCACATTGAGCAAGACCTGGATAAGCTCTTTCCTGCTCCCCCTTCACCAGGCTTGGACTCCCACCCCACACAGATCTGGCCAGGTGAGACACCCAGGCAAAACAACTACCAGCCTCGCCACCAAAATATTTCCAATAAAAAAAGCCCTCAAAAAAAGACAAAACCCAAAACAAGCCCAAAGAATGCCCCCAGTAGCCACTGCAACAGCAAACTGTCCACCAGCCAACACGTGGAAAGATTCATGGGAAGAAGCCCTGCCTGCTAGGAGAGCCAGCAACTTGCTACAACAACTTGTCTACAACCCTGAAGGCAGCTGGAAGTAGCTGGGAAACACATGGCATCAATCATGGCAGAGCAGATGTTCTTTGGAAGAGGACAGAAATGTTTTTCTCCCCCACCCCACTAGTGCTGAGATGTGTTTTGATCGAGATCCTCCCGATACAGTGTTTTTGTGGAATGCTGGCGTGGAGGAAGCTCAGAAATTCGAGGCAAAGGTGTATTTGGAAAGAAGACAAGTCCTGGCTGGCCAGGCACAGCCCAAGGAGCAGACTGTGGGAATGGAGGGGACAACCACGCAACCTGTGATGGCATCCTTGCCTCAGGGTGGTTCGTGCCACGTCAGGCATTGTTCACACACAGGAACAGGAGAAAACCTTGGGCTTCAGCCCGGGGCTCCCACCCTGCAGGGAGGTGCTCATCAGCAAAAGCCCCACGAGCAAGGCCCCACTGGTGTCTCCTTGCTCCCTTCAACAGGGCTTGCAGGTTTACAGAGCTGCCTGGCTGCAAGGAGTGGACCAGAGGGCTCCAATGTTTTTATTTGGTATATCCCCACTGTCTTCCCGGTGAGGTAAGTGGGGGAAGAAGGAAAAGAAACAGGAAAGCAAGAAGGCAGGAAAAGAAAGAGAGAAGAGCCAGCAGTGCTCACAGACAAGGAGCCCCCCAGGACAGAGCTGTGAAGTCCCAGGGACCTGGAGGATTTGAACCCAACCTCCAAGTGTGGTTCCTCAGGGGAGGAGAGGTAGCTGGAAAAGTCAGGTGAGGCTTTCCCTGGACTACACATCCTGAGGTGAAGAGTTCAGTCTTTCCCTTCCTACAGTGCATCTGCATGAGGGTCAAAGGTGCTGGCCCCAAGTTAGGCCAATAGCAGCTGCCTTGATTAACATCCCAATTCTTTCCAATACATATTATGTGCTTGGCCACAGCAGGCTATCTTCTTAATTTTTCTCCCTCCCTCTCCCTGCTTCTTATTTAATTTCCTGCATTACACATCCTGACTTGCTTACAAGTGATTTTGATGTCTTTCCTCATCAGGTGTATTAAAAACTGAGAACAAAGCATGGCTGGAGATCTGCAAAGTGTTAGAATTCTCATGTGCAGACAGACCCAAGGGGCATGGCAGATGCTGTGTGCAGTGGCACAGACACACATACCTCTGGCTTTATTACAGCATGACAGTGAGCACAGTAAAACACTGGCACTGGCTTTCCAGAGCAGTTGTGGATCCCTGGAAACACTCATGATCTGATGGGGCTCTGAGCCACCTGGTCTAGAGGAAGATGTCCCTGCTCATGGCAGTGGGTTTGAACTAGAGGGCATTTAATCTCCTTTCCAACCCTAACCATTCCATGGCCCTTTGACCCAGCCCTTCCTCTTGTTCATTGGTGCCACCTCATCAGAAACACTGTAGGAAGTGATTCCTACCATCTGATGAGTTTTGTGGTGCAGCTCTAACTCAGGAAACACAGGTGCAACAGCTTTAAAATGGCCCTGGGAGCTGCTGGACACCAAACACCGCGTGCACATAGGTACACATGTGCACCAACAGCACCACTCCTGTCTGGGCAGGCAGCTGTGCTAGGCAAATTGTCAACAAAAAGCCATCTTTCCTAACCCAATATGTTACCAATCAGGCGGACTCTTAAAAAAAAAAAAAAAAAAAGGAAAAAAGGGCATATTTATTACTAGTCCATAAATAATTTTATGGGCGGAAAATAATAGCACTCCTAGAGAGAGCACAGAGAACCAGTAATGAAAGTCTTTAGTATAAACATCCATAGAGGAAGAGGACTGACCACAAGCTCCTATAAAACTGTAACATGTTTTAACCTCTGCTGAGAAGTGGAGAGCAAGCTTTCATCTAGGTAAGGCCAAGGGGGAGGATTACTGCTTTCTCCTCAGCACAGGAGGAAAGGAGGCACGTTTGTCATGGCCAGGGACTGAAGCCACAAACTGGGTTGTGAGCACACAGACAAGGAAGAGAGGGAAAATTAGAAGGCTAAAGGAAGTTGTTTTGGAGAGACAGAGACCTCAGAGCAGTACCCATGTTTGTTGACTGAGGTTTGATGAATCACTGAGTTGTCTGAGCATCTGGGGGAAGAGGCCTTCTCTAGAGAACCTCGAGCAAAACAGGGTGAGCTGCCCCTCAGAGTGCAGAGGGAGCAGCATGCCAGAGCCTGGCTTTTCAGCAACACCAGGCAGCAGCCACAAAACCTCTAAACTGTGCCTGTGGTCAGGAACCAACGCTGTAAAAATCCCAGTGGCCCAACCCTCAGCCCTGCTCTGTCCCTCTCCTCTACCTGCTGGGACAGAGGGGTTGGACCCTCCCAGGGGCAGCCCCCGAGCCCCTGTTGGGCTGCAGGACCAACATCCTGGGGCATAGAAGTGCCACCCCCGCTCTGGAGCCATCAGAAGGACCTGGTTGCTGTGGGCTTGGGGTGCTCAGGACCCCTCAGGATGGCAGAAGATATCCAGCTGCCCTCTGCTGCTGGAACAAAGGCAACCAGGACTTTAAACACAGCCTGTGCCTGCCCTTTGGGGGTGTTCAAGCACAGCTTGACTGCAGGGGAGAGTCAGGAGCAAGCTGTTTCTCAGCCTCCAGGCATTTCTGTGGTATTTTGGTTTCATGCACAGTCCTTCTCCTGGCAATCTGCCCCAGATGGGTTTGCTGCTCACAGTGGGAATGGGGCAACTAAGACAGATCCAGACACAGGTATTTTGGGACTTACAAAGAGTGCAGTAGCATATGGAGTACTACATGAGTAGTTTTAGAGACTGATGTAGCTCCTACAGGACAGGAAAGGATGGTTTTTGTCACCAGAGCTGGGTAAAGACAAACAAATCCTTTGTGCCTGACCACACCTCCTCACTTACCTTGAGCCAAACTCCCTCATCACCCAAAAGCATCTTCTCGTTTGGGTCCTGAGCATCCTCTTGGCTGGGAGCACAGGGAAACCAAGCAGCCTGCAAAAGGTCCCTTGGCACCTCATGAAGGTGGGATTTACAGACCTGAAAGGAGAGATTTATTTCAACCCAGAAGGTTGCAAGGAAAGGAGAGAAAAACGGCACCTACAAAACTTCAAGGAAGACTGAACAAGTGCTGGGAAGGATCTCAATGTGGCTCTTAGCATGACGACAGTGAGGATGTGGCTTCCTAAGTGACATCTCACTGCCCACACACATGCAGAGACCGCTTTTGCCATTTTGGAGTGCTGTAAATGTGTTGTTTAAGCGCCTCATGGTGTCTGTGGGGCTGAGCAACAAACAATGAGCCAAGCTGTGAGCTGGTAGGTGAGACCATGGCATCCTGGTTTTGGCTGGGCTCACGACATACAAAGGTGTGATCCATTAGCCTGAATAACACTCTTCTGTTCCATCCAATGCCCTGTGGCATCCCAGACATCCCCACAGGCCTGGCAGACACAGGTGTCATTGGGAAGGAATAGACACCTGAGCCCAAGGCACCCCATCAGACATGTGTATCTGGGCAGTTTAATCATGCTGCAGGTCTCAAGATCATTCTTCCTATCAAATCAGTAGAAACACATGTGTAAAGGGCTAAATGTGATCTCTTTACATATTTCTTGCCTTTCTTCAGCTTGCTAGGAAAGAACATACACACCACGTTAACACCAATCAGGCAAAATCCCCTCCAGGCTCTGCTCCAAAGCCCATATGAAAGATGGGAATTCTCCCATTGATTTTTCCTTGGCTTCAGATCAGAGGGCTTGGGAGCAGTACAGATGCTGATGTGTGTGTGATTTCATCCTTTCAGGCCCTGACCTTATAAGGTATTAGACTGACAGGATTTTTTTTAAGCCAACATTGGGACAAGTCACACGCTCCAAGCTGAGCATTTGGCTGGTGGGATGGGGTGGCCACTGTTCAGTGAAATGATGGCTGGGGGAGATGCTCCCTGCCAGAGGTGCCAGGAAGCACCTCTCCATGAACTGCAGCTCCTGAACTCAGGGACTGATGCAGGAGGAGTGTGAGAAGTGCCCAGGTCTTCCACTCAGTCCCTGGTTGGGAAGATAATAATCAATGAGTGCTTCCAGAGTTGATTTTGTGTATTCCCCAGGACAGAGTTTGTCTTTTTTTTTCGTCCATGCCTTCACTCACCTTCACAACAGGCTCTCCAGTGACCAGGGAAGCAGGGCAGGACTTTGTATCCTGATGGGAGGAGTAGGCTCTCACTGCCCACAGATCCACAAATCCCTCAGGAGTGTGGGGACCACAGTCCAGCATGCTGCTTGTCCTCTCAAAGGGCTCACACACACCATCCCCATCGTGAACGTAGCACAGGCTTGGCTCCCCTGCAGGGAGAACAGGGATGAGCTGCTTACAAACCAGGCTCCAGCCACACACCTCTCTCATTATAAGAGATTTGCTGTCTCATTAGCCTGGGGTTTTTCCCACCACAAGACCCATGGATCACTCCAGCTGCAAATCCAGGTTCTGCTGTGATGAGGTGCATGGCCCTCTGCTCTAAGGAGCAGTGTGAATAACACACAGTTTTGGCTCCTGCCTCAAAAGGAGTCAATCCATTTGGACCTGTCTCAATCCAGTTGGACTCACCAACACAGTTGAAGCCTTTTTCCTTTTTACACCTCCTGGAACAACCATCTCCATCCAGCAAGTCCCCATCATCACATTCCTCCTCCAGGCTCCTAAGAGGGCAACAGCCAGATGTATTATTACCACCTTTGACTCAACACCCACCCCTGTGCTCCTGCCCAGTCATCAGTGAGGACCCCTTATCTTGGTTCTATTTCCACAGAAGCAGTTCAAAAGGAAGAACCACACATGGAATTAGATAGAGAAGAGAAAACACCTTGCCAGGGGATAAAAAGAGGTTGAAGTCACAGCATTTGGGAGCAGACATGATTGTACTGTGACTTTGCTGTAAAACCTGAGCAAGAACTCTGGGAGAATGGAAAAAGTGTAGAACTAAACACCAGGAAGACCTGTTGCTGGAGAAAGCAAGTGTTGGAGAAGGCAGGAGATTCTGAAATGGGGCTGGGGTTTCAGTGGGAGCTGGAGAAGGAGGCAGGAGAAGGGAGAGACAGAAGGTTCCTCTCCCTTTCCCTTTCCTTACCCTGCTAAGAAAACTGATTTCAAATGAAAGTGATCCTGAGGATCCTGGAAGCTGAAGTCTGAGAAAGCTCAAATAAGGAAATCTGAAATAATTATCTCCCAGGCAGAGCAGATGAAGCATTGGGCTCTCTCAGTGTAGAGGTGGTGCATCCCTCATTATTTGGGGTTTCTGAGCAGAGAGGGAACAGCTTTTTAAAGACACCACACCATGTGGGACTGTGCTCATTGCAGAGGCTGCTCCTGCAGGGCCCTGAGCAAAAAGTTATGCTGCCCACTTCCAAAGGCAGATCCTTGGGGCTGGACTCTGGAACAGTTTGCTGAGGTGGGCCAGAATCCAAGCTCTGAAGTCAAGAACAGAGGATGTTCAGGTTGGACCCCTCATGCAGACCATCTCCTATGCACATGGCATTTCACAAAACACAAGCTCTACAGCTCAGTCTACTGGAGGGATTTTGTAAAACAGCTTCAGCCATGTACCCATGCATGGAGGACCCACCTGCTGCTTCCCTTTGGGGCAGGATGACCTAACAGCCTAAAGAACCTCAGCTGAGAGCTTGAGGAGCTCTTCAACTTACGTGGCCACCTTCCCATCCCCACAGTAGGGTGCTCCATGCACATGGACGAGCGGTGGGGACGCTTCTCCTGAGGTTGTCCCAGAGACCACCTGCACCTGGTAGTGGTACACCTGCCCAGGAGTGACTTCCCTGCAGGGACAGAGAGAACTTGAGGGAGCAGCAACATCTGCAGCACTGAGATTTGCTCACCACAACTATAGACATCACGTGTATATATCCAGTATCACTCTGATGTGTCTTCATACTCTGCCAGAGGCAGAGCCTGTGGAAAGAGAGCCTCTTTTAGGTCATTATTTCCCAAGGGTCTGAGATGGGGAGAAGTGGAATTAGCTTGAGTAATCATTTTACTCGTTGTATTGATGGGGGAAATGCAATTTTATGGGTTGCATTGATGGGGAAAATGTTTCTGGGTTTAACAAGCTCCTTCTAGCTAACCTGGGCTCATGGACAAGGGTCGTGCCAGCACAGTGGGTCTGCCACACCCTTGCTCAATGGCACTGGATGCAGCAATTCCCAGAGCAGGGGGACAGCAGGAAGAACAACACAGAAGCAAAACCATGCAGGGATTCAAAGGGAGAAGACACAAGGAGGTAATCAAACCCGACTCAGCCACCCCTGAGCCCAAGACAGAGCAGCCTGCGACTCACGTGTCCATGAAGTGGCGGTGTCCCTGCAGGGGGGTGGCAGGGGACCCGTCTGCAAAGGGGGGGTCACGGAGCACCCGGTACTGGATCAGTCTGCAGGCAGAGCACAGGGAGCTCTGGGGCCTGGAGGTCAGCAGGGCTGTGTCTATCTCCATCCTCTCGTCAAAGGTGTAGATTTTAACTCCAGACATCTTTTTAGGGATATTGAGCTTCACGGTGAAGGGGATATCGCAGAAGGTGTCCAGGGGGCCCAGGTGGATGGACTCCCCTTGCTCTGTCAGGATTTCAATGTCAGACAGGGCCTTGGGAGAGCCTGTGGAGAGGTACGTGGTCCAGAGGGTGAGGGAGTCGGGGTAGACAGGGTGCAGGAAGCGCAGCTCCAGGATGCAGCCGTGTGGCTGGGGACATGGCACCGTCATGTTCATGTCATACAGGTGCAGCTCTGGGCTCCAGGCCTGCAGGCTGGGCTCACAGGGCTGATCCACATCTGGAGGACCTGGGACAAGGAGGAAGATGGTGTAAACCTGGTTTCACAGGAGACCCACACCCTATAGCCTGCTTTAGCACCTCCAGGCTGTAACTGCACACCCACATGCCCTAGACCTGGTGGCACCTGCCCTAACACCCTGGAAAGCAACAATCCCCACTGGTCTCCCAATTCCTGGGTACTTGCACATATGCACAAGGCTCAGCAGACCTGGTGACTCATAGCCCTCTCAAATGGGAACAGCGGTATCCACACTGCAGCTGGACACAGTGCAGAGACCTAAGGACTAGACACAGCTGAGGAATGTCAAGTTTGCTCTGTAGCCTCACAGGTGTAGAGACTTTGCCAAGGGCACCTGAATGCTCCAAGCAGAGTAGAGACTGAAGCTCTGCACAAGCAAATGCTAGGACAGGTCATAGTCAGGAAGGGGCCAGGTCCAAAGCAGGGAAGCAGGACCTGCTGCTTTTCCAGGCTGTTTTTCCAGAAGATCCTCCAGGACAGTACCCAGGCTAACCTCAGAGCCCCAGCCTGCCTTCCCTCATGGTGGATAAGCACTCAGCAAGAGAAATGGAGTGCTGGCCTTTCAGACCCAGTGGAATTTATCATTATGTAGTAGAAATACCTTTGTCTTCATTAGCCACTGGAAGCATTTCTTAGGGCCCAGCACCAATTCAAAGCCTTCACCCATATAAGACAAGTCTAAAAGTTTCTGAAACGCACAAACTCTCTCTTTTTATCAGAGCAAACAAGCACTTGTGATAACTACAGACACACAGAACCACATCCCCTGGCTCTGCATGGTTCAGCAGCAGCACATGCACCTCACACAGCTCCCAGGATCAGCTCTCCTGGTCTCCTGCCTCCTCTACCCTGCTCTTGGAGGAGCTGAGGCAGCAAGAAAAGCCCAACACCTCCTATGGCAGCTCAGTGTGACCCTGAAAGTCACCACTGTGCCCACAAGGTGGGTCTCTAAACCAACATCTGGGTCTCAGCACAAGAGAAGCTGTAATGCCCAGCTGCTATTGGCATGGCTAGGGAGGAATGGACTGCCCAGGGCTTGGCACAGACTCAGTGGGACTCAGCACAGAGCTCCTCTTGCTCCCTGTGGACAAGACTACATTAAAGTCTGTGAATGTCCCTGAGGCTTCGAATGAGGTCCCAAGATCTGTATTTTAAGACTGATTTCAGTTAAGTGCTTTTCCCTTTGGTCAGTATCTTTCAACAACACCTGGACAATGATTTGATGATTTGGGGTAATATTGGGGTGCCAGTCAGTTTGTCCAAAGCCATCTGGCCATTACCAGGTTTTTCCCTGGGTGCCAGGAAATCCTTCCTGCACTACAGAACCCTTGCAAAGGGAAGACAACTGATTCTTAAAAAAAAAAAAAATTCTTTTTCTTATACCAGAAAGATTCTGTCTGGAGACTCCCAGACAGGAAAAGAGAGGAGACATTTACCTTCTGCTTCTTCTGGGGTCCAGTAGCCAGAGGAGTCGCAGACGCGGGGGGAGGAGGCCTCGTGCACGTACTGCCGGAAGGTGCCATCCTCAGCACAGCTGTCACACAGCCTGTCCTGCTCCCTGCTGGCACAGCACACACCCTGCCATGGCTCAGGAGGAACAGGCAACTCCCTAGACACGTGTGTCCAGGTGGTACCAGACAGGGAGGTGGAGAAGCAGAGCTAAGGTCTCAATCTCTCTGGGTATACCATGCTGCTTGCAATCAGCTTCTTCAAAGACAGGGAAATATGAGCGCCCATGGGACAGGCTGGATTTAATCTCTCTTCTCCATGCTCTCTAGGTAGTCTTGGATGGATCCCATCCCTGCCAGTCAGAGCTAACAGACCCCACACACCCCAGGGCAATGCCTCTGGACTAGAGTGGGTGCAAATAAGGCGCTCTCTGCTAAACCCAGGGTCAGGGTTTGGCTTTCAGCATTATTGTAATACAAACCAGTCACAATATTATCAATTGCCATGCTCTCCAGAAAAGATAAAGGCACTTTTCTACTATAAGGCCCAGCCCTCAGCCACTTTCCTTGACCAGTTCTTCTCAGGGGATTCAGGACTGCCACAATGGACCAGCTCCTGAGACAGTTATGAGAGACAACTTGGGATGGTTCCAGAGGGCCTCTGTTCTAGACCCATGTTTTCCTGCTCCCAAATCACTTCTTCCCCCAACAAAGCAGTTTATTTGGATGACTCAAGGCTACCCAGCACTCTGAGCCTCTCCTGTCTGTGGGGTGACATGCATGTCTTGTTACTCCTGAGCAAAAGGGCCATTGTGGAGAGCACCCATTCTTTGAAAAGTCAGCAAACACTGACCCAAGAGTGACCCAGCTGCCATCAAACAGCATTTTCCTTTTAATTATAAAAGACAGCTTTATGAAGCAGCTTCAAAACAAGTTCAAAAGCTCTTTATGTACGTGCTTATGATCCCATAAGCAAAAAAAGGCCCCTAAAAATAAAGTCTCACCACCTAAAACACGGTGGACACTGAAATAAGAGGGGCTGCTCAATAGAGACACTGGTGGTGTATCCAGGTCTTGGTGGCTCCCTTTGCGGGGAGAAGACAGACATCCACCCAACACTCATGGCTGTGCACTCCTCAGCAGCCAAACAGCTCTGGCTCCTTGGCATCATTTCTCTGGCTTGAAAAGTTTCCTGACTTACCCCCAGTTAGCTGCTCTGCGAGCCCATGACAGCGCTGGGAACGAAACCCAGCTCTTGTGGTTCGAGCTCCCTGCCTTAACCACAAGGCTGCATTTCCTCCTGGTAAATAGCTACTTTATACAATAAGTGCTAAATGAAGCTCATTTTTCATTCCCTGATTGCACTCTGGGGTTTTAGGGCTGGCTTTGCCTGCGGATGCTCTTTGGCTTCCCCTCCCGGCACCCCGAGAGCAGGAAGCTTGCAGGAGAGCCCATCTGCCAGGGGGCCATGGCAGCAGCCTGGCTCTGGTGCCCGAGGGCTCTGCTGGAGACCAGCAGGGTGGGAAGGGGACTGGCACCGCAGAGATGCCTTGTCCCTTCCTGTGCAAGCCCAGGAGCACAGTGCCTCACCTCTCGTGGAGGACGCCGCTGATGGGAGGCAGCCAGTAGATGCTGAGGGAGTGCTGAGTCTGCCCGGTGACCATGGGGGGGATCGGGATGGGTGCTGGCTTCCTGCTGTGTCCCCAGCGCTGGTACACCAGGTCCAGGTAGCAGTGCATGCGGGCTACCTGGTTGGGGGTGAAGCTGTTGGTGCACTCATCATCTGGGGGACGAGAGAGGCCGGGCCGAGGGTTAGGGCACGCCAACATGCGCCCTTTGCTCCTGGATAAACTTTTTCAGGGACTGCTAGGGAGGGCTGGGAGGCACCAGCGTGCGGTGGCTGTGCTGCCGGGGCTCTCTGGTGTCGTGTGTCCCCAAAGCCACAAGATGGCACTGCCACAGCGGCTCCAGGTCCCCGCACCCGCCCGGCACCCGCACCTGGGCAGTGCCACCGCAGGAGCGTCAGCCCGGGGCATGAACTGCTCCTCCGGCTTCGCTCCTCCTGGCATGGCAGGAGAAACGCCAGCCCCCCGCGGCATGCCTTGGGAACCACGCCAAAAGGGTTCAGGAGGTTAAATAATAATAATAATAATAATAATAATAATAATAATAATAATAATAATAATAATAATAATAATAATAATAATAATAATAATAATAATAATAATAATAATAATAATTCAGGATGTTACTAATAATAATATTAATAGCTTCAGGACTGAAGAACAAAGGCACGCACAGACAAGAGGAGCCTTGGTGCATGTCCAGCACCACTGGCAGGAAGAGAGGGATGAATAGAAATAGCCTGAGGGAAGAAAATGGTTAAGCAGCTACTGCAAGCACTGCCTGACCCATCCCAATACACCAGGAGGGTCTCTGTTGGTTAGGGAGTGAGGTAAGGCACTACTGATGGAGGTAAACCCAAGTTTTAAGGAAGGTGACCCCTTGTGACTCCCAGCAAGGATGACTCGTTACCTGTGTAACTCATGTAGTTGTTGAAGGGTGTTCCTGTGAAATGTGTCTGGCCACAGGTGTCATTGGTAGGGTCTGGATCCCGACAGAGTTTATTCTTTGGGGTGGGGGCAGTGTCAGCACAGAGGTCTCCTGTCTCCATGGATGGAGTGGTCTCCCTGCAGGGATCCTCACAAGACTCCCGCTCGCTCACTCCCTTGAAGACGTGGTAGAGCCCCAGGACGTGCCCCACTTCATGGATCATGGTGTTGGTGTGGCCAGGCATGCCGTAGTAAGCAGGGTTGAGGACAACTCCACCTGGAATTGCAAGTACAGAGAGCATCATTCCAAGAAAGGGACAGTGGGCATCTGTCATTACTCACCTGTGAGAGGTAAAACTCCTCTTGTTGTGTTTCCAGGCCACAGATGAGGGGCCAGATGGAGACCCAAAGATGGACACACAAAGATGGACATACTCAGCCTCTTATGGATAGGAAGAGGCTCCTTTGCCCTCTTGGGTTGGAGCAGGGTGGGTGGTTTTTCTTCCCCTCCTACCACTCTATTCCCCCCTCAACATCTTCCATCATTTCAGCTACTGCTTCCCTCTGCATCTTTTTGCACAACTGGAATTCAGTGTCTGCTTTGGATCACACAGCTCCAAAGGAGGTTTGGAGCCAGAGCACCAAATCGAGCCATGCTGTGCCTTTACATGGATCATCTTTTGAAGCAGAGGACAGAAGTCCTTGCCTGGCCCAGACAGGTGTCTAAGGCAGGCTAGCTCCCATGGCAGGTGAGGACAATGAGGTGCTAAGCAAAGTCCCAACTCAGCTGTGCCAACTAGAAGCCAGATTCAGCAAAAATCCACGTGAAGATTGAGGTGCACTACCTCCAGCCCCTGCTGAGAAATCACCCATGACCTATGCTTCAACTTCCAAACCAGACTCTGTGAGGTAAACTAAAATTCTCACAAGGTATTGTTGAAATCCACTAAGCTCCTGCCACAAACCTGACCCAAATTTAGTGTATTTTAGAGTGGGATTTCCCAGGACATAGCTTCTGAAGATCTCTTCCTCCCCTTCAGAGGGGTCTGCATGTGAGCAAGGGGCAAATGAACCCAACAAGATCCTTACAAACCATCACAACCTACTCCTCTTCACTGGGGTACCCCAACCCCTGACTCAAGGGGACACAAAGCTTGTCTCCAATCCAGTTTGGTGCAGGTTCAGCTGTCAAAGATGTTGGAGCATGGACACAGGTTAGACCCCCAGAAACTGCCCCAGAGCAGCCACCTCTGAGAGCAGCAGCACGGAGCTGGACAGGACCCATGATCATCCTGCCCTAAGCTGAACTGTGGCTGCAGGGCAAGTAGTTTTTCCTTTCCTGTGAGCCCATCTGTGATGGCAAGAACAAGGATCAAGGATATTGACAAAAGCCAGGTGGAACACAGCCTTCCCTTTGCTCACTGCCAGCATCTCCAGCCCCTGACCCGAGATGCACACCCTGTGCTGATGGCTCTGTACCACATCTGCTAGGAAACTGTCCACAGAAGGTGCTCAAGAACAAAAAAAATTTGCTTTGCTGGCCTCCTTTTATTCGCCTCCTTTATTTTGTCCAGATTAAAATTTCTTTGGAATCTCTTCATTTTTCTCCTTGTTTTGAGGTTTTTCACTGGCCATTTCCCCCCTTTTTCTCTTCTCATTTTCACACTCCATCCACTTTTCCATGCTGCCTTACAGTGAAGGAGCAAGGGCTGGGAAGCATCAACAAGACAGGGGTGCTAAAAGCAGACCCCAGCATGTGCCCAGGCTGACTCCAGGCAACCCCTCCATGCCTCAAGAGGCTGTTTTTACACAACTACTTTTAACCCAGACAGCTTGGATGGCAGTGTGGTGAATAGTTGGCTCCAGCACAGCTTGCTCCCTCCTTTGCAGGGCCCTGGAGGATTTACTGTGCCAGCTACCTCACGGCAGAGCCTCTGCTACTGCATCTCTGCTGATGATCACTGCCCTGCCAGCAAAGTTAGAGCTGGCAGGTGGCCACAGTGTGATCCTGTCTCCAGCCACACAGGCTGCTTGAAATGTGCTCCTGGATCAGCTCCGTGCACTCATGTCCTCGAGTGCAGGGCATTCCTTCCAAGAGAGGGTTTTCTTCAGATCACAGTGTCCCTGGCAAGGCACCAGCAGGTCTGTGACTCCCATGGGGGAGCCATGCTGGGTGAACACTGAGCTGGGGGCTGGGAAGGGACCTTCAGAGACTCCCTGAGCAATTCTCCCAAGCCCTTCCAACAAGGGGTGGAGAAATGAGGGTGGCATCTTCTGTGGAGCACCCTGCGTGTGTGGCCCGTGGAAGGGCTGAGAGGCACCACTGACCTGTCAAGTGGCACCGTTTCTTAGCTCAAAATTCATGTTTATTGCTCTTCCTTCCCACAGTGTGGATCTTCTGTCCAGGGCTTGAGGCAAAGGATGGGTCACACAAAGTAGCTGCATTCCCTTTCTTCCTAGTTGTGAGACAAGAGAGCAAAGGACTTTGCATCCCATCAGTCAGCTCTTGACCCTTTAGTTGCCTGGAGACGGACAAGAAGGCACAGAGGCTGAAAAATCCTTCTGGGACCTTCGTGTTCTGTCCTGTCAACTCTTGGGTTTCTGGAAGCCATCACCCTCTCAATTACCACCCTAGTAAATGCTATAGATAGCAAAGGGCATCCCATTGATGGGAAACCCAGTGGGCACATAAAAGAAAAGCTGCTTTTCATTTCAATCAAAACAGGGCATGAGAGAAGAGAGAACAGAAAGAAAAGGCATCTCTACAGCCAAACCCAAGCCTGAGCAAGGCAGGGGGCTGCCTGCCCAAAGGTCTGAAAGGAGGAATGTGCACAAAGAAAGAAAATAGTGTTCATAAACAAGTAAATGAGATGTGAAAGCCCTGCATGCATCCTGCAGCAGTAACCACAGGGAAAAGGGCTGAGCACCAGGGGCACAGGGCATCCTGGGACCAGGCAGTCCAGCCCTCCTCCCCGCAGAAACCCAGTGCTCTTCCCATGTGGTGCAATAAATGGGATTCCAGTACAGGGGGGCAGAAAGCTGTCACAAGAGAGGGATGCCAAGGCCACAGTACCCTGTCCCCTCCCCTCCTCTCTGCTGGCTTCCCCTATTCCATTCCTCCCCCACACTCCACAAGAACGATCATATTTTTAGTACTCATTTTAACAACTAATTAAATGGCAGAATTAGAAACAGCCTGAGAACTCTGCCTTCCAGAACATCCCTATCCCTTCATTCCCTGTCCCCACTGCTCCCTGATGAGCTGGGAGTGCTCCCAGCTTTGGACCAGGAAGTTCTGTTTCCCCTCTGCAGGATCCTGGCTGTGAAGGCAAGATGTGGAAGTGTTCCCAACAGGATCACCCTCCCCTCTCTCTCCACTGCAGATCAGGCATTCCCTTCTCACCTCTGCCTCCCTCTGCCCTGGGCAAAGGGCTAAACTGGGCATTCAGTGCCTGAGAATCAGCTAAACTGGGCATTCAGTGCCTGAGAATCAGCTAAACTGGGCATTCAGTGCCTGAGAATCAGCTAAAGGAGGTTCACAAGGTCAGCATTCACACAACAAAGCTAAAAACTTCCATATCCCTCTGGTATCAGGGGGGTCCAGTACTGCAAGGCAGGTGAGCCAGAGACTTCTTTGGACTTGCTCACCCAACCACATCCAGGCAGCTGGAAAGATTCAGGTCTGGCCTCAACATCTTGTCTCTCCAGCTGCAGAGCTGGTAATGTCCCCAAGGCCAAGCCCCCACTCTGATCAAGCAACAAGAGATGCCCAGCCCATCAGATTTGTGCTGGTCTAGACTGTGCTTCTCCTCTACTCACACAGCCCTGGAAACTCCTGCTCCCAGGACATTCTCTGCTGCTAGCCAGGGTCTATGGCAATGCTGAAGGACTCCTGCCCATGCCAGTCCCAAAGAAGCCAACCTGCTCCTAGGTCAGGGCTATCCCAGAGGACATTCCCAAGTAACCACAGGACCTTTAAACAGTGAACCACAAAGCTGAACCTGCATTGCAGGGCCAGTCTTCCCCAAACACTGAGTCAGAGCAATTAATGGAACAAATGCATGACAGTTAGTCAGACAGGAAGATGCCATTGCCTAAGGTACCTCGGATGGGAGGGCTGGCCCTCCTTCAGCATCCACTGACCTCTGCCAGATATATGAGCTGGCCTCAGCTTATATAACTACAGAAAGTATTTATAACATCAAATGTTCACCATTCCCTTGCCTTTTGACCACGTTTATGCAGTTCACATGCAGCTACACACGAAGTTCAAAGCATCTGCATTATTACATTACTGGGTTTTTTGAACAAGGCTTTCCACCACAGAAAGTTAAGGATTTTTTTTTAAAGGAATTTCTTCGACTCCTTCTGCTTTGTAGTTAAAAATATTTACTTCTAAGTTCTCAGAAAACTCATTCCAGACTCCAAGAAATCTGAATTTGTGAGGGACTCACTGTGATTATGGTGGAAAGACTGAGACAGACAGTATAGTCACAGGGAGTGGTGCAAACAGACCTGAGACCTACCTCTGCTGCTTGCTGGCAGCAAGTTGTCTTTCTCTGGGAGCTCCACAGCAGCTGAAACATGGTCTATAGAAATTTCATAGACCACTTCAGCCTCTCCAAGCCAGTAATTGTCTTTTATGCTTCATTGAAAGTAGTTGCTCTTGGCTGTATTATTGGTAAACTATCCCCAAGTCTTCAGAAAGGCTGCCTGAAAATTTAATTTCCTCAGGAAAAAAAGTCTGGAGGAGAGCAATAGAACTGTAGGTAATCAGCATATGAATGGTCATGTAACTTCTGGTGGCCCCAAAGAAGCATTGTGAAGAGAAGGGGATGAAAAACAAAGTTCACTGAAGACTTCCAGAAGGTGATGACACTAACAGGAAGGTGAGGTCAACCCTCCTGAAAAACACACTCAAAGATCATGAAGGAATGGTTTATAAGGAGATTAAAATCCAGGTGGCAGATTAAACAACTTTGAGAGATGGAGATGATGGAGAACAATAAATCTAGTGATCTTTGGGCTGTGGCAAAGTATTAAAATAGCAGAAGGGAAGGCAGCTGGAGAAGAAAAAGTCTCATGATGCTTCTCCTGAAAACATCTAAGAAAGTTCAGTTCAGAGAAACAATCAGAGCAAAATCTGACCAAGACTCTCTGCAGACAAGAGGCAGTTTGGCTTCTCAGAGAAGCCAAGGAACCAGTTTGATTCATGCAAAGAACTAAAGCATGGAGGGCCTGTATGTGTGTAGGGAAAAATCAGCATGGCATTTCTGCTCCATGGGAAAAGACAATGGCATGAGGGGTGCAGGTCTTGTGTGCTGACCCTAAAATTTTAAGGTCAGGATAGACAGGAGATTAGCAAGATTTAGCACAAGGAAAGGAGTCTGTCTTTTTGGAGCCATACCCCTCTCTTGTGTATAGACCTGTCTCTACCCCTGGCCATAGCTAGGTCCTTAAGCTCAGGAATTTTTCACAAACTGCCATTAACTCCTCCCAAGGCTTTTCCTTCTCTTTACTCACTGCTTTCCTTTCACATCTACTCAGATTCTCCATTAGCCTCTCGTGAGAGCTTTTGTCAAAAGCCACACATTCATGGCCTCCTCAGTCCTGAGTTTCTTCTGTGTGGGACAGTGATATACATTGTGCAGGGTACAAAGCAAATGATGATGTGGTGAAGCTCACTGTTTAAGGAGAGCAGAGTCCACCACCCGCCCTCCCCAGCTCATTAAATCCAAAACCAAGGACAGTCTTGAACCAAAGTCTTCAGCTCATGCCAGAGACTCAAAGAAGTTCAGATCCAGCTTCATACTTCACAGCTCTGGCACCAGAGTCAAGACAACACCCCTTTTCCCCTGAACCTCCACGCTAAAGCCCTGATCCAGCATTTCCAGATGGTGCCATTTCTCATGTCCCTGGCTGGACACAAGCTCAGAGACTGGAGCTAAATGCAAGCTTTTGATGAGACCAGTCACCCCAATTACCCCTCTGTACAGTGGCTTGCAGGCCATTGGGAGAGGTCTGAGGGGTACGTGTGTGTGGCTGAAGCACTTGCTGCAGTCAGATGATTGTCAAGCTGAGCCTTGGAAGTGGTTTCTGGAAGCTGAAAGAATAAATTTCATGGAGATTTGCCTTTCCTCAACAAGCAGCTGTAGCAATATGCTATTGAAAAAACAGCCCTGAAACTCATTGAGGGAGGGAAACTGGCACAAAGGAACTTTGAAACAGGTCTTTAACAGCAGTATAAAACTTTTCAGGGTTGAACATCACGCACTTGTAAAAGCAGAAGGTCTAGGTCTGCTGTGCAGGTGTCAGGAGTAATTATTTCCAGTTACTTATTGAGAAACACTTTAGACATTTTGACTGCAAAGTGTAAAGGGCTTTGCCAGAAAACTCCAACAACTGAAGAGGTGGTAGGAGAGGCAGGAAAAAGAGAAACAACAGAAATAGCAGAAAATGCACAAAACAACCACATTCTAGGGAACCAGTAGACGTTTCGGCTGCTTTGCAGCCTACGAGGACTGATGACCTTAAGGGTCCGCCCTGAATCCTCTGAGGCCAAGGAGAACCTTGCCTCCAGCAGGTAGTAGGCCAAGTTATAAAAACATGGTAAAATTTGATAGTTATCCCCACACTTGCAGCTGGATTCGGAAGCGGCCAGTTCTGGCTGCTGCCTGGGCAGCCCTGGACTTGATGAAATCTGCCATCTCAGCTCTGAAAACACTGACACTTGTGGTTTGTATCTGTTTGCTAATATGTGCTGCAGAGTGAAGTTCACTGTCTCCAGAATCCTACAAGATAGACCTGGAAGGTCCAGGAGAAACCAAATGTGAGTCTAGAACTCTCTCCAGAGCCTGCACTTATGGTGAACTTGTGGTCCCACTACCTTCACCATCAAAAGTTTCTCATAACAATGTTGAAGCCCCTTGTCAGTGGGTAATCTCACAACCTTGCCCACATAGATTCAGGGAACAGGCAGCTCTTTTCCTTACAGCAGCAGCTGTTGGAACACCCAAACCCTGTTATCATGACCTTTGTATGAAACATCCACAATGTTGAGGCACAGCACATCCACCTCTATTTGCCAAGTCAAGGAAGAGAGAGGAAAGCCAGTAATTCTGAGACCCCAGGAATGGGATAAGTTACTTACCCAGGTGGCTAAGGGCCTCTTTGTCCCACGGCCAAGTGGCAGCACCAGCCAACTCTTCCCTCACTGAACTGGCGAAGTAAATATTGAGGAAATGGGTGCTGTTCAGCTTCAGAGCCTCCTTCAGCTCCTTCACGCTCATGTAAGCCCTGAAAGGTCAAAAGAGAGGAAATATTCATCACACATTGCACACAGAGTGAGGAGGAAAAGTGGGAGCCACCCGTAGACATCCTACAGAGGAGCATTGGTGTTCAGGGTCCCGTGGCCATGAGTGGGCAGCCAACACGAGAAATTCTGCATTGCTTAGGATGCCTCCCAGACCCAAGCTGGCACCAGTGCCAACTCGAGCTGGTTTGGCAGTGCCAAGTGGCTCCTACAATCTGCCATCAGGAACCTGGAGATGGTGAGTTTTCCTTCTCATGGAGAAGGGCTGGTGTTGGTTTTCTGGGGCCTGTAGCCCTGTGTGGGTGGCTGCTTGCTAGGGTTCTGAAATCCACAAAGCTCAGAGCTCCAGGCAGAGTGTAGCTAAAAAAGGCATGCCAAAGGGAACACAAAACTGCCACAACATGCCTTCCTCCACAGCTTTTCCCTTGGATCCAGCCTTAGCCCAAGGCTGCTTTTACTGCCTAGGGTTAGGGTTCCGAAATCACAGAGCCCAGAGCTCCAGGCACACTGCAGCTGCAAACATCCCAAGGGGAACCATAAACAGGATGCCTCCCAGACCCAAGCTGGCACCAGTGCCAACTGGAGCTGGTTTGACAGCGCCAAGTGGCTCCTGCAATCTGCCATCAGGAACCTGGGATGGTGAGTTTTGTTTCTCTGGGAAAAGGGGTGGCATGTGTGTTCAGGGGCCTGTGGCCTGGAGTGGGCTGCCGCCTCCTGAAATTCCAATCAGTGCAGGATGCCTCCATGACCCAACCTGACCACCACCAACTTGGGCTTCTTTGACAGTGCCAAGCACCTCCACAAACTAACATGAGGAACCTGGGCTGCTGAGTTTGGTTTCAGAGGGAAAAGTGTCTGGACCAGACCTGGAGACATCGTCAGCTCTGAAACCAAGAGCGTGTTAAAGCACTGAAATATCCAGCATTTCCACAGGATGTCCTGTGACACTTCAAACTCTGCTCTGTAAGGTGCAAGTTCAGGTAGTGAGGGGTTTGGGAGTGGGTGGAAGGCACTCATGCAAGCCTGAAGAAGTTTTGCTCATTACAGTAGCTTTGTTGGTGAGTTCTCACCCCAGACAAAGCTTTCCAATCATGGCAACAAAAGAAGCCCCACAAAATATGAGAATAAATAATAAAATATGATAAAACAGGAGAAGAAAATATGAGAGGAGGAAGGAAATGCAGAGGTTGGTCCTGCTGGGGAAAAGAGAGGGGGTTTGGCATCAGAAAACTGGAATTTGAGTTGGAAGGAGAGAAGAATTAATCCAGAACCCCAACTGCTTCTAACAAGGGTTTTTCAGGGCTTGTCCCTGATACCGGGCAAGAGAGGAATGGACATCACACCTTACTGTTGGGAGCAGAGAGGGTTTGTCAGCTGGGGCTGAGAAGTGTCTTCTCCAGTTTCTCTAGTCTATCTGGACTTCCATTCCATCCTTTTCCCCAGGAAAACCAGTATGCTATAGATGGCAGTAGGTGGTAAAAACAAGGGTGTCCCAGCAGTGCACAGCCACATCTCTCATCAAAACACATCCCAGGGAATTGAACAAGGAAGAGTATGAGCAAAATTATCTTGGAACATGCTCAAAAAAAAAAAAAATTAAAAAAATTTCTTGCAGCTCTGCTCAAAATGGACCTTGGAGAAGACTGCCCCCTCTGCTCATGATCTGTATCTTTCAGATGAGGTCTGGGATGTCTACAGGAGCCAGCAGAGGAAAAAAGAGCAAGATTTCCCAGAATAAGCTCAATGAGGAGAAGGTAATCTCTGGAGCCAGATTCATCAAAGGGCAAGTTTAGAGGGGAGGGTCTCCTGACAACACTGCTGGCTGTCTCTCCTCCTGTCTTCAGGGCTGGGAATAAAATGCATAAAACAATAGTAGGGAATAAAGAGTTGAAAAAACACAGGAATGTGATATCCAAGACAACCATTTCTAAAGGCCACAGTAAGGTAATGGGCTAGGAGAGGTGGGTAGCAGTCAGGAAATTTAGGTTTCACTCTTCCCTCTATGTGAGTGTTTCTGCACAGGTAAAAAGACTGTATCAAATTCACCAGAACATCAACAGTCCCAGCATTGGTCTTCAGGGAGTTCATGTCCT
The DNA here is from genome assembly GCF_012460135.2 of Molothrus ater. Taxonomy (NCBI): domain Eukaryota; kingdom Metazoa; phylum Chordata; class Aves; order Passeriformes; family Icteridae; genus Molothrus; species Molothrus ater. Next base: position 4,477,900 of record NC_050486.2, read on the forward strand.
CAGCTATGCAAAACAATCAAAGTCCAACCTAATATCAGCAATAATAATTCCAATAATAACAGCAATGGAATTATAAGGTCTTGGACTGTGCTGCAAATGCCAGGTACCCTTTTAAATGGACTTCAATGATCCTTGTGGGTCCCTTACATCTTAGGATATTCTCTGATTCTATAAATTAGGTGCTACCATTTCCACCATCTGTGCCATTATCCTCATGGGCTGAGACAGGCTTAGGACAGGTAGCAGACATTGTCTCCACATTTCTATGACTTGTCTTTAAGTCTTCAAAACTTGAAGACCCTGACCCACAGTTTGTGAAGCCATTCATTTAAGAGATTCTGAGCAAGAAAAAAAAAACAACTCATGGAAAGGCTTTAAATACATCACTGTGGAATGATGATGGAAACACACCATTGTGGAAATATGTCATAAGAATGACTAAACCTGCAGCATGAGGCCAACAGCAACATTAAGGTGGTGGAAAGCATTTCACTTATTCCCATGCTTCCAGGAGCAACTGGCATCTTTGAGCTGCGTGGATAGATTATGAAGGGAGCACAGCTGTTTCTTTACACTGGGCTCACCATGAAGGAGCACCAGCTCTGTTTGAACAAGCTGCTTCTGGTGGTGTCCTTTAGCAGTGATGCCCATTAGTGCATTCCTCACTACATGGGATGACAGACAGGAGGATGGAGCTGAGGATGGGCTAAGGGGAAAAAGGCACGTTCTCATCTGAGATGTGAAGTGAGAAAGGAAACCCTTTTCCTTTCTTGTTTGAAATGGCAAGATCCCTAGTCTTCAAGCTGTTACACCAAAAGGCTTGTTTAGAAAGAAAGAGGTTGCTACAGCAAATTGAAGAGAAGGAGGAAAATAATGAAAAAAAATAAAGAATTCCAGAAATAAACTAGAGCAGGGTGGCATGTGGAACAGAGCTGGGAAAATCAAGGGCTATTTCCCTGGACCTGAAACAGCAGAGGCTTTCAAAAGCCACTGCTGACTTGAGAGGTGTCAGATAATCAGGGTCTTCTGACTGCCTCTCTCCTACCAGTCAGCCTCAAAAGACCATCCCAGGCTGGAGGCATCTCACCCATCTTCCCAGGAGCTCTGAAGATTCAGTTACTTCAGACAGATCTTGGCTGGGCTATGTGGCGAGATGAGATGACCAGCTTGTCTTCACCAGGCCCCGAAATCTCCCACCACAAAGCAGCATTCCCAGAACACTTTCCCCAGCCACATCAGCTTGTGGAGAGAAAACTCTCCCAACCGGAAAGGACAAATTAGGAGAATTTGATCCCTTCCCTGTGATGTCTTGCCTGAGCATCCCAGACACGCGCCACGCTGACGCCACCCCTCCAACCCAACCAAGGCGGGAGCAGGCCGGGAGGAATAGATAGTGAGAAGGATAAACAAACCTGAAGGACATACTTGTGGCGTGACTCGGAAGGAATAGAAGCAAAAGTTTCATAGAAATAGAGCATAAGGAGGGGGAGGGGGGAGAGAAAGTCTCCTTCACTCATCAAAGCTGCTCGGGGGACACAGACTTAAAAATAGCATCAATTCCTGACCTATGATATCTCGGAAAAATAGCCCCAAAGCCTTCCAGGCTGTCCAAATTCCAAGAGTCGACGTCAGCCCTATTCAGAGGGATATTCCTGCAGTCCCTCTTCTGGAGACATGATGTTTTTCTGGCTGTCGCCTGCCATTCCCTTGACATTAGCAACATTTTTTGTCAAGTCTTAATTATAAATAACTGTAATTTCCTCCATTGAGAGATCTGGATGGTTCAGGGATGTGTAAGGGTTAGAGGGAGCAGTTCCAGCACTGAGAGCTGTTCAGATGGGTTGGATGGGCAAGGAGAAGAAAGGACCCTAATTTCACCTGCTACAGCACAGAAAGCACAAATATCCTGTTAACATCCCCAAAGATGTGAGCAGAACAATTCTAGAATGGGCAACTCCAATTCCCCTCAAACTAGATTTCCTGCTGGCATCCTTAGGTTAGACAAGGAGCATCCAACTGGCACCTGACCCTTTTGCTTCCTGCCAAGGTTAGGCTCTCCCTCTCCTTCAGTGCTTCTGTGATTTTACTGAGGCAAAAGCAGAGCAGCCTTTGGTCTCCACAAACAGCCTAAATGACAGCACTCTCATCTGCTTCCCAAATAATTTTCCAATGCCTACAAGACTAGAGTATTGCAAACTAGGTGACATTTACAGGAGGATGGGCACTGCAACCCAACATGGAAGCACAAAGGAAGGACAGAAGGATACGTGAAGGTACAGCTGTCAGCTGAGAAGCAAAACACAAACCAACCCCAAAGAACAGGGTAGAGGACAGAAGAGATAGAGATGGGACATCAGGTTTGCCAGATTCAAAGTCAATGTTTTTTTCAAGGGCATCCAAGAGCAACCAGCTGTGTGGTGATACCACCTGGAGCTGGGGGAGGACTTGCAGCCCTGGAAGAGCAAAGCTTGCAAGAAGAGTATGTGCAACAGTAGAGAGGGATCAGGGGTGAGAGGGCACAGAATGACATTATTAGACATGAGAATGGGAATGAACACCATCCAAAATGATGGTATTTGAAGGGGTGAGCCCAGAAATGGTGGATTCCCTTACAACAGGTGATATTGGCTCAAAGTTCTGCTGAATGGCACTGTTTGATGACCTGACACTAAGGCACCACACTGCATCCTGTTTTACTTGCATGGGACATAACTAGGGGCTGTCATCCTGTGGTGCTTCTTGCTGCTGGAAAAAGGAAAAGAAGATGGAGCAGCTTTAGTGACTGTCACCACAGAACAGCAGATTCAGAGACTCCACTGCAGATAGAGAGGATCTCCACAGGCCATTCTGACCCTTGTTCAAAAACAGGTCTAATTAGATTGCATTGTTCAAGGTCATCTGGGGCCTGAACAGCCTCAAGGACAGAGGTTTCCCAAACCTTCTGGGCAACTTATTCTAGTGTTCAAGCATCCTCAAGTTAAAAATAATTTCTAAAGTCTAATCCAAATTTCTTACATTCCAAATTGTGTCCATTGCTTCCTGACAATTGTCTTCTTGGCATCCTGCTCCATCTTCCCTGTGTCACCCCTTCCTATCAAGGGGGGAAAATCATCAAATGACAGTAGATTTGCATGGTAAACTCTTACTGCACTAGACCTTACCTTATTAAAGTCTAAAGAACAAAAGCTCGCTTTCTGAACAGTTGAAAAATCACACCCCACCCATGATCCCAGACCTCCCTGGAGAAGTCACATTCTTTTCTCATGCTTTTCCTTGGAAACTTTTGTCCTGACCACAGGGGAGACAACACCTTCCTAACCTGGTTGTAAGTCAGGCTCTGAGCTGGCTTGGTCAAAAGAGAAGACTTGATATACCCAGAAGAGACAGAGCTGTTGCAGCTTTTCCAGCACAAATCTCTGGGAGCAACAACAGGACCATCGCTGGTGGGCAAGTGGAAGAGATGAGAGGATCTGCTAATCCATGGGGCAGCAGAAAACACAGTGAAGCTGTCAAACAAGCCTAATGTGGGAGAAGAGGGGCAAGAGTGGCACTTTTTAGTGACAATTACACCATAACAGGAAGCCTGGGGGCCACAGTGGCCATGATGAGCAAGACACAAAAGATGGCACCTCCACATGAAAAGCAAGGCCAGCACATACCCCCTGCAGTACCATGAATCAAACTAAATTCTCTGGGTACTGCAAAGGGTGCAGCATGTAATGCCACAGAAATTCCACTGCAATTCAAAAATAGGAGTCTTTTCCCTGTAGACCTTTCAGAGGGGATGTGGGAGTGGGGTTGGGTGGAAGCTGTCCAAGTGCCCTCCATGGACAACTGGAAAATACTTGAGACCCAGCCAGCGGCAACTAACCATACAGCCTGAAGAAGTCACAGGGGATTCCTGGCTCTGCTTTCATGTTTTTCAACCACTGCAAGGAAATTCCTCTTCCTACTTCCTGCAAGCAGAGAGGCTCCCTTTTCCCCCAAACCTCTGCTTGACAAATGAGGAATCCCTCAGACTTCCCAGCAATGAGCACCAGTCTGCCAATACATTTTGAGCATGTGGGTAAAACATTTCTCCAAGGCTGCAAAGGGTTAATGACAAACACAGCAGAACCAGAGCTCAGTCCATGAAGACAGGTCCTGATCCAAACGGTGTGAACATTTTGGGAGAGCAGACTCTCTAAATTCATCTGTGAAGGGAGATGCTCCTCCAGATGGTGAGCCAAAGTGGGTATCTTCCATTTTGGCCCACTAAAGGACTCCTCCTTCAAGATGAATCTTCAGCAGGGGGTCTGAATAGGTGGGGCTCCACACCTGGGCTCTCTGCTTGCATAAATGAATCTTCCTTGCTAGAATCTGGCAACCCTCACCCCTGTTCTCGTCACACCTCAGCCCTGCCTCCCTTCCTGCCTGCCACAGGCAGACAAAGCCCACCACCACAGCACAAACACAGTGTGACCCTGGAACAGAGGATGAGCCCAGATGAGTTACCTGCTCTGCTTCCAGACAAGGCTGATGGTCATTCTTACAACTGCAGCTGCCTCACACTCTGGGTGAGGCACACTTTTACCTGCCCCAAAAGTTCTGGCATTATTAACACAGCTGGGGGGATGCTGTGTTTTTGAGTCCTTCTGTACTTACTGAGACTATTTGCATCCCCATGACCATGTCTGGGAGCTCTGACTCCAGTCCAGCACGCTGCTGGTACGCCACAAACATTCTCTGCCAGCATCATGACAACTTGACAAGGCAGTAACATCCAAATGACTCTCATCTGGACAGGCTTTGGTAACACAGCCAGATACAAAACACATGCAAGATGGGAAGGGAAGGCTGAGAAAGAGCCAGACATTCCCCTGGGATCACAGGAAGCACAACACTGCTGGAATAATACCCTCTGTAGTGCTCAGGAGCCTTTCATCAACTTCACTGGGTGCTGGACTCCAGCCAAAGAGCATTTGAGTCCACAAGGGATGAGGATATCACACAGTTCTTGGACATGCCTGGAAAAATCCACCTCTGAGGCACTGGCAGCACAAGTAGAAGAGCAGCCATCACTGGCAGGACAGTTTAAGTTTTGCATGGGTGGCTGAGTATCAAGATGCCAAAGACGGTGAGAGGGCAAAACAGGATCCTTCAGGATCAGGAGGCTCCCTTCTGTATGAGCCACTCCTGCTGCATTCAGAGATAACTCTCCATCTCCACGTGTGAGCATGGGACTGAAGCAGTAGCAGATGCTGAAGGGTCAGAGAGCTGCACTGGCAAAAGCTGCAGATGGGATCAAAAAGGCACATTGTAGTTCAAGGCTGTGACCCTTCCACGAGAGATTTACAGGGGACAGGGCTAGAGGGCTGCAGATCGCTAGCACACAGCTCTGTTACGTCAGAGGGCAGCACACAACTTCTTGAGGTCAGATTTGGGAAAGAAATACATTAACATTAGTGTTAGACCAGAAAGCCTGCAGGGCATTTTGCCCTGAGATAGGCTGAAAAATAAGTGCTGCTAACAATGGCATGGCCCAAATATTCCTGGAAGTGTTGGCTAAAAGGTTGTTCACTAAATCATCACTGAATCAGCCAAAGGCAATGCTATTTTAGACCTGGTTTTGGTAAGCAGTGCACAAATTATGAAAGAGCAGATGAGAGGAAGAATACTTGGCCTTAACTTGTAATGAGTGGATTCAGATCAACTTAAATGAAGAGATGAACACAGGTCTTGAAAGAAGAACTGAAATCCAGGACTGACCAGCAGACACTGCTGCATCATAGCTGTCAGGGAAATGGAACTCCCTGAAATTAAGCTGACTCCAGTGAAAACAAAGAGTTAAAGATCCTTTTAGAAATAAGGGCAAAAAAAGGAAGAAGCAGATCTGCTGAGGAGCTGAAGCTCTGTGTAATTGAGATGTATGCCTGGACAAAATTACAGTATGGTCCCCACCTTTATTCCAAGTTTAACTACATGGTAGTGGAGCAGAGCTCAAGATAAAGACAAAAAAATATTAAAGGTGGCAGCAGTTGGATGGGGACTGAAGTGTCAAGTGTCAGTGGGACTGGGTGGACAACAGACCACTGGGGAGGTGGCAAGTCCCAACTCAAAAAGTGTGGGATGTAGGAATATAGAGAGGGGCAAAAAGCAAAAGGGAAGAGTGCAGAAATATAAATATTCATAGCTAAAACTCAGTGGATGTAATATATTTGCAGGGGAAATGCCACCTTGGATCCAGAAGGACTGGAAAACAGCTGATAGGGTACTTGCAGAGATGCCTGAGAGGGTGAACAAGGACCACAATGAAACACTTGTTTCATTGGGTTGTCCTCTCTCTAAAGTCCTGTTCCCACCTGGTTATCTTACCTTTAAAGGGGATGAACTGTTTTTGTGGTTCTAGGAGAGTGCTCTTGAAAACTCCCAGCACTCACTCCTTTAGCCTGCATGGAAGTGAATCCCTCCCAACTGAGCTTTGAGCCAGCTGCAATTTACTCTTCAAAAATCTCAAACTTTTGTCTTAGCACTAACCACCAGCACTGCAGCAGAATCCAAAATCCACAGTATTGTGATCACTGCAGGCAAGACTACCACTAGCCAAGCTATTACAAGCCAGGTATGATTGGTTTGTGAGTAGCAAGTCCAGCAGTGCCTCACTTCTGGCTGGCACATCCAACACTTGTGTGAGGAGCAGTCCTCTACACATTCCAGGAAACTTATGGATGACCTGTGAGCTACTGTATCATTCTACCAACAGATATCTGGGTAATTGAAGTCACCCAGAAGAACAAAGTTCTGATGACTCAGAGCTTAAATTACTCAAATATTGCTTTGCTGGCCTTATCATCTTGGTTTGGAGGTCAATAGCAGATCCCTACTGTAATACATCCCTTGGAGACAGCCCCTCTGATCTTGACTCAGAGGCATTTGACAGGACTTCCACAATCATCACAGCTGACTTCCATACATTCAAAGTTCTCCTTAACACAGAGCAAAGCCACAGTCAGGCCTCAAGGAGTTGTTTTTGCCTCTGGCATCAGAGCAGGACACCTGGCTTTAGAGGAAAGCTGTGTTAATTCCTCCCTATCAGCCTGCCCAGAGACTTCGCTTTTCTGCCACATGCTGCTTTCCTCTCTGGATCTTGTTATACTTCTGTTGACAGCTTACATGCAGGGCAAGAGGGCAGAGATCAATTTTAAGGCTGGTTGCATGTTGGTACTCGTGTTTTAGGGTCTGAACTGAGGATGAGTGCTGAATCCATGAGAATAAGCCTCAGGAGAGGTTAACCCCCAGCTGTGCTCTCACACCATAGTGGGCACCCTCAGGACACCAGTGCCAACGGGGTGCACATGTGCATCAAATGCTTGGATCACAGAAAAACACTGGGTTTGTGATATTTGCACCCCGAGGGCAGGGCTGGCTCACTGCCTCACTCAGCTGCTTGCTGCCATGCACATAATGGGCAGCACAGCCTGTCCAAGGGCCTCTGGGGATGGCTGTGCTGGGAGCCCCAGCACATCTCCATGTGTCTGTGTAGGCTTCCCAGATGGTACTGAGCTACCACCAGCCCTAGCATAAGGTTTTTGAGACATATCCACTGGGACTCAGACAGCATTTTGTTCAAGTTGCTTGTGGCTATTTGATAGACCTGTAGTCATCCTCTCCTGAGCTCCTGAAGGAGTCAGTCCTGCACTGCAAAAAGCACCAAGGCCAACCACCAATAACCCCAAGAGGTCCTGCTGCCTGACACAGAACCCACTGTAAGAGAAAGTGCCACAACACTGGTTCTAGGGATAGCTGTCTACACTTCATCCAGGAACAGGAACCCACATGCTCCTCTCCACCTGCCTCAAATTAAACTGTCTCAGGGAGGAAAGGACCAATTCACTCCATTGCCTCCTCCACTCCCAGCACAAATACCATCCAACAACACCACACTGTTGGAGGGGAAGAGGTGTCTTTTCCATGAGTGGCCTCATGGAAGCATCAAGACATGGCTCCATAGCACAGACATCATCCCCAACAAGAGAGATCTTGGGGAGACAGCAGCAGGAAGGAGTGCTGGATCAGGCATACACAGCAGAGAAATCCAGGGCTGTGGGAGGGAGCAGAGTGAAGCTGATTGAAGGAGGCATGAAGGGAGACAAACAAGGGAAGCTTGGCCTCTGGCTCTGCAGGGACTGCCTGACCTCTCCTGCAAGGGGCACAGCAGCTTCGGGCTGACGCCGGCGGCGAGCCTGCGGCCCGAGAGCTGCTGCTGCTGCCAGAGATGGCAAGCTGCAAAGCCCTAATCTGAAAGGACAGCTGCAGCACAAAGCTCCCCATGCTCCTCTGCCAAGCCAAGATGTGGGACCCCTTCCTTCTGCACTGCTCTTCCCCCAACCTTGGTGCATGTCCTGGAAACCACTGCCCGTTCCCCTCTGCTCTGCTCTTGTGAGACCCCACTGGCAGTGGTCCAGAGCAGCATTTGGGGCTATCAAGATAAGGAAAATGTGGACCTGTCAGGGTGAGCCCAGAGGAGGCCACAGAGGTGATCAAAGGGCTGGAGCACCTCTGCTGTGCAGACTTAGGCAACATAGGAAACCCTGTGCCACCAAGAACTGGTCCACAGATTTAGCACTTCTTACAGCACTTCCACCCTAAAGCATCATTTGTTTCTGCCAAACAACCAAACTCTACACACACTTGAAATTTAATTCAAAATAGGCTAAATGATCCCAAAAATCTCCTACAGGAGTCTGGCTTTGAGCTTGTGTTAGCACTAGTGATTCAACCCATGAACCTTCCTTTTCACCCCTCAGGGAAGACAAATCCACGCAAGTCCCATAAACTTCCTGACTTATATGACAATTCTCATGTTGCTTAAGCATAATGGGCCATCAACTTTCCCCTGGGATAAATTTGGCCTGGCAAACTGTCTTTTAGTGCTCTACATCTTGGGGGAGTTGATAGCATTTAGGGTTTATTTTAATGGGAGTCAGTAGCCATGATCAATTGTAAAAGCTCTATTTCCACGGAAATGGGAATTTAATAGATTTTTGAAAATGCTGGTTATTGACCCAATGGGCCTTAATGGCTTAAAAACAATCTGATTGTAGTGTGTATGAGTAAATGTGTGTGATTTTCAAATGAATACTGGAATAGGTAGTAAAAACCCATTTAAATGGCAGGAACCTGGTCAATAGGGAGTCTCCATTTGCGTGCTTGGCTTTTCTATTTCTATCCGAGTGAATCACGGCCATCTCTTCCTCGGAGAGGCTCACCATTTCCTCATGGCTGAGATCATCCTAAAGCACATGGCCCATCTGAGCCCCAGGAGGGTCTGGGGATGTCTTTCATTAGACCAGGCAATGATGCAGAGCTCTCAGAACAGCCGGGCTCCCAGATGCTTCCACGGTGGGAGCGGAGCATACACGGACCGTCTCTCACGGATGATGCACCCATTGCTCACAGGACAACTCCTTGGGAGCTCAAAAGACATGTGTGCCTCAGACTCTTGGGTTTAAACTCAACCTACAGGCTCCCAGCTGACAATCCTTCAGGGAAATTGCCAGGCAGAAATCTTGGTTTGTCTGGGATTGACACATATCAAAGACATCAACAGGAGCGAACTCCAAAGGAATGCACTAATTGCTAAGAAGCAATGAACAGACTAAACCCTGATATTCATTCCACTGACTGAAGCCCCCCTGCTGCAACTAGAGCATGTATTAAGGGTTATCACTCCCAAAAGCCCTCCAAGGTCTACCAAGCACAAGGCTGCAGTTATTCCCCATTTTTCTCACCACTGGAGCAGCTCCTTCCTGGCTGCCTTTTTTGTGAAGCTGCAGCAAAACAGAGGCCGAAGATTTTTACATCTTCGAAACCAAAATGTGGGTTGAGCGACCACAAAGAGGAGATCCAAGGACAGGTGTGCAATACAGCAGGGTTGGGTGAGGGTCATGGCAAGATCCCTTAGAATAAAGCAGAAAAAAACCCCATGGACCTGAAAATTCCCAAATTTCAAAGGGACATCTGTTCTCCTGATCCCTCTAACCTTCCCCTTCCAAAATACAGTGACGCAGCCCTTCGAGAGTTCAGAGCCACAGACTGTTGCTTCTTCTGTTGTCCTCATCACTGGAATAAGCAAAGGAGACAAACACCACAGCTCCCCACCTGCTTCCACCCCAGTAATGCCTCTGCCACTTCCATGTTCAAGTACCATGGCTTGGTTTAGGTTGGAAATGACCTGGAAGACCATCTCATTCCACCCCTCTGCCATTGGCAGGGACACTTTCCATTAGACCAGATTGCTCCAAGCCCTGTCTAGCCAGGCCTTAAACATTTCCAGGGATGGGGCAGCCACAGCTTCTCTGAGACATCATCCTTGAAAACATGGAAAGAGCTGTAGTGGCTGGGAGTTAGTAAAAAAAATTCAAAAGAATGAGTTAAAGATCCAGTTTGGAACCATGGAGGGGATGAAAAAGAGTTCTGCCTGGGAGAAAGGCAGTGAAGCAGCAGCTCAGGGAAGGAGAGGGGTCCAGCCTTGCCCTCCAAAGCCCAGCTGAGGCAGCATCCCAGCTCCAGCACCCACCAAAAGCTTGGGAGAGACTTGCTATCCACAGCACAGGGTGAGCACTCACCTTCCTTTGGCAAGGCCAATGCTGGCTGGAGTTACACTGTGTGTGGGAGAGAGGGCAAGCAAGAAGCAGCAGGGGAAATGGAGAAATATGTTTGCAGCCCTGTGTGGTTTTGGGAGGCAGAACTCAACAGTGGCAAGTTATTCTAGAGCCTGTTCCAAGCCAAACAAAGTCAGGGATCGTTCCCTTTCTGTCTGGATTGTTTGTTTCAAAGCAAAATGAGAAAAAAGACCCCAAGCCAGGACAAAGTTTTACAGGTCCTTTTTGCCTAAGGTTGCACAGATCAGCCTTGTCCCACCTAAGCTACAAGAACAGATCTGTAAATCAGTTATCTAACTTTTTGCCTAAAACAAATAATGTTCCTGGCTTAGGGAGGCCTTATGGTTTTTGAACATAGGTGACTGAGGTGTATCAGGAGGCAGCTTGGTCACCCCCTGACAGAAGGCATGGCTGACAAAGAGGGGCCAGACCACAAACTGGTTTCTGCATGCATGCAGAAGGCAGAATCCTGAGCTTGAGGCCATCTCCAGAAACAGCCAAAGTGACAAGGAGGGGAAAAAAAAACAAAAACAAAAAAAATCAGTCTCCCTTCCTCGTCCAGCCTCAAACTGACAAACAGGGCAGCAGAAAAGGCACCACAAACACTGCAAGGTTGGGAAAGGATTTCTGCTGGTGCCAGACAAGCCTGCAGCCAGCTGCAATGGGCATCCCCATCCACCAGCAAGGCAGCATAGGCAATAAAAGGGTGGCAGAAGATCAGGGTGCCACCCTTCCAGTGCCTGGCCTGTCACTTGTGTTCAGATTCCTGGGCACTGGCAGGATAAGGACGCTGTAACAGGCAGGCAGCGGATCAATTTGCTGAGCAAGGAATGATGCTCCCAGGGCATTAAGCTAACTGCTCAAGGGGAACCACACAGCCCTGTGGTCAATAAGCCCCTCCTCATGCACTCTTCACCATGATGGTAATGTCTAGTCTTCCCAAAAGATCCAAAACTTTGCTACATTCACCCTAAACTTCTCACTGAAGGGCAAAAACTTATAACCATGATATTGGTAGGGAAAGGGATTGAGACAGAGGAAAAGAAATCTGTTCAAGCCAAGCATTTCCAACTTGCTTTTTATATGCCTATTTTTTTTAGGGTAAAACCAAATCCCAAGCCTCCAACTTTTTTTTAGATCCAGGCAATTGAGCGTCCCAGCCAGAGCACAAAGTGCACAAGCCAGTATTCTAAAAATGCCTTCCTCACAGATATAAAAAGGACATGAGATAATTTGTTGGGGAAATTCTGTAGTGTAACAATCATACATTAACAGCAAAAAAAAAAAGAAACCAAGGCTGCCTCTCATCCCTAGCACAGCCCTTGTGAGGCAACAGTCACAAACATTCAGCATCCTCATCCATCTTCAAGCTTCCAAAGCAAGTCCTGTGCTTCACACCATCTCAGTTGGTTTGGGTGGTGCTCCCTCTCACCCCACTGCCCTCTGGAAAGGGGCAATTTGATTTCCTAAATAACAGTGGTGTCTGGGCCAAGGCAAGCTAAGAGCACTGTGTTATACTAAGAGCAGTATGACTCCCCTGGCTTTGGCTGAGGCTGCCAGCCCGAGGCAGATGGAATCATCCCAGAGCCCCTGCCAGCGCCAGCCGCCGGGGGTCCTGCCCATGGCTGCCAAGCTCCTGCCACCCTGGCTCCTGGGGTCTCACGGGCCTGGCCAGGGCCTCGCTGGTGTCCCCCACCCACAGGCGAGGGTACAGCAGGATGAGGAGGAGCCCTGGGGAGGCCTAACAAAGAGTGACCCCTCCCAGCCGTGGGACACACGCTGTTCCTTCACAATTGCCATCCCAACACAATCGGCCCCCCTCGAGTGAGCCCCCGAGTCGGCGGGGTTTGCGAGAACAATAGCTCACATCTGGGACAGATGTTTTCCCCAAAAGCACCCGGGCTGCCCACAGCCACGGGGCAGGGGTCTGTGCCCTCGCTCACACGCAGATCATGTTCTCCCTCTCCCACAGAGATGTGGTCACCCCTGGGGGAACCGAGCAGGTTCCTCCAGGAACTCGCTGCCTGGCAGCTCCATGCTCACAGGAAGGCTGGGGAGTGAGTGAGACTCATCCTCCCACAGAGGCTTGTTGGGAATTAACCCCAAGCTTCCTACCTTGGCAAGAAAAGAAGTGCATTACTGTGATTTTATTTCCTGATTTAGCACCCCCCAAAAAAAAGCAGGGAAGATTTGTGCGCATCAAGATGGGACTGGGAACCTCCCCTTGTGGCTAAACACCTCTAGACTCTCATGCTGCTCTTCCAGCCCCACAGGGTAACAACAGAGCTCTGGCCCCACCAGAGGGCATCACATGGAGCACTCTGCCTTTGGAAAGTGCTCCTGAGAGCCTGCACAGGCCCTTGGATGGCAGCACCTTAGTACTTTGTTATTTCCCTCTGGAAATAAGGAATTTTAATTTCTGTTCATTTTCTTAATTTCTGACTGCCCTCCAGCTGTTGGATGGGCTGAGTCAGACCCTGGTGTGCCTCCCTTAGAGGGGGTCTCCCTGCTGGAGCCACCACCACCCCCTCCTCTGCCACAGCAATACAGTTTCTTACCATCCCAAATCCTCTCTCTTGGCAGCAAAATCCCAATGCTGGGCTCCTGCAACTAAGCAGTGGTAACATGCCAGATATTCTCCAATCAGAGAATATCTATCTCCATACTACCCAACATTTTGAGAAGGTCAAAAGCAAATCTGGGGTCTTCACCCCCAAGCCAGGGCTCTGGGTAGGCTGAGGCACTCACATGTGGATGTGCCATCCAAACCCCATCACAAGTAAGTGACTTGGGAGACATCCTGCCCACCTGATATAATGGGCTCTACCAAAAACATTCCCTCCTACTTTTGCTAGGTTTTAAAACTGTTAATCCATAGGAAAGCTCAGAGAGAAGGGACTTTCCTACAAGGAAAGGAGAAGTTTTCCAATAAGCTCAAATCCAAGCAGTCACAAAACTTTAAAGCATTCACCAACAAACCATCAGGCTGCAGCAAAAAGTCCTGTTTACTACTGCACCCCCACAGTCCCAGCAAGTGTATTAGAGACTAGAAGCAGCAAGCTCAGAAGCCAGTGAACCCATCACTGCCACTTTTGGTGCTTCCAAAGCACTTTAAAGCCCCAAGCCCAGCAGTTGAGGTTTTTTGGATACAGCAGGACAATATTTGGGCACATGCCAGTAGGACTCCAAGAGGTGCCAGAGGGAGCTCAAAAGCAGCCAGAGCTCAGGTTCTGAGCAGAGAACCTCCTTGCCATGCATTCCTCATGGGACCAATACAGTCTCTGCCACTTTCAGGCAGTGAAAAATCACTGAAAACCCCCTCTCCAATCCACCCTTCAAACAATCAACCACAAGCAGCAGACACCATCTCCAGCTGAGTGGAAACCCAGGGCACAGGAATATTTCTCTGTCTGCTCTGGGGTGCCCTGACCCCCAGGGGAGCACTGACTTTGACCCTCATTCATGGAGAAAGTTTCCCAGACTTCAAGATAGACTAGAATCCACAAAAGTGTGAAATAGATTATAGAGAGTAGTGTAGGTGTCTCACTTGGTGAGAAATTTAGGTTTGGGGTTTTTAGTATGTTGTGGATAGAAGCTAGATGGAGGGCACAGAGTGTTGTCCTGGGTTTCTTCTTCGTGCTTCTTCTTCCTTCTTCTCATGGGTTTGGGTGGCATTTTGTAATGGGGTAGAGAAGTCCCCATTGCAGCTCTTTGGGATCAGTTATTGGGTTAAAAGGGAAAATAATCCAGGTGTCAGCTCTTAATTGGATAGTTCAGTCTTGAAAGACCTTGTAACAAGAGATTGTTGGCCATTTTGTGCCTTCTAATGAAAAGCTGCAGAACTCACAGTAGTGAGACTGTTTTACTGATAACTAATAATAAACACTTGAGTCCAAACATGAATTACTGTCTCAAGTGCCTTCAATCCAAACCCAGAAAAACCAAGGACTGGTACTGCCACACAGTTGAATCTGTTCTCTGCAACAGCATCAGTGGCCTGAGGTTGTATGCAAAGCTTTTGCAGTAACTTTGTGCATTCCTGCCCTCTTTCACAGTAAGGAAGACCTACTAAGGTTTCCTGTAGCAGGGGAAGAAGAAGGGGAAGGGAGCAGCTAATTGGAATGCTGTTTTACCATCTGGGGTTGGGATTAAGGCCTAGGCAGGTCAGCTCTGCCTCCAAGATAGCTCATTGCCTCACCTGCTCTCAATTTGACACCCTTTATGCTCTCAGGTCCAGCGACATTCAGCTGAACATCTCCCGACAAGGCTCAGGTGCCCCAGGATACCTCGGAGTGATTCCTTCTTTCTTGTGGTTGTCCACCAGAGACTTTTAGGGAGGTTAATCTGGATCAGCTTTTGAAGGCAAGGCTTAAACTGCAGGAGGCTCCCAAGCAGCCTTAACCCAATTAAGCACCAGTCCCTTAGGAGGGAGGCCAGCTAAGCTTGTGTTAAAGCCCATCAAGTGTCCAGTTAATCAGGTACATTTTAACATCACAGCTTTGGTCATCCCAGCAGAGGCCACCAAGCCTGGAGACACCTCATCATTTTTCACCTCCTTTTGTCATTTAGGTTATTTCTGCCATTACTCTGGGCAGCGAGATGAAAGGCCCAGCAGCTCTGCCCTTACCCACTTTGCTCTCCAGACTCCCCTCCGGTTTTTCTTTTCACATTAACTGTGTCACACACCAGATTCTCATTGACTAAGTGCCCGAGGGGGACCCTCGCTGAGTGTTAATTGCTGCTAATGAGCTGTTGCTGCTTTCCTTCCAAGAGCACCAATTACAGCAGCACTCAAGCTCTGCAAGAGGATGGGAGCCTGCTGAAAATTAAGGCAAATTTCACTCCAGACCCAGACACTGGACTGCCAGCAACTCCTGGAAAACACTTGAAGTCATGTGAAGGGTGAAGGATGATAGTCAGTAACTCTCCTGATGTTGCCTGTCCCCTTGTTCCTCACAAGGTGGAGCAGGGGTGAATGGGAAGTGTGTGACTTGCTTCCCATGTCTGCTGTTGGGCTGCCTTGCAGGGATGTCTACACACAGCTCTCCACCTGAGCTTTAAGTCTCCCTCCAGCCACAAATGCACGGTCCCACTGGTGGGTTTCACCCGCGGGTGGTGGCCCAGCTGTCTCCTAGCTCAGCAGGGCTTTTCTGGTTCCATGCCCTGCCAGAGCAGGTGCAGGAGGGACTCAGCACTGTGTTCCAGTGGCCACTGACACCCTTTCAGCATCAGCTCTTATCTCAGCTTCTGCCTCAGCCACAGCTGGCTCCATTCCCACCAGAGCTGTCACAGAACCCTGGCATGGTGTGGGTTGGAAAGGACCTTAAGGATCAACTCATTGCAACACTTCAATCGAGATCAACTCATTCCTGCCCTTCCAAAGGCAGGGACACTTTCCAGTATCCCAGGTCCATCCAACCTGGCCTTGAACACTGCCAGGGACAGGGCAGCCACAGCTTCTCTGGGCAACCTGTGCCAAGGCCTCACCACCCTCCCAGGGAAAAATTTCCTCCAGTTATCTAATCCAAACCTGACTCCTTCAGCTTAAACCCATTCTTCCTTGTCCTGTCACTACATACCCTTGTAAAAAAAAAAAAAAAATTAATAATCCTTCTTTCCAAATCTCATTTCCCTCCCCTGGGTGAGGGTATAAGCTGGCACCAGCTGTAGCCCTGGAATTATAATGAGATGTTCACCAGCTAAGAAGCACTGAAGCCACCACTGTTCCTCAGCTTTTTCCTCTAATTTACCTCTCTCTAAGCTGCAACTGAGGAGGGAATTTTAAATCAGAAATGTGTTAAAATGGAAAAAGCTTCTGCTCGAGTGCTTACAATTGTGAAGGACAAGACAGAGTGTTGAGACCCTTCACCAAAATACATTGAATCTGTCTACAGTGCTGGTAAGAAACTGCCCAGCATCTCGCTCTGACTGTCTCAATTCAATTATTTTTGGCTGTACTAAGAAACTTTCACATCCAAATCACTCTTTGAGAAAGCCTTGACATGAAGTAGAGATGATTTAACCCGTGAAAAAAAGATCCTAAGATTTTTGGTGTTGCCATCTAGACCTGCAAGGAGATGCAGAGATCACCTCCACTGGGGGGGTTCCCTCTCTCCTGATTGTCCCAAAGCCACAGCTCCCTCCTGGGCTCTGGCACAGGTATGAGGAAGCAGAGACATCTGGGTGAGCAGCAGCCAGCTTGCTCTCCTTCAGTTACACACCCAAAGCTGCTCTTTGCATCAAAGCACCTGGCTCCTATTGTGCTGCCTTTCTGCAGTTTGTTACATTTTATTTCACGTTATTTCTTCTGTTTTGGCTTCCACCCTAAAAATCCTTCTGTAAGTTCTCCAGCTGCCCTGCTCGTTTAAGTACAATTCCTTACAGCAAACACAGCAGCACTCAGCTCTGCCTGAACAAAGCCCCCCTGCTTCTGTGTCTTGGGGTTCACCCACCAGTTTTGGGGGAGCACCACAATCCTGGCCACGCTCTTTGGCAAGCACAAGTTCACCTCACTTTTCCCCAAATACACACTACCATTTTCCCAGCAGTATTCCCACAAATAGATTTATTCTTCCCCAGAAACCATCCTCAGTAGGGATGAGCACAGGGAGGGTGGATGTCCACCAGCATCACCAGACTGGATGGGGCTTTGAGCAACCTGGTCTAGTGAAAGGTGTCCCTGACCATCACAGGAGGGGTGGAACTGGGTGCACTTAAAAGTCCTTCCCACCCAAACCATTCAATGACTCCTTTTTCCTGTGATCTCTGAAGGAGCCAGCCAAAAGCAGCTCAGAAGACCTCAGTGGCAGCAGTATCCAACCCGTGCCCCCTCATTTCCCAAATGCCAGGCACACTGGATTTCATTTTTCTGAGTTTAGCCTACAATCAATCATTCTTGTTCTCTGCGCAGACCAATGAGGTCTGCGGAAAGAAAATTGCAAAAGATTTGTTATTTCCCTAGTGTTCCCATTTTCCCATTCCTTTCCCACAGAAGCAAGGGGTTTTTCTGTTCTGTTTTGTTTCCCAACTTTCAGGGGAAAATCCTGACAAATGGAAGCCCTGATTCATACCAGCAAAAATTTGGCCTTTTTCAATTTAAGGTGGAGCCCTTCTTGTCTGAGGACGAAAACATTTCTCTAACTGCACACAGAGGCAAGGACAGAGCCTTTGCCCTGCCAAAACCAAGGCCAAGTGGTGCTGGGTTCTGATGGCCACCACAAGTGGAGAGTTGTTGTGGAGGCTTTTCATCTGCTCCATGATCAGGAAAGCACTTCCATGCTGGCTCACAGCATGGGAAACAAGGGGACAGGTGGTCACAGGGTGGCAATGGTGGCTGTCACCAAAGAGACTTCCAGAGGTGGGAAAACATCTGGGGAGGGCTGCTTGGGCAGGGACACGGAGTGATGCCTCTCCGTGTCACTGGAAGAAAGGCTCCCCATCCTCCTCCTGGGTTTTCTCAGGCAACTTAAGGATGGGTGAGAAGGACTCAGGAAGGGAGGAGGGAAAGTGCTGCTCCTCTCTATCACCACTGCCCAAACACAGACGCCTGCTTCCCTCCTCCCTCTGTGCCCTGCCTGGGAAGGAACAGAGAGAAGACGCAGACTTGGGAAAAAGGGATTCACGGCTCACAGCCTATCTGCTCCCACAGCCCAGGGAAAGAAAAGTGAAGGAGAAAGAAGATCAAAGGGCAGATGTGTCCCTAAAACCCTCCCTTGCGACTTTTCTTGACAGCTGCTGCCATCTGTGCTGCACCGCTCCTGCTCTGGTGGGCACCTCTGCCTGTCACCAACAGCAGGGAATGAGTTTACTCTGACACTGAGACAGAAACGGCTTTAAATAAAACGAAAAAAAAGGTAAAGCCATGACTTTTTTTTCCTCTTCCCCATCTCCATACAGAAAGTACATTCAGCAGAGCCCTGAGGGCTGGAAGCCATCAACAGGGCTGTTGACACCTCATGGCTCCAGCAAGGAGAGCAGGAGGGTGCAAGTCACCGACTGCACCCAGGACACTATTCCTGGTCTCCCATCATGTGAATGGATCTTCCTCTCCATCTCTCCCCTTGCTGTTGCCTCCAAAGACCCCTGGGAGAGCAAGGGTCCCCTAACACAGCATGTTGATGCTCCATGGGTTTTAGTCCATGTGGGTTTTCAAGGTGTTTTGCACCTGCAGCACACAGTAAAGGCACACATCCTCCTCCAACCAAGGGAATCTCCTTGTGGGCATCACTCCCTGGGGCAAGATTCAGGAAGGCTTATGCACACCCACCCACACCTTTCCAAATCCTGCACCTCACATCTAGCACTGCTGGCTTGCCTCCGCCCCAGTCCAGCAATCACAAAAAGGTATTTGGACACAAATTAAGAAATCAGACTTGAGACACATCCAAGGCAGGTGGGAAAAGGCAGCAATTCTTCAACTACATGCCTTGCCGGGGATCAGGGTAAGCAATATCCTTTGCAGGGACTGCTCTGCCTACATTTCCACTGACACATAACCAGAAGCTGGCAGCTCTGCACTGGGAATCCCCCTGGGCGAGGGGGCTGGAGTGTCCCTGGGGGGCAAAAACACTCACAGAAGGGTGCCATGTCACACCGCAGGATTTACTTCTTTTGATGGCAAACACACCCATCCCATGGGAAAACGCCCCTCTGCCTTCCCAAAGCCGCTGGTCGGAAGCAACACCCAGGCGCAGAGCAGCGTTGGGGAGAGGGCGCATCCCCTCCCTTCATGTACCACCCCCACAGCCCCGCGCCTACCGCTGAGGCGAGTCCGGGTCGAAGCAGGTCCTGGCCACGTCGGTGGCCCTTGGGTCGCAGCAGTCGCCGTCATCGAAGTCGTCCAGCATGTTGTTGCACTCCATGTGGCAGACGCCGTCGCGGCGCTTCCAGGAGAAGCAGCGGCCGGGCCTCCGGCAGTCGCCGCCGTCGTAGCCCGTGAGGGGGTGCTCGCACTCGGGGTCGCAGCGCTCGTTGCCCACCTTGCTGGGCTCGCAGCCCAGCAGCACGGCACGGCGGCGCAGGGAGGAGTTGTGCACCTCCAGCAAGCTGAGCTGCCAGGAGATGTTGTAGGGCCGGAAAGCTTCGCTCAGAGCGCGGTGCTGCCGCCAGATCTGCTCCCAGCTGACCGTGGGCCGCCCGCCGTCGTCCTCGGCCAGGTTCACCACACGGTACCGCGCCACCTTCCAGCTGCGCAGCGGCCAGTGCTGGTTGTAGTGCGACACCAGCTCCACGTTATCGCAGGCGGTCTGCCCGCAGGCCGGGGGGCCCAGCGGCCGCAGGATGGGGGCTGGCGGGGCCAGCAGCACCCACTGCTGCGGGAAGGCACCCTCCCGAAAAGGCGTCCAGCATTCCTCCGGGCTGGCAAAGCCAGAGGCCAGAGCCAGCCCTGCCGTCTGCCCAGGCACCTCCTCTAGGAAGGAACGCTGGAGGTGGGATTGGGACAGGGCACCACGCCACAGGGCCAGCCCTGCCAGGTGTCCGCGGAAGGTGTGGCTGGTGCCCCAGGCGTCCCCGCCCAGCAGCAGCGTGTGGCAGGAGGACATGAAGGCGCTGTGCAGCGGGCCCTGCTGCCCGCCCGAGCGGCCCACCCGCACCCCATCCACGTACAGGGCCATCCACCGCCCATCGTAGCTGGCGGCCAGGTGTGTCCATGCCTCAGGGCGGTAGCGGTGGTGCGAGGTCACCTCGGTGGCTCTGGCTGCCCGGTCCGTGCGGAGCGAGAAGAAGAAGCGGGCGTCCTTCTTGCCGCCGAGCTGCAGGCCGCGGATGCCCAGCGCCCAGCCCTTGTCGCTGGCTGAGTGCGAGCAGTTGTTGAAGACACCTGCAGCAGGCCGGGGACAGGGATGGAGAGAGAGAGAGAGGAGAGCTGGTAAGGACCAAAGAGCATCACCACTGCTCCCTGGAGTCCTCGGCAGCAGGTAAATGAAGGTGGGCAGAGGCTGGGCAGGGGGCCTCTGCCGTGGTGACACCCCAGCCCCCATTCCAAATCATTTGGATGAGTAGGTGGAGCAGGCACGGAGAATGGCAGAGCCAGAGAGGTAGGATGGAGAGGGGAGGAAGAGTGTGGATGGGAGGAGAGGCTGAAGAGCGAGGTGTTTCTGAGTTGCTCTCTGTAGGAGTGCTCTGGCGGGATGGGATTAAAGGCTAAGCTTTTTATCTGTGAGCCAAAGCTTTTAAGAATTAGAGCACAGCAACCCAAAGCAATACAGGCTCCTCCAGGGACTGCTTCCCCAACAGCTTCCAGACAGATTTACAGCTCTGGTTTATGCTCCAGTTTCCCTCCCAGTCATGCATCCAGTGCTGGCAGGAGAGGGCTGTGCTGCCTCCAGCCTGGCGAGTGCACTCCTCAGCCCCTAAGGTCACCTGAACACAAATCCGCTCCCAGGAATAGCTTCTCCCTCTGTGCCCAACATGCTGCAAACCTGTTTTAAGCTGGGCAAGACCTGGAGCTGCGCTGACTTTCCCCCAGACTGCCGAGTGCCCACGGCAAAGAACCAGAGGCTTGCAGGCACGGAACGCCATTGGGAATCAGTGGCCGTAAGGCACTTAAACACTGGCAAGGATAAAGGGACCTGCTGCTTGAAATAAATGCCTCTGGGCTTCTAAACCACCACAGCCAGGATGTTCATGCAGGTCATTGGCTGAGGTGAATGAGCTTGAAGTCATTCTTTGAGCAGTGGTGTCTTCTGGGGGCACCCTGTTCTCCCATTCATCACCCCAACAAAGCGTCCCAATGCTGTCAAAACCCGCTGCCATGCACAGAGACACTTTTTATGTTTTTGCTGAGGTATTCCTTATCCTCCATCCTGCTTTTCCTACCCCTCACTGTGCCATTCCCATCCCATACACTGCCTGCCCATCCTCATGGCATCAGGATCTCGTGGTCCAAAACAAAGCACTCCTGCCTGTGCCACTGTCTTGCCTGTGCCTGGGGATGCCCCACCTGCTGCCAGAATTGTGAAGAGGCAGTAGAGAGAAGCAGAGGTGTAGAACAGAAGGAGCTCCAGGAGGAGCAGGATCTCCTGGCTCTCACCCAGGCAATGTGTCTGGAGCCAAGGTTACCATGACCCCACATTTCCCCCATATGAACACGGCTGGCAAAGGCCACACCAAGCCCTGCTGCACCCCAGGAAGCAGCATCCCTCCCCTCCATCCATCACTTTCACCAAGGGCGAGCTGGGTGGTGGCCTCTAAACCATCCCAGGACCGTCACCACCCTGGGCAGGGATCCCTGTCCCTGCTCACTACAAAGGCAGCCACGCACAAAGCCTCCGTGGGCGGATGGGCTTGGGCCAACTCCTGTTTTCTGGTGGATTGTGAAAGGGAGGCACAAAGACCAGGAGAAGCCAAAAAGCAGGAGGCCAGCAAAGGAGCCTTGCAGAAGCGAGAAGGCAAAGCTGGAGAGTACTTTTGGGCTGAAGTGTGCTGAGACATGCACAATCAAAAGCTATCTTTTGGTCCTCACTGGGGTTAAGGGAACAGGGCTTGGTACCTTCTCTCTTGGAAAAACTCATGCAGTTCACCTTGAAATGATTCAGAGTGCCCCAAATTTGATTAAACCCCAAGACAAAAATGGGAAGAACAACATCAGGGGTGGAACAGCCCCTGGGGTGAGTGTAAGCTATCATCCTCACAAACCCATGCTGGAGCCAAGCCATGCCTGGCACTGCCTGATGAGTTCAATGCTGGACAAAAGAAACTTAAGTGAGTCCAGGTATAAGGGCTTCATCAAAGTGCACAAAGGGATGTAAGTAAAGCCAAGGCCAGCTCTACAGTAGGGGAGGAAAAATCAGTAAATCAGCAGCTGGTGCATCCTAGACATGGCCAGGGATGACATCTCCACATCAGCAGCAGTGAAGGTTCTGCAGGCAGAACAGCACGTCCCACAGCTGGCAACCACTGCAGAATAGTGTAACAAAAAAGATCTAGCACCAGGTCCTGACATCTCTCAAGGGCCTTCATGAGAAATCATCAGGGGAGCAGTTTGAAGACCCCAGAGTTTGCCAAGGAGCTTGGCATTTTGTCCTGAGGCAACCCACCAGAAGGGAAAGCTGTTCGTAGAAGTGTGAGGTATCTCCTCAGCAGCTCTCAGTACAACTCTGCCTCTGATCCCTCAGGCAGGAAAGGGGAGCTCTAGCCTGGTTTAGGCTGTGCACCTGTGCCTTAGGGGAATTGCCTCTGGGCTGTGAAGCAAGAGTTGGTGGTAACAGTGCAAAAAAATGCGAAGAGGAAGGTAGTGGAGAAAAAGCCCACAAAGAGATCAAGTGTGCCCCTTTGTAAGGACCAGACTGCAAGCAGCCTCTCCCACTGGGGCCAGGGGTTTTGCAGCACAAGGAAGAGCTTTCAGCCACACTTTGAGACCCAAATACTGGGGGAAATTGGCTGCAAAAGCTCCAGAGGGTCTGACAAAGGCCAGGAGCCTCTAGTTACAGTCACCCCTCAGGGTATGCAGTGGGAACCAGCTCAGGGACCCAAAGAGAACATCTGGATTTAGACACAGCAGATGTTTTGGATGGTCTCTGGTGAAGGATCTGACCCAACAACATTGCCTACAAGCTGAGTAAAAACAAACCTCAGCCTGGCACAAAGGGAAATTCCTTGGGGTTCACCAGAAGTAGAGCAGGCATAGATGGAAGAGAGACAAAAAAAGGTGGAAAAGGAAACAGCATCACATGAAAGGACTCCCATCTGCTGCCCAAAATGAGTAGGGCAGGGAAGAAGAACCAGTTTCCTTCCCTAACAGTTGCTGTTGCAGGTTATACCCCAGCAGAAATCCCCTCATGGAGGAGTGACTAAGAACCATGAACAACCCCATCCAGTGTCATCTTCTTGCAGGGGTTCCATACTGCTGTCTCCTTATCACAAAAGTTCCATACCTCCTTGGTGTTTCTCACGGGCAGCTCCTCAGAGCACTGCCTCTTTCTTCTTCCCAAAGCAGCCACTGACTCCAGTTCCCTCCTCACCCACCCACCCCACTCTTTTACAGCACTCTTCTTCTCATTGGTCACAGCTGTGGCCTGTTAAAGTCAGGCCTGCTCCTAATCTTTGATAATTGACCCAGCTGAAACTCCTTAGGGGTAAGATTACTTTCTACACTACCTTTACTTTCTTATATTCCATCCCACTACAATTCAGGGTGGTCTTGAGACAAAATGTAGCATCTAGGGAAAAATGAAACCAGCGACTCCTGAGCCTTCAATCCAAGCAGCAGCCACACCAGCTGACAGGACAGCTTGCTTTCCATGATCAGAGCTGCTTAGCCTGCCCTTACTTCCCAGGTACTGATGCTGGGAGAGCTCAGCTCTGCCCTGCTTTCCTCCTGCCTTCCCTCACACATGGACACTTGGAGCATCTCCAGCTCCTCCACACCTCTGGATGACCCCATGCTTAGTGGCCTCTCTTTCAGCAGAGCAGGAGCAGCAGATCAGAAGCAGAATCAGCACCTGCTGAGGGCTGGCAGCTGCTTCTGTCACACAAAATGCACCTGCTCGCACAAAATGCCAGCAGCACTGGGCTGGCCCCCTTTGGCCACCCACACCCAGGCCCTTTGGTCCCCAGTGCAGGGAGCCAGTGGGGAGTGAGCAGTGACTCAGACAGCCGGAGGTGCCTGGGGCTGACTCAAGCCCTGGAGCAGGGAACCTGGGGGACATTACTGGAGTGAATGCCAGCGCTCACGGGTGGTGCTTTCAGCACTGACGGCTGTCCCACCCTCCAGAAGGAAATTAAAAAATAAAGAAGAAAAAATAGTAATAAAAAAACTCCGCTGGTTAGCTGGGAAATTCAAACCCCAGCACCTGCAGGCCAGACCTCCAGATGCAAACAGCTGGGCTGCTGCTGTGATAACTGGGAATTGTGCTCCATGAATCCCAAGGTGCTGCCTGCCAGCAGGGGAGCATCCAGGATGCTGAAGGCAAGGCAGACAGTGAGGTGGATGCTAGGGAGTTTGGTAGTTTCCTTGTACACAGCTGTTTTTCCCCTCTGCCACACACTCCAGCTCGTCTCTCCTACCTCTTGCACAGCACAGGTGTGGTTATTGTCCTATAACTGAGGAGATAAATCAGTGAAAGGGACCAGGCAAAGCAGAGGGAGGTTCAGTGGGATGATCACAAATCAAGGGAGAGTTAGGATAGAGAGGATTCCCCAGTCAGCTTGGCTGGGGCAGCACAGGAGCCTGCACTGTGGGGACCCCAGACATTGTGGCACTGCCATCTGTTCCCAGCCCTTCCTAGCATCCCTGCACTGCCCTGCCGAGCTTGTACCCAGACACAAACACCCATCCTGGCACAGCTGACTGAGGCACCACTGCAGGAGGTGGCATCTGTCCCGCTCTGTGCCTGTGTGCCAGTCTTCTCTGTCTCCTCAGCTTCTCCATCACAGGATCATTAAGGTTGGAAAAAAACCTTTAAGGTCAATTCCAACGGTTAACCCAGCACTGCCAAGCCCAAACAAACCATGTCCCTAAGCACCACATCTATACATTTGTTAACAATTCCAGGGATGGTGATTCCACCACTTCCCTGGGCAACCTGTTCCAGTGCATGACAACTCTTTCAGAGAAGAAATTTTTCTTACTATTCAGTATAAAAGTCTCTTGGCATTCAAGGTAATTTCCTCTTGTCCCACCACTTGTTACTCAGGAGAAGAGACAGACAACCACTACACCCTCCTCTCAGGTAGTTGTGGAAAGCAACACGGTCCCCCCTGAGCCTCCTTTTCCCCAGGCTGAGCCCCCCACTGCTCCCTCAGATGCTCCTCATCCCTTGGCGGTTTCTCAGCAAGCTCTTGAGGGGTCAGTTTTGGGTAGAACAAGCTCCTGGAGCTGCCCCCTGTCCCGCAGCGGCCCCGCCGGGCGCTCGGCGCCGCAGCCCGGGCGGGGACGGGGCGGTGAGCGCGGCTTGGCTGCCACCGTGCGGCCACCGCCCCGGGGAGCCCCGGAACGCTCCGTGTGCCCGGAGCCCCGAGCAGGGGGCACTGGCTGGTGGGCTGCGGGCAAGGGCGGAGAATCGGGGCGAGCGTGTCCCCCACAGGGACATTCCAGCTCCTGGCGAGGGGAGACGGAAAATCCAGACGGAGTCGGGGCGGGATGGGGGGGATGGGGGAAGGGGGGCGGGCTGGGAGGACGGGGCGGGTGGGAACAGAGGGGAGGGGATGGTTTAGGGTTTGGTCTCAAGGGAAGGAGGAATATTCCACGCCCGCGGTGCTGACAGCACGGGTGTGGGCGCGGGGTGTCACCTGCCGGAGCGGGGCAGCCGGGGAGCGCCCCGTGCGGATGTTTGCGGAGGGTCGGGGGGTGCCAGGGTCCCCATCCCTCCCTGCCGGGCTTTACCTGCGATGATGGCCGGGTTGTTCTGTCCGCCCTCCGCCTTCACCCACAGCTCCAGGGTGAACTCCTCCCGCGGGACCGCGGGCAGCGCCTCCGCCCGCGCCGCCAGCTGCTCCCGGCCGCCCGAGAAGTACAGGGCGGGCAGCGGCCGCTCCCGGGGAGGGTCCGGCACCTGCGGCTCCCGGCCCCGCCGCCTCTCCCCCCGGCTCCGGCCCCGGCCCTCCGGCTCTTCTCCTCCTCCTGCCCTGGCTCCCCGCGGTCTCCGGCCCCGCGGGGATGCGGCTCCGAGCGCGCCGTGCGCGGCGGGCCCGTGCGGGTACAGCCCGTGCGGGTGATGCGGGGGCGCGGCGCGGCGGCTCGGAGCCTCCATCCCGCAGCCCGGCACCGCCGGGGGCTCCCCGCGGGCCAGGCTGAGCGCCGCCAGCAGCAGCGCGGCCAGGGGGGCTCCGCCGCGCAGCATCCTCCTTGGGAACGAAGTTTGGGGGCTGGGAGGTGCGGGGCGAGTGGCCGCGGGGGAAATGGGGGTGTTCAGGGGGGCGGCGGGCGGCAGCGCCGGGGCACAGTCCCCCGCCCCCCGCCGCAGCCGCTGCCCCCAACTTTTCCCCGGCACCGCTCTCCTCCCTTCTGCTCCTGCGAGAGGAGGAGGAGGAGGAGGAGGAAGAGGAGGAGGAGAAGGAAGGCGAGAGCACGGCGGCGGGGACCCCCTCTCTGCCTGCAGCCGGGGCTCCCGGGGCACGGCGGACCCGGCGCGGCTCTCGGCGCTGCCCGGCGCTGCCTGCGGGAGCGGGGGATGCGTTAGTCGCCCTTATCTAGAAAGCCCCGAGGCGCTCCGCTCCCCACCCCCACCTCGAGGAGGGGTGTGGAGGGGGGGCTGCCCTTATTTAAAGATGATTATGTCCAATCTAATAAACCCCGAGCGGAGCATCGCCCTCCCTTCCCTCCGCCCTCCCGGGCGCTGCCCAGGATGCTGGCGGGGAGGGGATGCGGAGGAGACACAACGCTCCGGGCGCTGGGTCCCCTCCGCACCCCATTCCCGCCCTCGGGGTTTTGGGACGGCACCTGCCCTGTCCCTGCCCGTGTTTTCTCCTGTTGTAGCTCCCACCTCGCCTCCATTCTCTGTCTCCGTCACCTAGAGGGGAGGAAAAGAAGCTGAAAGGAGGGGACAGCCTCCCTCAGCCCTGCCCCAGGCGAGGGGAGAGGTTTCCTTGGACTCGGGGTCTCTCCTGGGCAAGAGATTTTTCTGCTTTTTCTTGTTTCTATTATTTTTTCCCTTTCCCAAACAATGACACGTGCAGAAAGGTGGGGTGGAGCTGCCTTATCTGAGCAAACCACATCCAAAAGCCAAAAAAACCCCTATGAATGCACCAAGGCAGTGGGCAGCAGTGTGAGAAGCATCTCACCCACCTTCTGCCAGACGGTACAGCACCAGTGCTGCCAGGGAGAGTTTCTCAAAGCATGCAGGTGAGAAAACAAACCCCCAAAGTTTCCTCTTGGTTCCCAAGACTCCCTCACACCAGCACATGGCAAAGGAGACTAGGAAAACTTCAGCAAGGAGATTGAGTGAGATGAGAAGCTTTTTCGTGCTTCTTTTTCATTATTATTATTTTATATATAATTTTTTTCACTCCCAAACACTATCTGTGGCGGTCAGTGTGAAGCAGGGTTGCCAGCGAAAGCTGGGAGGCCCATTCCAGGGTACAGGCTTTCAAACCAGCAAGGCAGGAGGGAAGGGATTGAAGAATAAATGGCAGGAGCTGGCTCTGTGGGGCTGGGGCTGGGCAGGTTTTTTGTCTTCTCAAGGTGGGAGGGTGATGGGAATAAGGGTGGGGGACTGGTGCCTTTAGTCAGGGGGAGATAGAAAAATACAGAGCTGGAAAATCTGAGGGTTAGGAGGGGTGAGCACAGTGCATCTCCTGCTGCCCGGGAAGGAGGAAGGTGGGTGTGAGCACACAGAGAGGTGAGGGCTGGGCTGGCAGGGTGTGAGGAGGAAGGGAGGACACAAGGGAGCCAACAAGGCCAGGCAGAGCAGGGATGGCTCATGCAAAGCTGCTCCAGCAGCTCCCGAGGACATTTGTGGTGTGAACCACATCCAAGCACAACACCAACACCCATGGCTCGTGGGGAGGTGCTGAGGAAAGGTCTGCAGCTCTCCTGCCTGCACCCCCTGACCCAGAGCCCATCCACTGGCAGTGGGGGGTACGGAGACAGCCCTGCTCAGGGCCTGGCACTGGTGAAGTGGCCCAGCAAGTGTTGTCCTGGGGCCAGTGCCAGCAAGCACTGCTCACAGTGAGTATTCATTCAGGAATGAACCAGGCTCCTGATAGCTCTGTCTACCAGGGCCTGATAAGAGAGGATCCCATGGGATGGCTAATTTTGAATGGTGGTGACTTTATTAAGAGGCTGTTTGTCATCTTGCCACACAACATTCTCCCCCAGGTACTCCAGAGAAGCAAGACCCTCAGCAAGACCCTCAGCTGCCATCCAAGAGGTTCCGCAGCATGGCCTCCTCAGGGACAGCCTAGCTGGGACAAATCCAGCACCAAAGCAACAAAAGCCTCCAGAAGTGCACCCAGGCAGGGGCTCTATATATAGGCTCTGGCCTGGGCTAAGCTGCTCCCTTGACAGAATGACACCCACAAACAAACAGCTCTGCTGTCTGCAGGGTTGGGATGCACCAGGAGCTGCAAAGCCCACCAAGGAAACCACTTCCTGGGGGAAAGATGGGCAATAGCAGAGGAAGGCTCCCTGCCATGCCAAGCCCCTGTCTTCCCCTGCTCTGCCTGTCCAAGCCTGAGTCTGTCCAGATTTAGGAACTACTGGAGCAGGAAGCTGAGACTATGAATCATTATCCCATGTTGGCTCCTGAGCACTCTCCACCCAGGCAGGTTCCCTGGCAATCCTTGCCAGTGTGGGGCTGGTGAGGATGAGGATGGCAGGACAATGGGGGCACATCACTGGGCTGGCTCAGCATCAGGGGAAGAGACATGCTGGGATGCTGTTTCCATCCCAGCACCACTGTGGCCTGCAGAGTAAATCCCTGTCATTTGGGTAATTTTTTAATAA
Source organism: Molothrus ater (assembly GCF_012460135.2). Lineage (NCBI taxonomy): Eukaryota > Metazoa > Chordata > Aves > Passeriformes > Icteridae > Molothrus > Molothrus ater. Next base: position 4,506,928 of record NC_050486.2, read on the forward strand.
TTTGCTTTAAAAAACAAAACCAAAACCAAACACAAACCAAAAACTCAACAAAAACAAAAACAAAAACCCAAAAAAACCAAAACAAAGGACCCCACAATTAACTGACCACTGAGATGATTTCCCTGCCTGTGAACCTGTGAGGGGAAGACTGGTCCTGTGGATAAGGTGGGGATTCCAGGGTGACCAACTAGTGGCAGTGTGCCCTCAGCATGTTTTCTGTCACTCAGGGAAGCAGAGTGGGCATCTGTTAGAGATCCCAGCTCAGAGCCAGGCCCTCTTGGCTAAGGAATGCAACAGCCCTGGCATCTTCCATGGAGATGATCCTTGCAGGCAGAGTGCCACTGCAGTTCAGATCTGCTAATGATGCTCAGGAGCAGTAAAACATGCTGGGTGGGAGGAAGGAGGAGGGCAGAGGGCTGTGAGAGGGTCACTTTGCCTGGTTATTCCTCAGCCCTTCCCCACTCGTTGTCCTTGCTGGCATGTCCCTGTTCCTTGGACCCTCTGGGCTGTCAGTCAGGGTTATTTGGGGTGGGGATTGGATAAGACAGGCTGATGATGCTGGGAAGGAGCAGGGGGCCAGGAGCCTCTGGAAGGAGGCAGGAGAAGGGGGGGAGCCCCATCAAAGTGAATGAGGGCTGTGGGATGGTCCCAGCACAGGAGTGAGGTACCCAGGGCTGGTTCACTGGGGGAAGGAGAGGAGCAGCTGTGGGGTGCACTGCAGGGGGAATGGACAAGATGACCTTTAAAGGATCCTTCCAGCCCAAACTATTCTATGATTCTAGGATTTAGCTGGAGCAGAGGCTGAGCCTTGCTTTTACCCACGCCTGTCAAAAACCATCAACAAAAGCCTTCCTCTCCCTCCACTCCTCCTCGGGAAACCACCAGTGATCTTGACATGGGAATAAAGGCTCGGGGAGAATCCAGCTTTTTTGTTCACGGCCAGGCAGCCAAATCCTGCAAGCCTGAGACAGCAAGCCTCAGCAATCAAAGGCACGAGCAAGAGCTGAGCCCGCTCAGGGCAGAGCCCCAGCCCTCCCTCCTCTCCCTCCCCAGCTCTCCTGCTTTTCCCAAGCAGATTAGGAGGCTGTTCAAACACTCAGGACCCCCGGAGGTCAGAGATGCTGGCCTCCCGCACCAGAGGTTTGTTTGGGAACTCGCTGAGTTTCCTGCTTCTGGTGGGTCTGGAGATAAGCCCTGGTGTGCAGCCACTGTCTGCTGCCAGCGCCACTAGGAGCCCACAGTCACACACCGAGAATCCAGCTCCAGAGCCATGCAATCAAAGGATCACAGAACGGTTTGGATTGGAAGAGGCTGTAAAGATCATTTATTCCACCCTCTTGCCATGGGCAGGGACACCTTCCACTATCCCAGGTTGCTCCAAGAATGGTCCAGGTTTGCCTGGACCAGGTCCTGTCTGACCTGGCTTTGGACACTTCCAGGGATCCAGGGGCAGCCACAGCTTCTCTGGGCACCCCGTGCCAGGGCCTCACCACCCTCACAGGGAAGAATTTCTTCCCAATATCTAAATCAAAACCTACTCTCTTTCACTTAAAAGTCATCTCCCTTGTCCTATCACTAGATTCCCTTGTCAAAATTCCTGTCCCCTGTGTGTTTGTGCCTTGCAGATGGATCTTTTTACACATCTTGTAAAGGATGAGAGACAATCACAGAGACCCCCCACAGGCACTCCCCTGAATTCTCCATGGCCTGGGGGGCTGGGTTCCCCTCACCCTGCAGCACCAGTAAGGTGTTGTTCAGTCCCATGAGTTTGGTGACAACAATTCCTCTGCTGAATTCAGCTGTACCTGCCTCAAGGCTTTAACAAGCCACATACATGACCTCAACTCCTTTGGCAGTGGAGCCAAGGAATGAATTTAAATAACAGCAAAGGATATGTCTGCTGCCTCATCCTCACCCCTCACACCTGCCTCCTCCCCTGTGCTCCACAGCCTGTGGGTTGCCCAGGGTAGCAGGAATGCAGGGAGCCCATGGAGGAAGCCAACTAGCCAGGCTGTCATTGGGGCATCAGCTGAGGTGCCTGGAAGCTGGTTCATTGCATCACCATCAGCTGCAGCAATTTCAGAGCAGCCTTGGACATCATGCTGGAGCCCTGAGCTGCAGCAGAACTGTGCTTTGGACAGCTCTGCAAGCTTCCAGTAAAAACCATTTGCTTCCAGTTGGGAGGTGAGGATGGTGAAGATGCTCAGCAGTTGGCTCACATCTCTGCATAGGGAAGACATTCCCTGCACAACAGCCTTCAAGGATCTTCCTGCATCCTGAAGTTTCACACTTCACCAAGAACTTGCAGGTGCTAAATTAAGATCTGCTAGAGAACAGAGCATGACCTTTGTCAGACAGGTTGTCTCAGATATTGAAAATTTTTCCGGCTGCTGACAAAAGGCAGGGACTTATCTGCCTTTATGTAATGTAGCCCTTCCAGCAGCCAAGGAGGAAAAACATACATGAAAAAGCAGGGGGGAAATGGAATCTAGCTTCTCACTTCCATTCTGCTGCTGTTACTGGGGAGTTTCAGCCCCATTAAGTCAGGATAGTCCAAGCACAGCTCTATCCCAGCTCAGTGGGAAGTGCTTTGCCAAGAGATGCTACGCAGCTCCTGTGCCTACAGCAGAGGCAGGATCCCAGAGGAGCTGTGCAGGCTCCAGAGGGAGAAGCATGTTGGTACAAACACAGCAGGGACCCCTCAGACTTCCAAAATCCCACCCCAGCAAAGCCCAATCTGCTGGCAGGAGCTCCAGGAGAGCACTACTACACTCACGGCAGCTCTGGTGGCCAGGTGGAATAATGACACAACTTGCTGCATTTTCATCACCCGTGTGCCCCCGCCAACATCTGCTCGTTAATCCCCGTTGGAAATGCTGCTTGCACGATAGCATCACTTCCTTAATTGAGCACGACTTCCCCTGCAGGAGGGTCAGAGCAATAACCCGTGCAAAGCTCCACCATCTCCACCATCAGCCTTCACCCTGCTCCTGCATTTTCAGACACTTTCCATGTGTCACCCAGACAGAAAAGCCATTTGCTAGAGCCAGCTGATAAGGCATGAAGTGAACACATTTAATCTGGCACTGGTATCTGAAGGACGAGGGAAGGCAGAAATGGCTTGTGCCACCTCAGAGCAGATGCAAAGCTCAGCAGTTCCTCAAAATTCACATTTTAAGATCTCTCATCTGACCCCAGCCAGGGAACAGCTGCAGCAAGGAGGAAAGGAGCAGAAGTAAACGAGCACAGTGGCTGGGGTGGAGGCAAAGGGGCTGTGTTTAACTTCTACCTCAAGGTAAAACAGGATTTTTGGTACTGTGAATCAGAGGTGCCACTTTATTGTTGATCCAAAACTCACTGTCATTGGGACATCCTCTATCCTGCAGAGAACCTGCTTTGTCATTTGGCAGTGAGCAATAAAAAGAAGCACGAAAGAGCCAGACTCAGCTCTTAAAAGCTGGCCAGCAGGGTTTTAAGTATCTGGGGTTTGGACAAGTTCATCACAACAAGGAAACACCTCTGCCTTCCCCATTCATTTTTAGAACAGACAAATAAAAATAGACTTTCCAGAAGAGCCACAGACAGGGGAGAGAAGGGGATGGAGCCACGTGCCAGCTGCCAAGGAAGCTCACAGCCTCCAGCTCACAACTGTGCTGTGGACCTGCCACTCAGGCCATTCACGTCCCACCTTGGGGCAGGCTGGAACCCTGGTTAAAATGTGGAAGAAAGGATGAGCACATACACACACACATTCTCCTCAAGCAAGAGAAAAAAGTGGTTATCCCAGGCTGGGAATATGACACCTACTGGTTTTTAGTGGACAAGGAAAAAGAGCAAGAGATGAACTCTGGCACTACCCAGTATCCATCAAGTTTTCAGCTGCTTTTTAGTTTCTTTGTTGGATGTTGCCCACAGCGTGGTTTGGCACCAGCACTGTAGGAAGTGGCAGCAGCCCCAGGTGTGCACCCCCAGGCCAGTGGCATCCTGGTACTTGTGAGTCCACACTGAAGCAGGACCTGGAGGCACCAAGAGCATTGACTCCCTCCAGCCTTTCCAGACAGACTGGGTACCTCCATTTCCCATAGGACTTGCACTGGGATGTGTCCTGCCACATTGTGCCTCCTGTGCCAGTTAGCTGAAGCCCTTGAATCTTTGGTTTCATGTTCCTGAGCCCTTCAGTATCTCTATCAATGGTGGTATGATGATGGTCCACCTCTGTGGCCCGCCTCAAGCACAAAGAAACCTTCTAAGGATGTTTGGTGTTCTGCTCCTGAGATGTTTGTGGCATTTTTTACTCAATCTTAACCCCAGTGCCACCTTAAAACCTTCTCAATCCAGAGTGTCCACCACAGCTGTTGAGCAGAAGAGGGCAAAGCACAGGTGTGAAAACCTTGGTCAGGACAAGATCTTGCTGGCAAGGACCACCTCTTCCAAATCAGAGCCTTCCTCAGGGCTAAAACCCATTGGATGCTTGTAGCCTGTTCTCATAATCTTCATCTGAGCTCAGAGCTAATTAGCTCTTTTATCTTTATCCCTAGGTCAGGTTTTCCCCTCAACCATTTCTATGGCTTCTTTTGGAGCTGTAAATGCATGAGTGATCCCTGGTTGAGAAGGGTTACTCAAAGCCATCTCTGACCTCCCTTTTGTGCCACTGGCAGAGCTGGCCAGCAGCACTTCCAGCTCCTGCCAGACTCACTGTGCTGGCAAGAAGAGGAAAAATGCAGCAATTCCATTCTGAGGAGAGCCAGTAAAATCAGTAATCTATCACTTGGGATGCAAACCTACTGGGCAAGGTCTTTCCTGTTAAAGATGAAGAGGAGAGGCTGTTTGTGCCATGTCCTCCCTGTGCAAGCCTCCAGCTCATGAATCTGCTGCTGGAGATTCCCCTGCGGCTCAGTGTGACCATGCAGTCAAGATCCCACATTATCTCCTTGCAGCCCATTGCTGCAGCTCTACCACCATCACCCACAGTGATCCTTTCCCTCCTTGCCTTCTCTAGGGCCCTGGAGAGTCTGGAAACATGCCATGTCCCACACTGCTTCCCAGCTGGGCCTGGGGGCCCTAGGCCAGGCAGGAGGAGCTCAGGGATGCAGCAGTCCCTTGAGCATCACCCATTGCCCAGCAGGGTCTGTGCCTTTGTGCTGTTCCTGGCTCTCCATTATTGCCACCAGGGACTGTGCAGGAACGTGCTGCTGCACTGACTGAGGGCAGCTGAGAAGAAAGATAAAGCTAAAGCCTCATTTTGCTGGGATATTGGCACGCTGGCACTCGTGCAACCCTCTTAGTTCAAGTTGGTTTTCTGTGAAAAAAACTCAGGTCAAACTCATCCAGCAAAATCCCTGAATACAGAGAGAGTTGTCCCTGTAGGAGGCTATTTGGCAGCAGTGCTGTCCCAGGCCAGTTTGAGGCATTAAAACAAAAAGACCCTTTTGCCGGTACAGAAGATCTTCAGCATTGGCTGTATTTTCCCCGTGCTGGGGAAAACAAGCTTTTCCACCCTGCTGCTGCCCCTGGGCTCAGAGGGCATCCTGCCCAGATGTGTTTCCCGGCTAACCCCTGCCCTCACAGGACTGATTCCCCCTGCCAGGCTGCCAAAGCACCAGCAGCACTGGGGGCTCAGAGGTGTCCGCATCCCACCACGAGGGAGCGGCGTGCAGGGAACCCCCGGGCGAGGCGGGGACCCGGCACCCACCGGCCCCGGAGAAGGTGCTGCGGTTCTTGGTCTCCCCCCAGTGACCAGACCACATATGACAAAGCAGCAGGTCTGGCTCATGCTGGGGATTTCCATCCCCACGAGCAGAGCTGCTGGTGTATGATTACCAGGTAATTATACTAATCATTATTCCCGGAATCCTCCCCGTGAGCAAAGCCCTCTCGCTGGGTGTGCAGGCTTGTGTTGCCACTTTTGGAAGCAAGACGCTATTTCTCCCGTACACCAGCACTAGAAATGTATATATTCCTTCATTAAGGAGCACTGACACCACTGTGGCAAATGACCTGTCAACAGATTTACAGCAGGAAGTAAGTCACTGCCTCTGAGCCTGCGCTCTTAATGTAATTAAAGTCCTCTGTTTGGAATTCGTTGTTAATTAATATTCATGCTCTGTTCCCCATCTGCCATTCCATGTTACTGGATCCTTCTGAGATTGATCAGAGGGATATTAGGGCAGCAAGCAGTTAGAGAAAGAGGGATTGCCTGGTGGGAAGGGATTGAATCAGTTTTTTGTACAGGAGCAGAATTGCATCCAGGACCCCAACTGCTCTGGGAGGGAATGGCTGAGGCATCATCCTGGCTTGCTGTGTTGCTGAGGGCAAATGAAATGGATGGTGAGAATGATGGATCAGAAGATAGTGACCACTGGAGTCTCTCAGGGCTTGCTTCAGCCCTCAGAGGGAGGTGAGAAGCATCTCTGGAGCTTGGTACTTAGGATGAGCTGGCAGCTAGCGCTGTGAGTGAAGTGTAATTGAGATGAGTCCAATTGCTGGCCCTTGTGGTTTGGCCTGGGGGAGCAGCCAGGGCAGCCCAGCCCCATGAGCCAGACCCACAGCTCAGTTATTTGGGGGTGGAGGCTCAGAGGGAGTTCCCAGTGAAGCCACACTCACTTGGGCACATGCAAGGAAGACACAGAGGTGTGGGGTGTCAATGGGTACCAAAAGATTTTCCCAATCTAGTGCAGGGCATGAGAGGATATCTGCAGGGTAACAGGCCAGCTTCTCAGTGTGGGCACAGCCCTTGCAGTGGCAACACACCAGGTGCTCCTCTTAGAGCAGGTCATGGGCTGGCCCTGGCCCTGGATGGGCCCTGAGAGCTTGCCCCAGCCCTGCACAGGCTGGAGGTCTCCTCCTCTCTGATCTGCAGGCCACTGTAGCATTTCCACAAGTGCTCAGCATGGATCCCAACACAGTCAGAACACCCACGGGAACACCCACAACTCCTGTACCAAAAATACTGAAACCAGGCACACACTGTCCACTGCTCTGGGTGGGAAAGATGTCCCCATGTCACAGCCTGAGAGCCTAGGGGTTGCCATCCCACTGAGCGCGTGGGCTGCTGTAAATGCAGAGCTCAGCAGCATGAAGAGGCCAGGCTGGAGATGTAATGGCCCTGGTAGTGGCCCTGTAACACCCCATGGCCCCATCTCCAGGTGCTGGGGGTATGTCCCTCATACTGACCCATCTCACCCCACCACCCCATAGCGAGATGCTGGAGATGCCAGAGCTGAGCATCCTTTGAAATTAAGGGCACTTCACACACTGGAAAGCCTCCTGAAGACCCCTCCTGTTCCTGGGATAGCTGGGGGTCTGTGGTTGGTGCAGATAGGTAGGCAGCTGGAAGGCAGGCCTTGCAGTCAGCCTCTCTCAGCAAGAGGGCACTGCCCCTCTCCCTTTCCTGGGCACCTCTTCTTCCCCAGGAAAGGTGTCACAGGCACAGGTTATCTCAGGATGGAGGTTCCCAAGGGACCAGAGGGACTGGGGCTCTCAGCCAAGCCCCGAGTGACAATGGCTCTGTCACAGGAGCACTATACATGGGGTTTCCTCTATTAGCAAAGCCCTTTTCGAATGGTTTTGAGATCCTTAAACACAATCATAGGGCTCAAATTGGACTCACCCTGCTCTGAAAGCCAAGTCCTCCCAGTACCTCCTGTTTATATAGGAACAATCAAAGTGATTTATTCATCTGCCTAAAGCATGGCTGCTCTTTGGGCATCCATCCATTATCCTTATCTATGTGTCCTAGCTAGGAGCTGAGCAATCCATCTTACCCACCCTAATGCATGCCAAAAGGCTCTGCGTGCTCCAAGAGGGCTCTGCTGGGGCTGGCTTTCAGCAGCGTCAACGCAATTCCATTGACGTCAACCAGAGCCACCTGGTGTCACCCTCCCAGACAATTACAGCCCAGGATGGGCAGAACCAAGGTGGGCACGGAAGGGATTTGTGGCTGTAATCAGGACTGGATGTGCCACCAGGCTTGCCGTGGAGCGCGTGGCCTCAGTGTGCAAGGAGCACAGTTAACCCAGAGAACTTCTTGATTCTCCTGATTAAATGGCAAAAGGGGAGCCAGGGGTGTGGTCATGGGGCATTATCTTCTCATCTGTGATGGAAAGATCACTGTGCTCCAGTGCCACATGGGTAACCAGCAGTGCAGCTGCACCCTGGCTCCCCACCATCCCTGCCTGGGTGTCACAGACACATTTTATGAAAAATCCTTTTGCTAGGATTTTTCTCCTGAGAAGCTGAGAGCCTCAGAGATGAAATGTAAACAATGATTATCTGATGCTGTGGAATGCAACAGGTGCATCTGTGATTGGTCTCATGTGGTTGTTTTTAATTAATGGCCAATCACAGTCCATCTGTCTTGGACTCTCTGGTCAGTCACAAGATTTTATTATCATTCCATTCCTTTCTTGCTAGCCTTCTGATGAAATCCTTTCTTCTATTCTTTTAGTATAGTTTTAGTATATCATTTTCTTATAATATATATCATAAAATAATAAGTCAGCCTTCTGAAACATGGAGTCAAGGTTCTCATCCCTTCCCTCATCCTGGGAGCCCTGTGAACACCACCACACCTGGGATGTTGCAGAGGGGCTCAGGGGGTGTCTCAGGTAATAGCAGGGTGCTGCCCTCCTGCCTCATGGGAAAGAGAGGTTCCAAACCTTGTAGAAAGTGTAGCACCATGAGGATGTTAAAGCCCTGGAAGTGTTGAAGGCCAGAGGTTGGATGGGGCTTGGAGCAACTGGGTCTAGAGGAAGGTGTCCCTGCCCACAGCAGGGGTGTTGTAACAAGATGGTCTTTAAAGGTCCCTTCAAAACCAATCCAGTTTGTGATTCTATGATCTATGGTCATCAGAAATCTGCTCATAAAATGCGTTGTCACCTCCCTTCTCATCTTTCCTCAGGGACAAACAGTTGTGATAAGCTGAAGCTCCTTGTATGCAGCAGGCAGGTGCCCAGCAAGGAGAAGTGGAGTTTGTGCCCTCTGTCCCACTGTCTGCTGCTGTTCTGGGCTCTTGGGGGACTGTTCAGTCCCACAGCCATGGACTTGAGAGTGCTGAGACTCAGTCATGCAGGAGACATGGAGGGTCTCCATCCTGCACTGGGCACTGGGGCTGCACACCATGTGGTGGGCACTCTTGGTCAGTGGGTTGTGTGACCACTGCAGAAACTGTAAACTAAGGGAAAATAATTCTAGAAGCTTAAATAAACTGCACAAGGCACAGTGTCCTTCTAAAGAAACCAGGAAGGGTTTGCAGCTTCCCATCCCAAGAGAGTACTCTCTCACCAAATTTCACCTCTTAAGGTGAAGCACAGGGTGAAAGAGTTTTCCCAAGGAAATTCAGGAAGAGTGTTTGGCCACAGGTAAACCAAATGGCTTTCCTGGCTTCTCTCTCAGAAAAAAACGACCCAGTTTGGCTGAAATCTTTCACAGAAATTCAGGTTGAGGCAAATCCCTGAGAGACAATTTCTGCCTAAATGTCTGGTTTTTGGCATTGTCCTAACTAATGGGAAACACAGCCCCATAATGGGAAGTATTGGGCAATCTCAGCAACAAGCAGTGTTATCTGCTCTGTCTACAAGAAAACAATTAATTTTCGTTGATTTCGCTCTTTGAAGAGGATTTGTAGACTGAGGGGCAGAGGAGAGAAAGAAGACCAAAAAAAGGGAGAAGCAATGGAATTAGCCAACCATCTTCAGACTTGAATCACTCTTGATCTGTGGCAGCACCTGGCAGAGCAAGGAGAGGTGCTAAAGGCTGTGGATGGGAGACCTCTGAGCTCATCTAATAAAGAAGGAAAAGGCTCCTGCCACTGCCATCTCTGAGCAGGTTGGCTAATACAAAAGGAAGTTCCTGGCTCATGGAGGACAAGCACAGGGTGGTAGGAGTAGGGCAGCAGCAGTTCCAAAAAACAGTCCTGGAGAGGGAAAATCAGGTGTTTTCACAGTATTTGAGACCATTTTCATCTGTGCAGAGTGGACAACCAATGCTCGTGTTGGGATTCTCTTTGCATTGGTGAATGTGGTTTGCAGCCTGCCTGAAAGCAGGACGCCCACAAATTTTTGTGAAAGTGCTCATGTTGGAAAGATTTCCAGCCTGAGGAATTAATGGTTTGGAATACCTAGAGAAGCTCTAGGTAAGCACCTGAAATTTGGAGAACCAAAGCAGACCCAGACCCTTCAGACCAGTGCCCACAAGTGGGTACCAGGCAGCACAACTTATTTCCCCACTTCTGCAGCCAACTTCACTCGTTGAAGTGGGGTGAAATGACCCCCCTGACCATGCACCTCCTTCAGTGTCACCGTGGCTGGATGGGACACAGGCACTTAGCATCACTGCTGCTGCACTCGTGCAGTCTGACCCAGTGAACCACCAAGACGTTTTGAGCCCTGTCTGGCTGTCTTCTGGAAATTCCTGGGTAGATTGTGCCAAAAGATCACCCAGGTTTGACAAATTTAGCTTGCTGTAGTGTCAGATGACTCTGTCCACAAGCCAGGTTGATTTTATAGCCACTGTAAGAGCAGGGACAATAACCACAAGCTTGGAGAGAAACCCACAAGCCAAAAAGATGGTTTTGTGCAAAGAAACACCCTTCACTGAGCTTAAGTCAAGCAATGAAATATTCATAGGACACTAAAGCAGTGGGCTCCCTGGCTGCCTCCTTATGGGAATCCAATAATACTGGAGACAGCCTTAATTCAATATTCAAAAAGCCTCTTTCTCTTTCTCTCTCTTTCCATCTCCTCAATGTCTCTTTGGGTTCAGAGATCTTCTGGAAACCTCAGCTTTATATGCTGGATGCATTAGTGGAGAGGAGGAATGGGGGGAGAAGGAGTGGGAGCACAAAGATGGGGATCACACACAGGACAGCTGGGGATTTCTGCTCCCCAGGCAGCCTGAGGATGCTTGGCTGCAGGATCTGAGCCAGCTCTTCCCAAAATATCTCACTGTTGCATGGCTTTTTTGGGGCAAGGCCCACACTTGTGCTCAGACATGTCTGGTTAGGAGTCAGCTCTGGTCCAAGAGCTGTGTGACCATGGTTGTGGGTGTCCCCACAGACAGACTCACTGCAAAACAGGATGCCTGGCTCAGCTGCAGGGGATGTCAGCAGGGCTGAGACCATTTTTGGTTCAGCATCTATTCTGCAAAACGAAGTCACTGAAGAGGGAGCCTTTGTCCACCAGCATAGACTGAAAATTGGGATAGTTGGGCCTAGGTGCTCACAAGGATAAAGCCCTGAAGACCCAATGTGGCTGCTGTTCACATGGACAGTCAACATCAGTCAGGGTGAGGACATGGATGCTGGCAGGGCTTGACTGAGCTATTTGGGTGCTTCCCAGTTGCTACTGATGCTACAGATCTTGATCCCTAACCTGGAAGAGCAATCCTGACATCCCTCTCCTCATTTCAGAAGGAGGCAGAGGTCATTTTTTGGGTGGAATTGCACTGAGCTAACCTCCAGAAGTCAATACTGACATACAGCCCCTCCAGGCCAGGAGATGGGAACATTTCATGCTGCAGCTGGGTCCTACCTACTGCTGGTAGGACCTTTCTTCCACTGTTGGAAGGGACAATACCCAGGGTTGCAACCAAGGCACCTCCAGCTGTTGAAGGTCCAGGGAATTGCTTGCTGATCCCACCCATACAAAAATAGGGGCAACAAAGGATATGAGCACTGGGACATGGCTTTCCACACCATCCATGGACACCATGGGGCTGGATGCTGTAGATGCTGAAGTTTCACACATCTCAGACAAATTCAGGGAAGAAAGTCCTCCATTTGTCATCTGTAGCTTTGAATGACAATGCTTTATCCATGTTGCAGCAAAGTGAAGATTTAGAAGAGCAACAAGCTTTCCAAGCACTTAGTGCAGTATTCCCCCCACTCCCCACCCTGCCCGGAATTCTTTCCCAGAGAGTATTTAAAATCCAATTATTTACTCCACAATGAACTGGTTATTTGGTTTCTTCTGGCATCTCCCAGTCACGAATGCCCTCGAGCAGATCAGTTTCAACCTTTGGAAAACCTTTCTATTAAGCATTTGATCTTGTCAAGCTCTTTTTATAGCCAATCTTAAAGCTAAGTGGGAGCCACTAGAAGGTTACCTGCCGTGCTGGAGCAGGCAGACAGAGGCCAGATAGCAGGGACAGGCTACAGTCCCCATGCAGGAGGCTCCAGAGCACCAATGGTGGTACAAACAATTCACAAAAATTGTGAGAAATTAACAAAAGTCAGGTCCGCGCTCATGTGATGAGGTGAGGATGGAGAGTTCCATACTGCTCTGAGCTGCTTCCCATCTCCAAGGCAGAGCAGGAGCCCTTTGGGGAAAAGAAAGGTGCTCATCCTGTTGGTACCATTCCCCTGGTCTGGGGGCATCCCACAAAAGGAGAGTGTGAGCAGGATGCCTGCAAGTCCTTTCACACCCTCTTCAAGAGCCTGGCACTAGTGAGGCCCCAGCCAAACTCCATCAGGAACCTGACATGCTGTCTCCCCTAACCGTGTTTTCCATGGCAGAAAAGAGATTTCTTTCTCTTTCTTGTTCTAGCATCTCCAGTCCTGATGCTGATCATGCAAACACAGTGCAGACACTCTTTCTCCTTACTGGTCTTTTATAGATTCTGGTTGCAGCTACACTTGCAATTATTTTAAGACTTTCTGGCAAAGAACCAGTCCCACAGATTATTGCTTTGGAGCCCATTTCCCTGGACATTTGAAGCCAGTGCAGGTCTCCTGATGGGATCTCAGGAAGCTTTGTCCCTTGACTCTTTGCTGGTTCTCAAGCTGCATCCAAGCCCTGTCACCCCATAACACTTCCTGCCCCATCTGCCAATGCCTTGGGGCCACCCTCTCTCCTTTGTGACTTCAAGCCAGGTGAGACAGCTGGGCTACATCTCCTAAGTGGAACAGGAACTTTCTGCTTCTGGAACACTTGGCATCACCTGGTCTCCATGAAAAGGAGCAACCGTTTGTTTACCGTGCACCTAAAGGAAGTTCCCAAAAGGCACTGCTGATTCACTGTCAAACAGGAATTTGATAATGTCAGGCTCAAACTCTTCCCTGTCTGAAGTAGAATCTCAGATATAGCATGGCAAACCACAGCCCTCACACAGATACAGCTGCAATGCCATAGCATTGTTGTGTGTCTAGGCTGGAAAGGCAAGGCAGGTGTTTTATCCCATGGCAATGTGTCCCTGGAGTTCACCTACTCAAAAACCAGCTGATTTGTGGTGAACAGAGATGACAATGCTTGGTTTTCTCCGGGTTTTGAGTCTTTAACTCCCAGTTTCAGAGGTCCAAACCAGGCTTTTTCCAGTATATGCAGTATTGTTCCATGATGACTGTTGGTGAACACCAAGATATAGTTGATGGATCTTGCAAACTACACTGGGAACAGAAAGCAGAGACATGCACTGATGCTTCAGGGGGGAAAGTAAGGTATAAAGAACGTCCAAACAAGGTTACATGGGAGATGTGTGGCAGAACAGGGACAGGATATGGGGTCTACAGTTACAACCCTCTCATCTTGATCCATTTCTTCTCAAAGACAGCTTGAAAATCCTGAAGGTCAGGATTTCAAAATCCTCTTGGGTTGCTGATGGGTGAAGGACAAGCTCTGCCCCATGCAGCAATGGGTGCTGGGGTAGCCCCACAATCCCACCTGCTCCCAGCTTCTACTTGATGAACCCCCCTGAGGAGGTGGGGCCACCCACAGGCCCATAAGCCTTCCAAGAAGTCCTTTGCAAGGAATAATGCCTCTGATGGATGTTGCCTGTCTGCATGAATCATCTGCCAGTAAGTCACGAATTACTCAGATGTGTCTGTTATCCCCAATTATTCCCTGATTCACGTGGCAGCTTACGCAGGAGTTCCTTGATTAGGCTGATCAATATCGAGCGCCCTGGCTTGCTGGCCTGACATTCTCATCCATGGAAGCCTCCAGGCCATAAACCATTCTTATCCAAAATCTTGACCTCATGTTTAATTTTATCACCGTTGACGTTAACGGAGGTTAGTTAGGCTTGAGCACGCACTGGAAGTGAAGCTTTCCTGTACCAGGGCCTCCATGCATTTCCCAGCCCTGACTGATGACCTGAATTCAAGGATGCCTTTTCCCTGGCTTCGACAGGCTTCATCTTGGCGCACGCATAATTCCTGGAATCAGTTCTCCACCACTGATGATGAATCAATCATTTGCTTTCTGAACGTGTTCCACAGAATTCCCTCAGCCTTCAACATGCTGGCAGGCTTTCCCACCACAAAATTAGTTGGCTCTACAGCTTTTGGGATAGTGAGCACCCCATGTATGGTTCCTGTCTGGAAGCAAATGGATTTAAACATTTGAACTTTTGTGGGATGATCTTTTTCAGCAAGCCTCAGACTTGGTGAGAGCCAGACTCAACAAAAAAAGCATTGGTGGGCAGAGGGTGGTTGAGGAGAAGGAATGGTGCATAGGGCTGGTGTATTGACATCAGTCAGCCTGATGTAGTCTAGAGAGGGCTTTTGCAGAGCAGAGCCCTTGACCTCACCTGAGTGGTTTGATGGAGAATCCCTGCGATGCTTAAGTTGAACACACAGCACGTATCTGTAAGATTGGTTGGTTTGCTTAGTTGTGTAAAGCCAGAAAATCATCCAAGCTCCCTCTCTGGTGAGTGAAAAGACAAGCTATAGTTCAATCCAGGAGTTAATTTATCCCAGCTGTTTGGGACAACTGGCACAGATGGGATGGATAACTCTCACATAGCTGCTCATTCAGTCCTTTTGTCACTGGACAATAGCTTTTGCTGCCATAACTAGTTTTTGGATGGCTGAAGCTATATGAAATGAATCCTACCTCTTGGTGCCCACCTGCACCTCTGCAGATCTCTCCCACTGTCTGCACATCCCGTTCTCCAAGGTCCACTTCCACACATTATCCCCCACAGCTGCTGCCTGAGGAAGGCTGCACCTTCACAGCCAGCAATGGGAGAGGAAAATGCAGGGCACCCCAGTTCACAGGGCAAACCTTGTTTGGCCTTTCCCATAGAGGATCCTTCTGCCAGGAACAGGGACCTCCCACAATACCCCACAATATCTCCTTGTGCTTCACTAATTTTACTGGCAGAAAGCTGTTTCCTCCATTTTTTATAACTTTTTTGCTGCAGTTTAAACCAATAGCTTCTTGCCTGTTTCTCAAGAGACAGGTGGTTTTTTGTTTTTTTTTTTTCCTTTTGGGGTGTTTTTTGATATATTTGGAGACTGTTTCTACACCCTCTCCTCAGTCTGCTCTTGGTAAACTGCCCCAGCTCCCTGGTCTTCCCATGCTGGCTAATTTTTCCACCCTCACACTCTATGTTTCCAGTATTTGGGAGGCCACTGAAAACCAAGATTCATCCATCTCCACAAGCTGATGGTCAGCATCCAACAGAAGAGCCCAGAGTCAGATTGAGAGCAGCCTCACAGAGAAGGGTTTGGGGATAGCAGTGGGTGATGTGCACTCACGTGGGGACAGCAGTGGGTGATGTGCACTCACAGCCTCCCCTTTGAGGAAAGGCTGAGAGAATTGGGGTTGCTCAGCCTGACAAACTCGGGGAGACATCATTGTAGCTTTTCAATATCTAAAGGAGACTTAAAAGAAAATTGAGACTTTTACCAGACCATGTCATAATTTGACAAGGGGAAATGGCTTCCAACTGACAGAGGGCAGGTTTGATTAGATATTAGGAAGAAATTCTTAATTATGAGGGTGATGAGGCCCTGACACCCTGGTTGCCCAGAGAAGCCATGAATTTAATGCCTCATCCCTGGAAGTGTTCAAGGCCAGGCTGGATGGGGCTTAGAGCGATCCAGTCTAAGGTGTCCCTGCCTATGGCAAGGGTTTGGAACTATATGATCTTTAAGGTCCCTTCCAACCTAAACCATTCTGGGATCCTCAGACCATGATTTGGACTTTAGAAAGGTGTCCCTGCTTTCCTAAAGACACACAACTCCAAAGCCTGGTAGGGAAGTTCAGTGGGGCAGGGGATCCCCAGCATCTCTGGAAATCACATCACACTAGCTTGAGTGCCAAAAACAGGCTGGGGGAAGCTGAAGTCTGAACATTGGCCCAGTGTGTGGGTGCTTATGTATTGGCATAATAGAGAACACATTTCCCAAACGGAATAAATCATTTTTTTGCCAATAAGTTAATTGTTGAACACTGCCTCTCTTCAAATTATTCATGAACAGATGACAACTTTCTCTAATCATTAGTCCTAATTATTCACTCCATCTCTCCTATTAATAACATGCAGGCAGCAGATTGACAGTAAACAGCTCCATGTAATTATTTTGCTTAGTGAAGTTTGAAACAGAAGCAGTGCCAGGTATTTCTGATGGGGCACAGATTGCATGGCACATCCCTTCTTATCCACCACGTGGCTATGAAATTGTAGAACTGCATTTCTGGTGTGAATGCCCCCATTTGCAAAAGAAACGTGTGCCAAAAAGCTGCTGGTTCCCAGGCTCAAAGGCATTTGTTTGAATATCATTGAACAGTGAACACAAAGAAGGACCAAAGCAAATATCTTTTACTGAGCTCAATAAATCACCAGCCTCAGTTTTTCAGGAAACAGCTTTCTCCAGGTCTGCCATTTATCTGTATATTGACAATGAGAGAATTTCCCACCTGAAACTAGGAGTGATTTATTGCAAGGGTACATGCAGAGTATCCGATATTTAATTAGCATGATGTCAGTTAGCTACATCACATTGGTTTCCTCCATTCACACCATGATCTAAACATAATAAGGCACCTGAGCTGTATTTGCAACCCTCCACCTTTCTTTCCTTGTTACCTGGACAAAGGTGCTGGACAACACCACATCATCAGTAAGTTGCTTAAAGCTTAATGGTTTTAAGGGCATTTGAGGTTGTAGCCCTAGATTTCACCTTTAGCAGGAAATAGAAATAGGAATCTCCTTTATGCATAGAGACCTAAATTTAAAGCCTTAAGGCAGGCAAAAATTGACTGCTCCCAAGCATGCACTCATCCCCTGGAAGCAGCAGCTGCAGCATTAACTCAGGACCAAAATCCCTGCAGGAGAAAACGTATTGACTTCTGATGGGGAGAGCTCCTGTCTTGGTTTTAAATTCACTCAAGATGCAGAGTTTACTCAATTATCAGCTGTCTTTAAACTGGAATGTGGCTTCACTCCAAATATCAGCTGGGCAGGGGAGATGATGACAACCAGGTTAACCCTTTGTTTACCTTCCAGCTAGACTGAGGGTGGGCAGCAGGATGGCACTGAGCAATTTGTCATACATCCACCATGCATCTCCAAGGTTAAAGCTTTTGGCTCGGTCCCTCACACACAGAAAGGGATTTGACACTGGCTATGCCTAGGAGGACAGGTGGGAAAAAAATCCATGTGGTGTGGTACCCAATGGGAGGATGCTCTGTTCACAAGCCCCTTTTTGTAAGGAGACCCCATGCAGTACAAAGGACTCTCTGTCCTCAGGGGAGACCCAGGGCTGTAAAAACAAAGAGAGACACCGGGAAAGCGTCTGGTTCATTATTCCCCTCTGAAAACCCCTCCAGCTTTTTAAAGGAAGTCTCTGGCTATGAGGGGGGTGTGGATTAAGACTGAGATTCATTGGAAGAGGCAAAGGGGAGAGCTGGCAAGATTTAAATCCTCCCCAAATGCCTTGGGAAGCATGGAGGGTTTTGGGCTGGCAGCCGGGCCCACATGCCAGCAGATGGGGCTCCTGGGAGAGGTCAGAGCTGCAGCAGCACAGAACACTTTGCTCCTCTAGGATGCATCTGAGAAGCACCACTTCCCTAAAGCAGAGGTTACTTTATTGCCACTGGTTTGTGAGGCTGTAGAGCCATAATCACCAGTGGCTCTGAGAGCAGCAAGAAGCTGGATAGAAAGGAAGGACCAAGCAGTACAGTTTTTTGAGTGCTGCTCAAAGTCTATATTGAGCCATAAATACAAATTCTGCTAGAGCAGGAAGGTTAAACTCTATTTGGGATGTTAAAGCCCAGAGCTGCTGGTTTCTGGGAATCCCCTGTGTGTTACACTGTGTGGTGGTGGAGCAGCAGGCCAGAGGCTTTACAAACTGAACCCTGACTTGAGCCCACAGAAGCTGTGAGAAAGCTGACAGCTCTTAAGTGAGAACAGAGTCTGCAGCACTGAAAAACAACTTTTTTTCCTTCAGAAAAACTCTAGGACTGTGGAAAACAACCTGCTTTCCCTGAGAAAGAACTCCAGGACTGTGAAAAACACTAGCCACCTGTATAAACTGTTTTTACACCGTTAGGTAGGAGAATGAAAACAATATGTCACAAATAACTCTCTGTGCACGTACACACAGGGGGATTGAGTGACTGATCAATACAGGGTGACAACTTGTTACTGATCAACTAGGGACAGACAGAGGATGTTTTAAAACTCCATATGAAGAGATGCATAAATAAACTGGGATTTTCTTCTTTTTTGCCTCATAAAAAAGTGTGTCCTGCATCTTTCTTAAACGAGCACCACAGTGACACACTGTTCCGACCTGAAGCTCACAGCACCATCCTTGCCTCTTGCTGCTGGCAGGATGCTCCTGCAGAGCAGGATTTGCTCTCGAGGGAGCCGGGGAGCAGAGCCCTTCCCGGCAGCAGGCAGAGATGGGAAGCTGCATCTGTCCTCTGTGGGAAGGACGGTAAATGGCCTCTTGCCTTTGTCATTACCTCGCAGAGATGAGTCTGGGAAGCAGCAGGCTGCAATAACCGGGTACGGAGCATCTTCACCTGGGCTGAGTTTGCCCTCTGATGGCAAGCGCTGGAACTGAGAAGAAGCAGCTCTCAGAACCTTGTCTTCCCTACTGCAGCTAATCTCCCGATGCTGAAGCAGCATGCTCGAGTGCTGCTGCCGTGAAGGCATCCTCAGCTCCTGGGATGAAGTCTTTCCCAGTGAAGGAAGCTTCTGCTCGGCCATGACAGCCTAAATTGTGCCCTGCCTTACACAGGGCTGGCGGGGACAGGGGTGGCAGAGGCCAACTGAGGCAATGCAGGGATGCTACAGCAGCTCAAAGGGGGTAAGAAGGCCACAGAAAGTTTTTGTATGGACTAGTTTAAAAAAAGCAGGAAAACAAAGGAAACTAAACTCCTATGAAGACAGGCTAGAAGAACTGGGAGTGTTCAGCCTGAAGAAAAGACTTCAGAAAGACCCTAGGGTCTAATGGGACTCCAGGAGAACTGGAGAGGGTTTGGAAAAGGGTCTGGAGTGGCAGGACAAGGGGGAATAGCTTCACACTGACAAAGGGAAGATTTAAATGGGATATTAGGAAGAAATTCTTCCCTATGAGGATGGTGACACACTAGAACAGGTTGCCCAGAAAATCTGTGGTTGCCCCATCACTGGAAGTGTTCAAGGCCAGGATGGATGAGGCTTGGAGGAACCTGGGCCAGTGAAAGTTGTCCCTGCCTATGGCAGGAGGTTAGAACTAGATAATCTTTAAGGTCCCCTTCAGCCCAAACCATTCTATGACTTTCTACCAGCCATCCAGAGCTTACCCCAAACCAACAGCTGACTCTTTTGGGGGAGTTCTTGCAGCACTAACCCTGTAACCTGCCATGCACCCAGCTAGCAGAGGCAGCAGGCAGGGGAAGCAGCCAAGGAGCTGAGGGCTGCCCCATGCAGAGGACAAACCAGGAGCCCAGGGTACTCATCAAAAAGGCTCCAGCCTGAGCACAGCAGGGAGGGCTGGGTTCTGGTAACAGGGTCCACCAGCTCTCAGACACAGCAGTGGAATCATGTCCTTGGCCCATCCAGAGGCAGCAGCAGATGAGGCAGGACTGGAAACCAGCTACCAAGAGCAGAGGCACCAGGTCCCACCCACTGAGAGGGTTAGGCATCATCACCCTACATCCTAAGAGGGGAGAAGTCCTGGGATTACCTTAAATGTAGTGCCTGGGCCAAGTGCCAGAGGATGTGTGCATGGAGCTCCCAGATGAGGCTGCTCAAGGCAAGCAACACTTCTTGTGCCCACAAGGTCCTGACACCTGGCAGGATGCTGCCTCTCCTCTGTTTCTCTGCTGAAAGAGAGAAGCTGTGGTTGCCCCAAGCCTGGGAGTGTTCAAGGCCAGACTGGATGGAGCTGGGAGCAGCCTGGTCTAGTGGAAGGTGTCCCTGCCCATGGAATGGGGGACTGGATGATCATTAAAGTCCCTTCCAACACAAACCATTCTGTGCTTCTAGGACTTTTGCTTTCCATAATAATAAGGGAGGGAGCTTTCAGAGATAGCAGCACATGCTCATGTTCAAAGACCCAAATGCAGTCCACTAAATAGACTTGTTTCATACTGTAAGGGCACATAACTACATCAATGCCATCATATTTTGTGGGAGAGAAATCAGCCTAAGGATTATTACAGTTAGACAAGAAGGTAATTAGACATGGTGTGTTAGCTGAGTGGGAGTGACAAGGGGGGTTGAGTTTGTGGGGTGTCAATGGGAGCAAGTAAGGAACAGCTGAGCCTTGCTGCTGCACTGCATGAGAAGCAGAGAGCTTGGCAGAGCTTCAGCATCCCAAGACAGACCTGGGGTTGCACAAGCTGAGTCTGGGTCAAGCCTGTGTGTGTGAGAAACCATCTCTATCCATGCTTATGCTGAGCAGAGGGTTTAGTTAATATTTGCCTAGAAAACCTACTCCTAATAGGAGGTCAAACACTCTTGGAGCAAAAGGACATGCCATAAGGGAACCTTCACTCTACCCCAGGACACATCCACTGCACTGTGGTGTCTAATAATAAGATGGTATCATCATTTTTTCCTGTGTAGAGGGAATTCCATAATTCTGAGCAGTGCATCAGGTATTTCTGCTGCTGCAGGTCAGGCTCCTCTGTAGCTTTGCTTCAGTGCACACACATTAAAATAGCAGTTCCATGGACATTTCTCTTCAGGTCTCTGTAGAGCCTAGAAACTTTGAAGGCAGTATTTCAGTATTACAGAAAAATCACCAAATTATTTTAACCTCATTTTGTTCAATCAAGTGAAAATTTTCCTCAGAAGAGCAGAATGATGTAATTGTTTGCAGTGCATAGGTGACACTTCTACCATATACCTCTTTTTTTTTTTTCCATTTAAAACAGCTGAACATTTTAAACACAGAAATAAATTTAAATATTTTATTTTTGCTGATTCTTGGTTTCTGAAAGGGGCTAAACCATTTTTGCTTAAAATCCCTATATCAGCTTGGAGCTAGCTAAGGCTGAGGCATCACATTTCATCTTGCAAGTAGCAAAGGTGTTGTTATAAAGTATTGAAAAAAAATCTTTATTTTAAGAACTCTGTATAATCTTAAATAGAGCAGATGTCTCTAAGCATCCTCCCTCCTAGCACTACTTGCTTTTGCACTATTAAACTAAAAAAATAACCAACCAGCTCAGTCTGCCACAGCTCCTGCTCTTCTCATATCCCAAGCAGCCTGAGTTAACCTAAATTGTATATTTTAACAACAAAATAATCTTTCAGAGTCAAGTTTCAGGTGGTGAGAGTTTCTATATGGCCAATTAGTTCCTATCCCTGTATCAAAGCATGGTCATTAAGTGCATCATGCCCCTCCTCAAGGATCTTCTCTGTGGAGAGATGTCTGCTGTGGGCAGGGAGCCCTGAGGGCGTTCCTCCTTCCCCTCCAGATCCCAGTCTCTGTGCCTGGCTGCAGGAATTGAAACTCAGAGATGTGTCCTGGTTTCTCCCAGTAAACTGGAGAAGGAGACACCTGATGGGTAGGAACTAGGTCTCCTGAATGGCTTTGCTGCAGGTTCACTGCAGAAGTTGCTGACAGCCTAATTTTCAGATTTATGGAGCATTAAGAATTCCCATTGACTCTGTAACCAGGTGATGAATCTGTCTACGCTTCATTTTTCTCAGCTATAAAATGGAAGAAATGGCATTTCTATCACCGACTAGCTGAGAGGTTAATGCAATGATTATTAATAAAGTTCCCTAATAACCTCTGGAGCAGCAATTCCCAAGCCAGGGTGGCAGCTCCTAGCAGGGTTTGCTGAGCTCCTGAATGGACTAACGGACCCAGTGGAAATTAGGTGGCAGCAGCAGGCTCAGAAATGGAAGTAGAAGCAATTTTCCTAATGAGTCATCAACAATGCAGAGCCTGGAGCCTGGGAGGTGACTACTGTCACTTCCCCAGACACACAGCCCATGGATCACTCTGTGTGGAAGAAGTCTCAGACTCCCTGCAAGAGGATCCATGCAGAGTATCCTTAATGATTTCCATGGCTGTGCAGCCACTGGACAGCACAGGCTGCAGCTGCTTGTTGCACAGGTAAATGGAGCTGCAGCTGCAAATGTCACTAACTCAGAAGTTGTATTAAGCAGGGCTTATGTACCCAAAAGAGCAGAATCTTACACTGCTATTAAAGATCATTCATCTATAGACAGTACTTGGCTTCTCCTTCCTTTAATGCCATGGGTAGTGTGTATTTTCTCTTTGCATAGGATCAGAACTGATACTTTGCTGGGATGTTGTCAGTGACTGGCTTCAGAGGCTAAAAAATACAGAAAGTTAGAGTAGATTCCTCTAGTCAGTCTTACAAAATGTACATCTGTCAGAAATACCAGTCTCTTTGTGTAAAAGAACCACTAAGGACTACAGCTGGAGACAGCTTATCCCAAAGACACTGATTGGTTTGCAGCCTAAGTTTCAGGCCACTTGGGAATAGGTGATATTTGCTTTCTGTGCTTGATGCACACACCTCTGAAGGCAGGCAGACCTATCTCCATTAAGTCTAAGTGAGGAAACACAGGCAATCCCCTGAAGCAGGACCTACGAAGGTGTGCTACAGGAGGGTGGAGCTGTCCCCACACCAAGACCCTCTTCCCCTCTGTGCTGAGCCCATGAGGAGTTGTGCTCCAGTGCAGGATTCTGGCCTGCAGGCAGTGCACAGGCACACTGCTGGCTCCAGGAGACAGAGAAACCTCTCACACTGATCTATCCTGTTTCACTCTTGCACCCTGGCCACTCAGAGTAATCACAGTGCTGTTGATACCTGGACTAAATCAAACTATTTCTTAGAGCTCATCTTGTGCTAACAAGAACTAGAAGATAACTGACAAATCACTGGTCCAGCTGCAATGAACTTTAGAACTGGAAGACTTTTTCCATGTCCTTTTTCCTGATACAGCACACAGGTATCTCCAGTAAGTGGCACCTAACCTCCCCTCAGGAATACATGGATTGTGGAAGTGGTAATGCAAGGTAACCCCAGGAAAGAAGTGTCTCCAGGAGCCAGAGGATGCTCCCAATGCACCTGGGCAGTGAAAAGAAAGTGTTCACTCAGAGGGTCTCCAAGAGCTCATAATGGTTATCCTAAAGCTCAGGAACCAGGGAGATCTTCCCAAGTGCTGGGAGTCACACCCATTGCCAGGGCTGTGGGTGCAGGGGATGTTGTGAAGGCCAGTAATGTATAGGCATAAGTGCTCCTATATTTGATCTTTAACAGCTTTTGCCTGTGTCATTTTCTCCTCTCTGGAGCAGTCAGTAATGGCATCAGCAAGATTTTTCAAGGATCAGCCAGTATTTCAGTGTGAAGCATGGGGTTGTGCTATTGCCAGTACTACTGCTTTCTACTTCTGAAAGTCTGTTGTAGGCACTCATCCATAAAGGTTTTGATCCCTCTGGAAGAGGAGAAGGAAATGAGACTTCCCTTTCTCTTAGCAATAGAAAATAAGATGCACACAGACACCAACAGCCAGGCTGAAAGAATGGTCTAAATAACAGCAATTCTCTTTTGCTTCCACTGAAAACAAGGGGAATCGCTACACTTCAATGACTTTATGGAGCTAGTCTTGAGATCTGCCAGGCAGAAAGCTATTTACAGAAAGCAGGGGAACCCAATGGCTTTTAAAAAACTCCAAACCCAAGAGAAAACACCACTACAGAGCCCCCAAAACTATATTTAAAATGTTTTTAATAACAGCAACAAAGAGTTAAATCATGGGAGTGACTCTAATGGCAGATGTCAGCTTGTAAAGGTGAGACTGCTGAACTGGATCTCACAGGGACTCTAACTTTGAATTTCCTGGCTTGAATCAAATTCCTCAGAGATATTTTGGGTTTTGCTGATTGCCTTGGCAATTTTTCCCAACATGAGGGGTACACCTACAGAAACAAACACCCAATGGCATTCCAGCACCTCTGAGAGGGGAGCTCAGGAGGAGCACTGCACAGCTCTACCCCTTCAGCTGCATCTCCAGGGTAAATCCAGAGCTGTGTTTTGGCGTGCTGCCTTTGGGACATTTGTCATCCTGCATCCCTGCCAGCCTGCTGCATGCCTGGGAGATCTCCTGACCAATACTGCCTACCTGAAGCACCCTTTTCTCTCTCTCAGACCAGTTTTACCAGCTCCCATACTGGTTTGGCAGCTCGCTCTGCTGTCCCTGCTGGGAGGAGTGCTGCAGTGCTGATCTTTCTGGGCGTTTTCCCATACCTGGGTTTAGGATTACCCTCCTCAGGGAATGCCCCAGTGTTTCACCAGCTGCCTCCTCCATTCTAACAAGTAAAGCTGACTGCAGATAATACAGTTACCCAATGCACAGGATGCACTGTGTTTCCATAGGCTGTTGAAAGAGAAATTAAAGGGAACAGCAGCTATCTCTCCTCAGGACTTCTGGCCCAGCCAAGGAGTTGACAAGTGTTTCATGAACTTTTCAGTCTGGTTTGCAAAAGGCTGGGTCTGGGGATGACATTTCTCATAACACCCAAAACATCTTTGGGGCATCCTTTATCAACACTTTACTAATTAACCTGTGCAGAAACTGGTCTGTCCTTGCTCTGTAAAACTCAGGCCTGCAGTTGGGAAACAGGAACCCAACAGGCTGTGGCCCTGACCATTGGGATTCCCATCCACCCAGGCAGCAGAGAGCTGGCACAAACCTGGGAAAAACTGTTCACTCATCACCAGACATCCTTCACAGAATCATAGAATCATTTAGGTTGGAAAATACCTCCAAGATCATCTAGTCCAACCTGTGAGTGATCACCACCTTGTCACCTGGACTAGAGCACTGAGTGCCCTATCAAGTAATTTCTTGAACAGCTCCAGGGATGGTGAACTCCACCACCTCCTTGGGCAGCCTGTTCTAATGCCTAATAACCTTTTTAATGAAGAAATTCTTCCTGATGTCCAACCTTAACCTACTCTGACCAGATTGTGGCCATTTCCTCTTCTCCTGTCACTTGTTACCTGAGAGCAGAGCCTGATCCTCACCTGGCTACCCCCTCCTATCAGGGAGTTTTAGAGTGATAAAGTCCCCCCTGACCCTCCTTTTCTTCAGCATGAGCACCCAGAGCTCCCTCAGCTGCTCCTCAGAGGACTTGTCCTCCAGCCTCTTTCCCAGCCCTGTTGCCCTTCTCTAGAGCCACTTCAGCCCCTCAAAGTCTTTCTTGCAGTGAGAGGCCCAGAACTGGACAGAGCACTTGAGGTGAGGCTGCTGCACCCTCAGGTCCTCCTCCACTTCTCCTCCGGTCTGTTGCACTGCCTGGGTTTGTTGTAACCCAGGTGCAGACTGGGCACTTGTTGAACCTCACACAATTGGCCTCGGTCCATGGATCCATTTCTTTGTGTGGGGCTGCATGGCACAGGATAAAGCTCAGCATGCTTAGAGCTGCCTTTTGGGGTAGGTATCTAAGGTGAAGGAACATCCTGTGAGAGACAGATCAGCCCTGCCCTTCACAGGATCTCTTTGGGGTGCCAGGGGCTCAGGGAGAGTCTCTGAGTGACTGGCACATTTCCCTCTGAGGCCTGGCTGCCTTCCCCTCAGTGCTCTGAGGGAGATCACAGAATCACAGACTCAGTTAAGTTGGAAAAGACTCATGAAATAAACAGGGCAGGAGATCTTTCTCCTTTTTTATGCCTTTATTAAAAGTGATCAGCTCGAGTGGGAAGAACTGACAGGTCACGCTCATGCCACCACTGCTTCCAGTAGTGGCACGGAAAAGGAGAAAAAGTGCAGCTTTGTCTACTGGTTTGCAGGCAGAGCTGGTGCTTCAGTCCTCACCAGAGCATCAGGAGATTCCCGATTTTCTGGTCTAACATTCGCGGTCCTCTGTCTAGCCGGCATCTTTTAGGTTAGGGGTAAAAAGGGTCTTAGCGGATACTGGATTCTGTTCCTCACATCTAGACATCACTTTGATTCGTCCATTTTGGGTTGGCTCGTTGTTTTTAGGGTTTTTTTGCTAGGTTTGGTGAGGGGCTTCTTCCTTTGGATGTCAGCCCCGATGTCATTTGCATGTCAACTCCGATGTCCCCTCCTCTTCATGGTCTGGGTGCCACCCTCCAGGAAGCAGCAGGGTGTCACTCGACAAAAGGGGGAATTCTTAACATCAACGACAGGTACTTAATGAAAACGACAGGTGATTACAACAACAAACAGTTAGAACTCCACCCTGGCAGCACTAGCCCAACCTGTGAACTCTGCGACCTTTTAAAAAAAATGGGCAGCTTTTCTACTCATAACACATGAGGTCATTGAGCCCAACTTATGACCCAAAACCATCAACCAGACCATGGCACCGAGTACCACGTGCAGTCTTTCCTTAAACATCTCCAAGGACAGTGACTCCACTGCCTCCCTGGGCAGCCCATTCCAATACATAAATACCCTTTAGCATGAAAAAATTACTCCCCTGGCCCAGCTTGGGACTACGTCCAACCTATCGCTGCTTGCCTTTTAGATTCCCACCCTCACCTGGCCACAACCTCTTGTCAGGTGGTCGCAGGGAGCGAGAAGGTTCCCCTTGAGCCCCTTTCCTACAAGCGGAACTCCCCAGCTCCCTCGGCCGCTCCTCAATAGACTTGTGCCTCAGGGTTGTGCACCACTAGATGTGGTGTTAGGGGGAAACAGCTTCAGGCACAGCTAGAAGCTCCTGGCCTACGCTCCGAGGCTGTGAGAGGAAATCCACGAGGAAATCCACAGGGAAATCCACAACCCCCCAGAACCCCAAACAGCCCCGGCTGCTGCTGCTCCGTGAGGGGAGCGCGGCCTGGCCCCGCCCCGCCCCGCCCCTCAGGGGCACGGCCCCGCCCCGCGCACGCGCGGCCGCGCTGTCCGCCTGTCAATAAAGCTTGAACAAGCGCCGCGCCGGGGCCGCCGTTTGCTTTTTTTATTTTTTTTTTTAATTGTGGGATTTTCTCCTTTTTCTTTTTTTTCCCCCCCCCTCCCCTTTTTTTTTTTTTTCTTTGAAGGAACTTTATTTTCCCCCGCGCGCACGGGGATGCGCTGAGGCCGCTCCGCCCGGCCCGGCCCGGCCTCGGCATGTCGGGCAGCCGCCCGCCGCACCCCGCCGTGCCGCCCGCCGCCACACCGGCCTCCTCTTCCTCCTCTTCCTCGTCATCCTCATCCTCCTCCTCCTCGTCTTCGGCGGCCATGGCCCCCGGCTCGTCCTCCTCGGGCGGCGCGGCGGCGCGGCCCGTGCTGGTGGCGGCGGCCGTGTCGGGGTCGGGCGCGGGGCTGGCCCGGCTGGCGGCGGGGGCGGCGCGGCCCGGCGGCTCCTCCGCGGCGCCGGGGGGCGGCGGCAGGAAGAGGCCGCTGCTCACCCCGCTCTGCAACGGGCTCATGAACTCCTACGAGGACAAGAGCAACGACTTCGTGTGGTGAGCGCGATATGTCGCGATATGTCGCTGGGGGAAGCCGGGGCGCCGCCATGCCGTCGGGAAGCCTGGGGAGTGTGTGTGGAATAGCGGCGGGAGGAGGGAGCAGCCGGCAGCCCCTCCTGGCGCTGGAGCGGCTGCTGCCCTCCGGGGATTGTGGCTTTGGGGTTTTCCCTCTTTTGTGCCTCTCTCTGTCAGAAATAGTGTGGCCAGCAGGGCTAGGGAAGCGATTGTCCCTCTGTGCTGGGCCCTGGTGAGGCCACACCTCCAGTCCTGTGTCCAGTTCTGGGCCTCTCAATTCAGGAAGGACATGGAGCTGTTAGAGACGGTCCAGAAAAGGGCAGCGGGGCTGGGGAAGGGGCTGGAGCCCCAGGACCAGCTGGGAGGAGAGATGGGGAGCCCTGGGAGGAGAAGCAGCTCAGAGGGGACTCTATCACTTTTTAAAACTTTGTGACAGGATGTTGCAGCCAGGTGGGGATCAGACTCTCCTCTGATAGCTAGCAACAGGATAAGTGGACACAGCCTTAAGCTGTGCCAGGGGAGGTTTAGGTTGGATGTTAGGAAGAATTTCTTCTTAGAAGGGTTGATTATATATTGAAATGGGCTCCCCAGGGAGGTGATGGAGTCACCATCCCTGGAGCTATTCAGAGAACAACTGAACGTAGCACTCAGCTAGTTGACACCACTAGTTGACATGGTGGTGTGAGGTCATAGGTTGGACTTGATCTCAGAGGTCTTTTCCAGCCTGATTCTCTGGTTTTGTCTGGTTTTGGCCCTGTGTAGCAGCATTGCCTCCACCCTCTTTATTTTTAAGCAAAATCAGGTTATTCCTGGCAGGTTCCTCCTTGAGTGCACCCAAGTTGTTGGAAAGGCCCTGCAGCATGAGATGTTTCCTCACAGCGTTCTGACAACACAGCAACTGCCCTGCTTTCCTGGACAGTGTGACCTCAAGTGGTCTGGAGCCCTCTCATCTTGGGAAGAGGATTCAGCAAAGGGTTAAGTGCCCCTCTGGAAGGGACTCCAAGGAGCCTCATGATGGTTGATAGCTCCAGCAAAGCTGGCTTGGTTTGCCCCTGTTGCTGGGAAAGGTTGTCTAGTTTGAAATAGCAATAAGTTTTGTGTCAGGCAGGCACCGAAAACCAGATTAGTAGGGAATTTCTTCTGTGATGGTTTAAACATTTTTCAGATGTTGTTTTCTAACATCCAGCCAGAGCTGTAGCTCGTAGCTGGAAATCACCTTTCAACATAATTGGCAAACTAAGGCCCATGGTGTGAGAACTGTTGGTAATTTGCAGTTTTGGAGAGAACCTGTTGCTGGTGGGTTTCAAACCTCCCAACGTAAGAAGTAGGTTTGATTTTTTTTTGTAGCTGGCTGGATGTGCTAAAATGTGAGAACAGGAAGTAAGGTTAGGTCCTTAGAGAAAAAGGCAAACAGGGAAGAGTAGTGGGAAAAAGATCAAGTTGTAGGAAAGTCATGTATGGAAAGGAAATAGTAAAAAAAAGAAGATTATAAGTGGGCCACAGCTTCCAAGATGATTTTGACAGCTCTAATGTAAGCTCTGACTTACAGGTGAGGATTGGATGTGAGGCATTTCCCAGAGGACAGGTATTGTCTCAAAACCCTGTAGCTTAACTTTACAGCTTGTAAAGTGTTTAGCAGAGTTGCTAGGAAATACCTTTGCTGCTGAAGTGAAAACCTGAAGCTGCTAAGAAGTTACTGGCAGAAAAAACAGTAAGTAATTCTTGTTAGGAATAAGTAATAGTCAAAAATTACTGCTTATTACTGTAGTTAGTAGTTTGCTCAGTAGCTGAATGGGGATGAGAGGACTGCTGTCATCAGCTGATGCCTGCTCTGGGTTCTAGGCCATGTTAGGTGGATTTAAGAGCTCTTGGTGTGAGCACAGGTTTTCTGGTGGTGGGGTATGAACACAATTACAAGTCCCCATTCTCCTCTGTTCCCTCTACTCTTACACTCTGGCAGTAGAGTTCTGCCAGCATGGCTCCCTGTCCTTTCCAGTCAGCTCTTATTTCCTATTTTGTTGTCTGTTGTAGAAATGAGGGGTTTGGAAAGGAAATTACACCCATAACCAATTTGTAGACTTCACATATTTTTAGATGGCTCAGAAAGCTGAGGTTCCTGCTTTTTTTCTGCAGGTAAGTACTGTACATGCCTTAAGGAGAACCTGTAATTAGCTGTTTTCTCCTCATTGAGAAGCACTACTGACTGAACAAATGAGAGGAAAGAAATCAGCCCAGTAGGACTCAGGGCAAAATGTCTTTTCTTAGTATTTACAAGAGCCACATTGGGCATACTGAAATGAGGGTCAGAAGCTTTAAGAGCAGACAATGATTATAGTTAACTTGGGTTTTTCACCGCTCTGTATTTCTGTGGGCTAAAGGGCTTGTTTTTACTTATTATTGTTCTAGCTTCAAATAACAGTATCCATCTTTTTTTTTAATTTGAATTAGCAATACAGTTATGTAGAAATAAACCAAACTGGGCAGCTCTGGAGTTTTGAGCAATGTCCAAGAAGGCAGGTGTGTGTTCATTTAAATAAGTGATTTAAACAAGCTTTACGTATCTCAGTGTGAGAAACAGAAGTTTCCCCCATGCCCTTTTTGCCTCTGTAATGATAATTCAAGATGCTGTCAGCTGCAGAGAGCACTTGATAATTTTTCTGAACATGAGCTGTGAGTTGCTGTTAGCCACAGCTGTAAACTCAGTGGTAGATTATGCCTGTACCAGGTGGAAGGTGGGAAAGAGTAAAGAAGTTTGGGTGAGTTGTGAACATCAAGGTACAAGTGCAAATTCCTCAGTAATGTTAATATTTGAAATCTCTCTGCCTGTCTTCTGAAAGCACTGTCTCAAGTGAGGCAGAGGCTCTAGGGTAAACATGGGCTTGTGTTGCTGCTTTGGGTTGTGAAACCTTTAGCAAGTGTATGCTCAGGAGTTTGCAGGTGTCTCCTCTTTGTGGTGTGTGTCACCTTCTGCCTGGAAATGTGTAACTCCAGTCAGGACTGCAGGTAGGTCTGACTTAGTGGAGAACTTTAATATAAAAGGGAAAAGTTTGTTTCTCTATAGTGCAGGCTATAAATATTGCAGAATATAAATATATGCAGAATATAAAGGTATTTTTGTGCTGCTCCTGTAGCCAGGTGTCTTTCCACTTGCCTGGAGAGTGTCTGAAAGGGACTTCTCTAATCAGACTATTTTCTGCTGCCCAGCAATGTAATTGCTTAGTTTTCCCAGGCCTTGTATTAGCCCTCCCAATTAGTGGTTGACTAAACCTCGTTAAAACCAGTTACTCTCTCCTTGGCTCCCTGGATGGAGTGGCTCTTACCTGGCTCTTCAGGGCCTGCTTCATAGCAGTCCTTGTTTCTGAGCTCTGGCACAAATCATGGATGGAAGAGGAGGGTGCTGGTCTGGAGTTCAGCACCCAAGACCACAGCTCAGCTGTGGGCAGGGCTGTGTGCCACCTGGACTCGTAGGTTCATGGGTTTTTAAAACCAGTTCTTTCCTCAGCTGGTTACCTGTTAATCCAGGCATGGGCTGAGTGTAGTCGTTCCCATTTTTGTGGTCTGGAAAGCAATTTTAGTAAGGAATATTGCAAATTTGCCCTGAAGTCACAAATTAAAAACACAGCAAGCTGTTTGCTTACCATGTACAAGGAGTTTTACTAGCTGTTGTTACATTAGAGCTTCATAGTGAGTAGATAGTAACAACAGTGATCTTTAACCTGGCCACCTTCCATGGGAAGGACAGAGCCTGCAGCAAGTCCTGGTCCCTGATTAGACCAGAGAGGAGCTGAATAGGAGGCAGGCACTATAATAAATCCTGTTTGCTGTTGAAGTGTGTTTAAATATCATAGTGACCACTTCAGCCAGGTGTTTGTGTAGCAGTAGGGTGACATTAGCACTCTTGAGAGGTGCCTGGAAAACAACTGGTAAAACTTAGAGCCATGAACTTGATTAAAGTAGATGTTTAAAATGTTTGAGGTCTGCCCTGCAGAGAAAGAATGGTAAACCTTTGCAGTACTGGATTAAAAAATAGTGTTTATTAGATACTGCTGCCTTATTGCCCAGAGATCAGTGACATTTTTGTCTTGCTTGACTTGAAGTTGTTTGCATTCTTTTAACCTAACTCTGCTGCTTAAGGCAAGTAGAGAATAAGCTACCTCATGCACAGAAGCCTTGATTTCACCATACTTGTGCTTCCCTGTTGCAGTGTACACTACAAACTGTAATATGTTGCAAGTTCCCATCCCTCCACTTCTTTCTTAACTTTCCCTTTGTGTTAGATTAGCTTCAAACAACTGTTGCATAGCAACTTTCACGAGTTGCAGTCAGCTTGGCTTCAGTATGTATTAAAATATATCAATCTTGTTTCCACTTGTAAATCAGGGAGCATTTCAGGGGAAACAGTTCTTAATGGAAACTTCAGTACCTTTAATGATGTCCCTGGTACTGAATAGCTCTATTTGTTGGCTCTGATTGCTTTTTCTCAACTATTTTGGCTCTGTCACTTCTCCAGTCAAACTGGTATGAAGGAGTAGTTTGGGAACAGTGATCTCGTGTGACTGGCATGTTAGGAGGTAATCTTCCTATTTTAGCTCTAATTTGTGATGTTCTTCTGCAGACAGGGGAACATTAGAGCCTTGTTGATTGCTGCAGGGCATTAGGAGCATCACCTCTGGCCCTGTGGGGAATAGCAGTTTCTAGCATGACACAGAGCATACACCTCAGTTATACAGTGTGAATAGAAGAAGGTCAAGAAGTTAAGCTGTTCATCACCAGTGCCAGTGGGGAGAAACTACCCTTAGATACTCACCTAACTCTAAATCTTAGACTTCCTCTTTTAAAGTCCTGCTAACAGAATTCAGAGATGCCTTATTCTCCTGCTAATAATCAGCCCATGCTGGCTGAGTTTGTGATTTACTCTGACTAAACAGTGCCTTGAAACTAAATAACTTGAAAAAAGTGACTTGGACTCCTGAAGTTGGTGCTACTCAAGGAAAGTGTAGAAGAAGGTCTGTCAGGGTGGAAGAGGAACAGGTGTGTATTATTTTTGAGGCCTCTTTTGAGATAGCTCAGTTGCTTCGGAGAGTAGTATTCTGGTTTGATTCGTTTGCCTTTACATTGTGTGTAAAGGTGATTTGATGGAATATTTAGAACAGCCTGGCATGTATGTTAGGCTGGACAAACCTTTCATGACAGCGGTGTTTTCCAGTATGCTGATTCAGAGCAGGGGCTTGCATTAGCAGGGGCCATAGCTTCACCTCTAAGTGCTTTAAAAGTATTTAAGAGGTGTTTCCTCTCTCCTGGTTTTGTTAAGATTTGTTTTCTAATGGGGTAACAGCTATATGTATATAGAGTATAAGTTAGTATACTCTAAAATAGATTACAGAATGGGGAATGCCTTCTGTGGAAATGCTCCCCTCTCCTGCTCAGACAAGCATTGCTTTTTTCACTCTGATCTGGGTTTTGGATGCAGAAAAGATTCCTGCTTTGCAGAAGTTGTTAACAGTTTATTAACAGCTCCTTCGGTGAGAACTGTCTTGTTGGCAGAAGGTGGGAGGAGGCTGTTTCTGAAGAAAACAAGTGCTGGTGAAAGCCTCTGGGAACTGAGATTGGTGTGGACTTGAGGGAGTGAGAGGAGAGCGTTTGGGTCTCTGTAAGGCACTGCAAACAAGCTGAAGCTTGTGACCCAGCTGATTCATGTGTTATGTGCAGAATTGTGATGTTGCTGCCCATGGCATCTTGCTGGCTAGCTGGCCAAGACCTGGAGATGAGTATTTATGTGACAGCAAGTCCCACCAGTTAGCAGGGGGACCAGCCACAGGAGTCACTGGAAGTATGATGGATGCAGCTTTCCTCTTCTTTCATTTGTGTTTCATTTTCCTTTCAAACATGTCCCAGACAGAGGAGCCAGATTTCTTCCACTGCCCCTCTCACTGGATTCCTGTCTCTTGTTGTGCTCAGGTTCCTGTGGAGCACTGACTGCTTGCTTGCACATCCTTCTCTTCAGGTCCCTGCTTGGTTCTTGGTGATCCCTCACAGAGAGCTGCCTGTGCTCTGGTCACTAACTAGTTATTCCACCTGTTCCACCTTTGGCTTGGTGTCACCTGCTGCCTGTTGGATTCATCCTGCTCTGCTGCAGCCTCAACCCTGGCAGTGCTCTGCAGGCACACCCCCTCGTTTGCACCTTCTCCACCCATTTATTAGTCCTTGTTCTCATGACATCATTGCTATTGCTGATCTGCTCTGCCTCTTTGTGCCACTTTAAAAAATAATAGATGGCTATTGTCTGAAAAAAAGGAGACACTAGTTTTGGTATCATTTATAGATACATTGTCTATTCATGTAAAAAAACCAGGGTTTTTTACATTTTGTTTGAACCCTAGTACAGATAGATAGAAGATTCTTCTACAGCCTTGCTTGTTGAAGATTCTCTGGCTTTGTTTGAGTTGTCTGCAGGTGTTAAAAGCTCAAGGGTGAACACTTACTGGTTCCTAATTGTAGCAAACCACAGTATCATTCAGAGTTCAAAGAACTGTGGATTGCCCTTTTGATCTTTACACTGCGTGGTTGCTGTTGTACTAGTATGTCCTTTCATTTTACATATAGGAGATTATTACCTAAGCATAATTAGGTGGTTGCTTTGAGTTAATAATACTTTTCTTCATATTTTAAGATTAAGAAGACCTCCTTCTGATATTTGTTTTGCTTTGTTTTCAGCCCCATCTGTTTTGATATGATTGAAGAAGCCTACATGACGAAATGTGGACACAGCTTCTGGTAATATTTGGTTTCTTGTAGTGCATAAAATGTCCATCTCTTACAGCATGTGCAGACAGGTGTTGCTGTGATACCCTTTCATTCTGAGTTTGTTTCTTTTCTGTCTTATGTCCCTACACTGAAGAAGGAGGTCAAAACAAATTTTTAAAAGATGGATACCTGTTAGATTAAAAAGAAAAAAAATCCTAGTATCTTTAAGAAATAGTGCTGTGCCACCATATTTCCTCTGTAAAGAAATAGAATGTTCATAAACTGCTGGTAACACCCACTATCCAGAGTCAGAACAGTTTGTTAATTCACCTCTGTTGGCATCACCTCTATGGAGGTGTTGAGAGCAATGCTGGCAGCTCCTCCTTGCCTTTGTGCAAGACTGGCACAGTTTAAAGTGGCCTGTACATTGTATATTGCAATTATTTTAAACCTCGTGAGAGAGGATGTGCTTCAGGCTTTCCTGTTGTATTGAATTGGCCTGGCCCCACTCACTTTTCAGTGTGTTATCTCTGGGTGCCATGAGGAGCAGATGTTGCATGGAGAAGTCCAAGAACCCTCTAGGGGCATTTCTGGAGCCACTTGCTACTTCTCCTCTCCTCTAGGGATTGGTATAAATGTTGAACCATGATGTCCTATAATGTCCTGTCTATGTTATACTCTTATAGTGTCTGCTAATTAGAAATAAACCTTGTAAGAAGTAATATTATAGCAGTATAAAGCACTTTCTCAAGCAGCAGATTCAGGTAACTTTCAGAAGAGTTGTGATTTGCAGCAGGTAAGATAATAGCTGATTTTGTGCCCTCTCCGGTAGCACTCTATTGCTGTGACCTGTAACTTTTTACAGGGCCAAGATGAGAAACACTGAAATGCTTTTATTTAGGAATGGAGCAATGTTTCTATCTGGTGTCTCTATCAGGAGCTGACATCAAGCAGGCTCTTGGTGAGGTGCTTAAACCTGATGCTACCGTGCATCTTCTCCTTCC
Organism: Molothrus ater; assembly: GCF_012460135.2. Classification (NCBI taxonomy): domain Eukaryota; kingdom Metazoa; phylum Chordata; class Aves; order Passeriformes; family Icteridae; genus Molothrus; species Molothrus ater. The sequence goes on from NC_050486.2 coordinate 4,542,311, forward strand.
TCTGTCCCTCAATTTAAGAGTGAAGACCTATGAAGCCACTGATAGTGAGAAAAGCAGCTGTGGGGGGAAATATGAGAAGTTGGTGAAGGTGTTTCCTCTGCTCAATTACCTAAAATGCTTTTAATGTTGATTGCTAAGTATTCAGCTAATCTAGAAGAGTTACTTTTGAGTAATTCAATCTGTTTGCTACCTCTGCCTGTGGAAGTGGTGGGGAGCATGAATTTGAGATGATGTTGTGGCTGGAGTATCCACATTGCAGTAATCCTCAGGGAAATAAGAGTGAAGTGCTTGACTAAATTTTGTAATCCTTGCCAGAAACCTTTGCTTTCTGCTGTAGCACACTCTGAGTTCAAACACTGGAACATTTTGATTCCACTGTAGGTTCTTGGCAGCACAGCTGTTTGCTGGCAGCACAAACAATGCACCTTGTCTAAGGCTGATATTATTTACCTTGGGCTTATGTTTTGTTCCTTCATGTGGGCTCACTTGTTTTGTTTCTTGTTTTTTGTTTTTGAACAGCTATAAATGTATTCACCAGAGCTTGGAGGACAATAACAGATGTCCCAAATGCAACTATGTTGTGGACAACATTGATCATCTTTATCCCAACTTCTTAGGTGAGCTTTAGGCTTGCTTGCATGAGAAACATCTTAGTTGTTAAGGAAGGCAGGCACTTGTAAATTTGTCCTGTAAATTACAGTCTTCTGGATGTTGAAAATAAAATCCAAATATCAGCCCCTTGGTTGTCATTTTTGTATAAAAAGGTTAGTGCTATAAATTGTTAATACTGCACTGCCTCCAGCAGTTCTGTGTGCTTAGTGACAGTAGTGAGATTAACTTGCTGCTGTTTCCATACTGTGAAAAGCAAAGCTGTTTTTCTTATGGCTAGAGATGTGAATCTCTTTACTTTGATTTTCTTGCACTCTTGTCTGGCTAGTAATAAAGGACATGCCCTGTTTACAAAGCTTGGACACTGAAAGGGTGGAGGTATTAGATACTGTGCTGTTTTGGCTGCAGTAGTGAGACCCACGTGATGGATGGAGGTGTAAATTAGATACAGAGAAAATATTCATACATATACCTATATGCAATCCTAACTGCCTCTTAAAGAGGTAGTACATGTTGCTAGGTGGAAATAAAGTTTAAAGCTTATTTTTGTGGAGAAAAGCTTAAAGGAAACACATTGCAGTGTGAAATAGCAAATTAGAGCAAATGTTGATTTCATGTGCTGAGATACTCATTTAATAGTAAATATCTGAAAAGCCACAGTAGCCAAGGAATGCTTCAGAAAAGGGCATCCTGATTTAGACCCAATCATGTTGTGCTGGAGATGGTGCTCAGGCAGGTCTTGGAGTGCATGTTGGGCCAAAGAGTGTTTGCACACTTCTGTGTCCAGGGATTTGAGCTATGTGTTGGAGGGGGAAGAGCCTGTACGTATATATGTGTGCAAAGGATTGAAGTTATCTTTCTCTTTACATTCTCTGGATTGGTGTAAAATTAAAATACAGCAAAAGTAGATCTTTAGAAATGCACATGATAATTCAAGGAAAAAGTTGTTATATTCATCTGTGCTTATTTTTTTGGCCTATAATAGAACATTACCTGATTTATCTCCCTCATACTGTGATGTGCTTTTGCCTTGGAGTTGAAAAACTTTCTCAAGGAACCATGGGTGTTTAGATAAAGGAACTGAATCAATTTGGAGAATGTGTAGGTGTTGTATTTGTTGATGATTTTAAAAAGTCTTTATATATCTTACAAAAAACCACCACAGACTAAATTGGTAAGGAAAACAAGTGGAGACATCTTTTACTGTTTTAATTACTGAAAAGCATCTTACTGTGGAATTAATAACTAAAGATATTGAGGTAGAATCTTACATACTGTTTTAGTGAACTTTAAATAAATCTTTTTGACATCTTATTTATTTTTTTTTAGTTAATGAATTAATTCTTAAACAGAAGCAAAGATCTGAGGAGAAAAGACTCAAACTGGACCATTCAGTGAGTAGCACCGTATGTTCCAACTTTTTTACTTCATATTTATTTAATGATTCTGTGCAGCATTTGTAATTACATGGCTTAACTGAGAAGAGATTGCACTGTTGAGCTGATATGGTTTAACTTGCTTTAAGAGGGAATAATACCAATATCAGTGGTGGTAGATCCCTTCTACCTTGTTAACTGTTAACTGCTGTTCTTCCTCCAGCAATATGCAGAGAGAAGCTGTGTTAGCATAGGCAAGTGTCCTTTGATGTATTGCATATAACCTGGGAAACTGCCCATGGAAGTACACTTGTTTAAAGGTAATAATTTTCATTGAGTGTTGGAAATTACAGCTACAATGAGAGCAGTGAATGATTAGAAGTGCCACGGGCTTGTCTGATCACATGTGAGGAGCTGTGTTCTATCAGGAAACTGCAGGAATGCTGATACCAGCCACAAGAGGGAGAAAGATACGTTTGGAGTCTGGTGTTCTGGTTCAGATGCCACAAAAAACTGCCTGGATATCTTCTAGACTTGCTTTATGTCATAGAATCAGAGCAGGATCTGTGTCCTCAGTTCATTAGGGCCTCTCTACAGCACCTGTGGATGCTCTTGTGCATTAAAATCAAAAAGAATATATGACATGAGCCAAAAAACTTACATGTTTGACCTGCTATGTCTGACATCCTTGTCTTTTATAATTCATAAATAAGATTGCAAAATAATATTAAAAACCATGGAGCACCTGTTTTTAAAAGCATATATTAAAGCGGTATTAATTTAGGGGCTGTGTTGCAGGAGCTGGTGCTGTCAGTGTTTGCAAAGAGCATTCTTTAAAGATTCATTGGTTTACTCGCAGTAAGTTTTTATATTCATTATAAAATATGCATATACCATGTTTAATATAAAATATGCATAAACCAGATATGGTTTGAAGTGCACACAGCTGACCTGAAGGCATATACAGTAGCTTCTTGGAAATTGGTTTTACCCTTTAAAAGCTCTGCTTGTAGATGCAGAGCTATTTTTGATACCTATCAATAAGTGGACAATCTACCATGACTTCATGCCAAAACAGTGGTGTGTCTACCTTTTGGCAGCAAATAAAAATACACACATCTAAAAAAGAGTAATGTTGCTCCTGTGCCCCTTCTTTAATGTGCCTTGTACTACTTTTGGTGTTAAGGGAAGTCATCCAAGACACATTGCAGCAAATGCAATAGTCATGGTCTCATTAAGAAATCACGTTAAGGCATGTTTGAACATTTGAGTAGTTTAGCAGTAGCACAATTAACTAGTGCATTAGTCTGTTAAAATGTGTCTCAAATCCTCTTCACTTGCTTAAAAACCATGGGGTTTTTTCCCAGTTACTCCAGATTGAAATTAAGTTTTTGGCCTGAGTAGTTTCCATAGCTTCTGTTGAGCACTGTATGAAAAGTTGTGTATTCTATATGGATGTTATGTATTTTATTTTTCTTAATGTACTTAACACAAAAAGGCTACAGCCCTTGAGAAAATATCTGATTTAGACTGGATGGTATTTCTAGTTCTTGCCAATTTAAATAAATTGATTTAGTGTCATAGCTTCTTTAGGACAGGATTTTTTAATCCAGTTATGCTTTTTAGATGTTCTTTAGGTGTCTCAGCTGTTCCTGTTGGTTCCTGAAGCTTTTTGATGTAAAGCTGTGCTAACATTAACCTACTATTCTGATTTTCCTGTGCTTGAAGATACCTTTTTTTGCTTTTTTTATTGATAAGAAGAGAAAAGAGCCTTCAGGGAAGAATGGGCTGTATGGTAATATTTTGGTTCTCTGAGGAGTCCCCCACAGCTCCAAGCAGTTTAAATGAGATCAACCTGATGAGCTCCATTTCCTTCCCAGCTTTCACATTTCCCTTACACTTAGGAGGAGTAATCTGAAAGGTGACAGTAGAAAAAATAAGCTGATACTACCCTCTTTGATTTGAGTTTAGCATGAGGGTTTTACCTATTACTTGATCTTAAAAAAATTAGAAGGTATTGGTGCATAACAGTATTTCAGATGTAATCCAGCTAAGCTTGGATAAATGTGGAGGGTTTTTTTTTCTCTCCAAAGAAACATGTTCTCAGAAGCTGGAGCATAAATCAGATAAAATTGTTGCTGTGAAATAATCTTTTCCCAGCAGCAGCAGCAGCAAATATGCTTTCATGAAGCACAAATATATTCCAAATAAGATAAGAAGTTCCACAGTAGGTCAGAGGAGCCATATCCTGCACACATGGCAGAATTGGGAATCTGAGTGCATGAAAACTGGGTTGCAATTTTACAAAGAGATGAAATATTGCTGTGTTGCTTTTAATAGCTGTTGTTGGATGACTTACGCAGCCCTGGATGGCTTGGACTCACCATCTCTTCCCCATCTCTTGTTCTCTTTTTAGAATGGCCACAGGTGGCAGATAATTCAAGATTTGTTGGGAACTGATCAAGACAATCTTGACTTGGCCAATGTCAACCTGATGCTGGAGCTGCTGGTGCAAAAGAAGAAGCAGTTGGAAGCAGTAAGAAGTTTCTCTTATTTAAATGAACACTGTGTATTTAGAAGTTTTTTTTCTTTTGATACCTTCTCCTGGAAGCAAGATTCTGTTGGTGAATTAATTGCCCAGTATTTTCTCTTGTGTTTTGGTGTTTAAAAGGTGACTGTTTTGCTGACCTTTGTAGTGAAGTAACATTTCAGCTGTGATGCCCATAACATGCTTATAATGCTCTTGCTGGCAGGGTTGTATAAACAAGCAGGGAAAACAGAAAAGGATAAGAGAAAATGACTCACAGGACACGGACAAGCACGTGAAGAAGTTTGCTAATTGTCTGTTGCACAAGTAAATGTCAGATCTTTCTTAGTAATAAGGATGAAGAAGTCCAGAATATAAAGAATAAGCACACTGAGCATGTGAAAAGGATCACACCCTTTAGTTTTTGCTGGAACCAATATAATCTGAATGACCACCTTTCCTGAAGGCTTTTTCAGTATTTAATGCTTGAAAGAAAAGTTGAGATGTCTTGTTGATGAGGCTGGTTTGAAGATTTAGCCAATATGAAGCAAGCTGTTCTATGATTTAACTGAAATATGGTTGGTTTGGGTTTGTTCTCTGTGTATTTGGCCATTCCATGCTGTTCATTTCAAGTGATCATTTTCAAGTTATGAGAGCCAGACTTTATAAATTAGACTGGATTATTACAGAATTTGACCCAGTGAACTTTGAATAGGAGGGTGGATTTTGACAGTGCTTTGAAGCAGGTGAGGAAAAGTTGTATCTGGAATATCTTAATTATTCACTCTTACAGGGTCAATATTTACAACTTGTGGTTCTGATGGAAAGAAAGTAACCTCAAAATATTATGTTCTGTTGCCTTATTGCAATGGGGATTGCAATAAGGCAATCTGTAAATTAATAAGGCAGTCTAAGACTGTTATGTTGCCTTATTGCATGGGGACTTGTAAATATGTTTCTTGTGGCTCAGTGAAGTTTTGATGGGGAAAAGAGAATAAAACTTTTTTCTTCTGTAAACCTTTTTGTATGATTTGTGACAGAATCTGAAGCAAAGAAGGCATATGACTGAGTGTATAAGTATTTCTGAGTATGAGTATCTTCTAAGGATGCTAAGCCTAAAAAGTGAAATCACACCTGACATTTAAAAGAACAATTTAAAAGCATTTTTCTTGTCTAGCTTTACTTACTTCACACTTATTATCAGATCATGGGGAGTAAAAAAATAACTGTTGAAAAGTATTATTTTTGCATTCAATGTCTCTACTTTCCCTGTCCCCTCCTCCTTTCCTGGATTTTATGTGCTCCTATATCTTGATCCTTTTTGACTGTATGTTCACAATCCTTTAATAATAAATATTTTGATAAGTTGTGAAAATAACTTGGAATGCTGTGATATGATTAGGGCTATATTAATGCTGTTTTATAGATCTTTGTTTTTTTTCCTCTTATGGTTCTTTTTATCTTGCCCTGTCAAGTTCTTGGGTGAAAATACTATGCAGATGGCTGAGATAAAAAACTTGTTATGAAAAATATTAGAAAGGGATGGTTTAGTTTCATCAGTGGCTTTATTATTGTCTTTCACTCTGGAGAAATCTTCAGCAGTAACTTCTACATAAGCATAAATGTAAATTTTGGGGAAAGTGTTTTTTGATATAAATACTTCATCCTTTAGTACGTTGATCATGAAGTGGATGCTAAGGATCTTCCAGGGTGGAAGGACAGTCTGTGAGGAACCTGTATTCCAAAATATATTTCAGGTGCAGTAGCCAAAGAAAAAATAAACATTTCAACTTATTACTAATAACTGTTACAAGGACTGTTGCCTTCACATAAAATCTTGTTGTGAACCAAACAGAACTTTAAGACCTTTGAGATAAAGTAAAACTACCATTTCAAAAATCCTCCTTAAGCTATTTTCTTCTTGGTAACCTCTAAATGAAAGTAGTTTCTGTGCTGTGTGGATTTCTGTGTGTAAAATGAATATTTGTTTCTCTTGATGTACATGTAAGAGTTACACTTCCTTATTTGCTGTGTTACAGGAGTCCCATGCTGCCCAATTGCAGATCCTTATGGAATTCCTTAAAGTTGCCAGGAGGAACAAACGAGAGGTAACTTGTTTTGTGTTTCAGTTGGTGAGATGTTGTATGCTGCTTTCTCCCAGTGCATTTCTGTTGAAGTGATGTGTCAGCCTGGCATTATTTCTGCAAAGAATAACTCAAGGCGTGTTGGGGGAAATCTCAGACAGCGGACACATGGGTTTGAAGGAAAATTAATCTCTTTATGTATGACAGCTTCAATTTTTAATCATTTGCCTTCTCATCTCAAGCTGGTGAAGCATGTGGGAATACAGAGACTCTTTGGTGTAAATGAACATCAATTTCTTGAAAGAAGATTGTTTTCCCAACACAGAAAAATATCAAAGATTGGGATGGAGTGAAAATATTTTCACTACCAAGTTTTTCCTTTAGTTTGTCAAATAGCATGACTAATATGGTGACATAAAAGAATTAATATTCTGTGCTTCTTCCTTATTTGTCCTAAAATGAGCGTCTCAAGGAATATGAGAGAGTTCTATAATCAGATACACACGGCTTGGGTCTCTTCCTTTATAAGGTCATGCAGTGCATAAACCCTCATACCACAAATAGCCCAGAAACCTAGAAAAATGATCATGAAAACAGTAGAAGGATGAGCTCTTGTGGTCCATGGTTTCTGAGAAAAGATGTTGAAGAGCAGAAGACTCAACAGTGTGCCTGTAAGGCCAAACTTGAAATCATGTATGGGTGTAAGAAGTTTTGTCCAGAATGGATTGAGGGTCTGGTTATGGAGTCATTCCAAAGCAAGTCTGGAGTCTGTCCACCAACAGATATCCATGGCCAAAAGCAACAAGGGTTGTGGAAAGTCCAGAGAAGGGCAAGAGAGCTGGTGAAGGGTCTGGAAAACATAAAGAGCAGCTCAGGGAGCTGGGGTTGTTTATTCTGGAGAAAAGGAGGCTCAGTGGGGATCTCATTGCTCTCTCTAACTACCTGACAGGAGGCTGTAGTGGGGGGAGTCAGGCTCTTCTGCCGTGTCTCAGGTGAAAAGATGAGGGGAAATGGCCTCAGGTTGCACCAGGAGAGGTTCAGATTAGATACTAGAAAAATTTTTTTTTGCTGAAAGAGTGGTCAGGTGTTGGAGTAAATTGCCCAGGGAACTGGTGGCGTCACAGTCTCTGGAAATGTCCAGGAGGCATCTGGATATGGATTGGAGCATATGGTTTAGGGGTTAGTATGGTGGTGGTTGGACTAGATCATCTTGAAGGTCTCTTTCAACTTTCAGTGAAGGCTGAAGGTTGAAATTCAGTGAGTTTCAGTATCTGGGAAGCCTTTCTCATCTGCATCAGTATCAATCTCTTTGGCTTCAGTAATAATTTTTAAAGGATAACATCTTCTTTTAAGGCTAAAGAAATCTAATTGTGGCTGCAGATCTCTGAAAACAGCCTTCAGAATACCCTGAAGGCAATTGGGACATACAGTTTATTTCAGACCCTCCATGTCCCTGCTTAGGTATTCCCTCTGTTTCCAAGACTTCCTCTATTATTTTGTACCCCCCTCTCTATTCCAGTGTGAAATGCAGGCTGTCACATCTGCAAAGACTTCTCTGCAGGCCTGTCAGTTCTGTCCTTGCCCTAGAGCTTAGTGTCTGGCCTTGCCATTTATTTTGAGGGAAATGAGGACCTGTCAGACTTATAGCAGCCTTTCCTCTCACTTGATAAGAGTAAGAAAGATAAAAATCAGTGGGTAGATGCATGCAAAACATAGACCAGTCCTTTCTATCTCAAAATCTGTCTTGAGCAGACAGTTTACACATAGAGTAAATTGGTGCTTCCTTTTTGGTAAGTGATGAGATCCTCCCTGTAGCTGGTGGAGCTTGTGGCAAGCACCCCTTCCTGGAGGGACTTCTGTGGGGATAACAGAGGAGTTACTGCCTGGGGTAAGGCAGTGGGGATGTATGCAGACTGCAGAAAGCCTGGGAGGGTGGCTTGGAAGGAGAGAATGGGGGGTTAAGTGACCATATTAATAATGCAGTGAAGGTTATCAGAGCTTCTGAAGTTCACTGTAGTTTCTTTTGATGCTGTGAGAGGTGACTGGATGAGGTTTTTGGTGTTGAGATGACTCTGAGGTGTTAGAAAGTCCTTTTGCTTAGCTTCGAGACTGAAGAAGAAGACGGGATTCTTTGGTTTTCATTTTCAAGACTGTTTATTTTTATTTAATCTATTACATTTTTTCTCTGACTTGCTGTGGTTTGTCTGGTAGGTCAGATTGAGGCATACTGACTGCTTTGGGGTGGTGTTATTTTTTATACTAAAAACTATGTGTACATTTTTACAATAATTTTTTAATACTTACTGCTTATGTTAGACAGTTTGTTTTGACTTTAATCTATAAGTGCTACTACTACAGCAGAAGATGGAGGACAAGAAGGAGAAAGACTGGGCATGCTTAGATTCTTTTATTTTGCTTCTTGAACTTCTATTCTAAAAACTTTAAAATTTTACAGTTTCACTATCATTCTATTTAAACTTTTGTAGTTTGTAACTTTTAGCACAAAGTTGGTAAATGTTTTTACAGGTTAAAATCAAAGGAATAGGTGTTTTTGATTCTGTGCTAAGGTCTCTGAGCCCCCTGTCAGGGTCTCGAGTCCTCCAGGGTAGTTAGAGGAATTTTTTGGGTTCTGACAGTGACTGTTTAAGGATTGAGCTCAAGGAATATGTGTGGACCCTGGAACAATGATGTATTGCACATAACTGTGAGTCACACAAGCAGCCTTATTATGGGGATGAGCATGACCTTTTTTCCTTTCTTAATGCAAGCTTGGATAGCTGCAGAGTAAATGCAATTTCACTCAGTAACATAGCTGTAAAGATGAGTTCTTAATAAATAAAGAATTTTTTTTTAATGTATGCTCCTGAGTTCTTATTTCTAATTTTTGGCTTAAATGTTTAAAGGAACTTTTGTAACTTTGCTTCCTAATATGCCTCTTTGAATACTATTTTTATTTCAATATTTTATTAACAGGTTTAATTTACTGCATACTGCAAGTTCTTATATAGGGACTAAGGTACTTTTGTAAGTGAATACAGGTATTGCCTCAGAGTTAGTGTACCTGTATAGTATTTCCCAAGTTCAGAGTAGATGATTAACCACCTGTAACCCTCCTTGCCTACTTCACTCATAAATTATGGATTTTTTTCTCTTGCACTAATGAAATGGTGACTTCTGAGCATATTGCAGTGGGTTTACAGCTAGAAGAAAACTATCTTTTAGACTTGTACTTCAGAATATTGGTGCAGTCAAGTCTTTTGACAAATGCCTCTTTGCCGCCTTCTCATAATTTCTCTAGAAGATAAATGTGAGGTTCAGCACCTGCAGCAGTTTCTATTAGAAATCCTGTTTTGATCTCTTCATAACTTTTCAAAATGTTGATCTTTCAGGCTAGAATTTACTGCATGTTTTTTGCACAAAGGTGCTTGCAAGCCCTTTTTCTTTTGAAGTTTATGTATTTTGTTTTCTTTTTGACCTAGAGCAATATGGCAAAAATCCCAAATCCTTGGCAATAGTAATAGAAAAAAAAAAGTCTTACTTTAGAAAAGATTGAAAACAAATGGCTAAAGCTTAAAAATACTTTTTCACATGAATAATAGATAGTTTTGGGGGGGAGGAATGTATTGATCACTTGCAGCAGTTGGATGTCTGTCCCTAAGGCAGACTTAGCATGGCTGAGTGCCTTTCCATATGTGTGCACAGTTAATTGAATGCACACTCTGCTTTTTTTTTTTAATCCAGAGTCCTCTTCTGTTGATACTAAGTACCCAAAAAGTCTGGAAGGTCAAGTTTAATAATGAAATATTATATCTTGGTAGTGGTGGGTGTTTATTACTATTTTCCAGGGAAACCAAATGCAGCTGCCTGTGACTTTATAAAATTCTTGCTTTCATATGTGTGTTGCATAAATGCTTTTGGAAATTTAACTTTGTTAATTTTAAATGCTCACGTGTTCTTCCATCTTGAACACTTTGTGAGAAAACTGATCAGTTAATTCTCCCCACTTTTAAGTTCAGTACTTTAAGGAAGAGGCCTTGCTAATTGTCTGGTCAGGATTCGAATGTCTCCAAACAGACAACACCATATATATCATATAGATAATTTATGCTAAAATATTATTAGCTCAGCTACCTGATGGTGTTTCTGTCAAGCAGTACCATTGCTTACAGAATACTGAGCTTGATGATTGGTATCACAAATCAAGTTCTATACAGGTGCTGTTCTCTGGGTGCATTCATGTTTCCCTTGGCAGATGTCACTTCATTTTTATATTTTCTTTCTAATAATGTGATGTTAAGTCTCTCATGTCTAACAAACAAGGCCCCTTTCATGCCTGCTAATGCATAAGGCTGGTTTTTAGCTGATAAAACATCCTGGGACAGAAAAATAATCCTGAAGTGTCTCAGGCTGGTGGCACTGAGTGCCTGCTCAGCATTTCAGAATCATCGTTGTTCTTTGCACTCTCAAATGTTAGATACTAAAAATAAGTGGAGTTATTAGTTTTTGTGGGGTAATTGCTGGGAATTCTAAGCATGAATCCTCCAGGGATGTCATTACCCTGTGTTAATCACTTCACCTGTCAAGCCTTATGTTCTGTGTGTTCACACTTGGATGAACTAATGAGTAAGCAAGAGGAGGTAACAGAACCAGGAATCAGTCATGCCCTTCTGTTGTCATGTGGTCTTGATTACATTTCAGGACTCCTGAGAATTTATAGCTACTGTAATCTGGTCCCTATCCACTGCACTTACCTGGTATTTAAATCTATTTGCATTTCTGAGTTACTGAATGAGAGATGTGAGCTCCAGAAGCAGTGATAAGAAGCCCAAGGATTTTTTAGTTTGCTGCTCACAGTGAGTGTGTGAGCAGCAAACTAAAAATTATCATAGTGGTATCAGTGTATACAGCTGGCTCTCCTTGCTGCACTGGAGAGGTCTTGCAAAGAAAGCACCTATTTACTGATACATTAAACTCTAAGGCAATTAGTCCAATTGTTTAGGCAGCTTTGTTCCCTTCCCCAGGTGTCCTTATCTCAGGAGGCTTTTCTATCAGACCCTATCACTAAGCTTTCAGAGCATATTTCCTCTATACTGTAGGATGTAAATGAGAGGGAGGAGTATTCAAGATATGAAACACACTTTATCAGCCTGGCATCTCCCTTCTCCTGCCTTTGGGAATTCTGTGTGTTAAACAGCCTGGATGTTCTCAAGCCTTTCTGGTAGCTCTCCCCCAATTGTGACGAAGTATTTATCTTTTGGAGGAAGTATTGATCAGAGGAGAAATATTCTCAGCAAATAAATGTGTTATAGATGGACTGTCCACATGTTTAAGAGGCTTGAATGCCATATTTCACTACTGAAACTTGTGGAGGCTCAGGTGTTCTTGTCTTCATACTAACAAAAGTCTTGCACCTGCTTCTAGTTGTGCAAAGACATTGTAACAGAGAGGTATTTTGTCAAAATAAGTGATATTTGCAATTAGTTTATAAGACTAAAATTTCTCTAAGGTCTGAAGATGACTTTTGTGCCACAGTTGCCCTGTATGTTGGAAAATGCTCTGCATCCAAGCAATAATGGAAAGAAAACCCAGAGACAGACAAGACTTCCAGCGAGAGAAACTGATCTTATTATGCATTGTCATTGAGGTATTGTATTCTACAGATAGAAATTCATTTCACTGGGTACCTTTAGAAAAGTTTCAGCTGTTGATAGTGCAGTTTGCACTGTGGTTTGTTAAAGCAGTACTTGGTGGAAGAACAGAAGTAGGAAGATTCTGATGTTGGATGGATGAGGCTACAGGACAGAATTAAGGGTTTATTTACAGTGACTGCCTGGTTTATCCTCCTTGGGTGGGCAGGTGATAATTTTTGTCTCATCCTGGTTGGTGCAATGGCTTTGTGTGTCTGGGAAAATGATGTTCCCTCTGGTAATAGTCTCATCTGTTTGTCTGGATCTATGGTACCTATGGATCTATGATAGATCTGTGGATCCATCTATTCCACAGGGAGTCTGGATCAGAGCCTGGAAGGTGTGTTACTCTACATAAAATGGCCTGTGAGCTTCCATAAAGGTTGACTCCAGATGCTCTGTTTAAGCTGCTTATTAGAATAGTGTTGCTGATTTTGCAGTATTTCTGTAGAAAATAACTCCTGCTGTTATTTGCTTTTTCTAGAAAAAGTTTTTTGGGTTGGTTGTTTGTTTGTTTGTTTTTAGTTGTTTTTTTTTCTTTGCTGTTCTGTGGTTTTTCTAGAATTGGAAAGACAGTTGGTCAAGAGGCTACAGCTCCTTCCCATGTGCATTTTTCTAGGCTGTCTTTGTGGCACTGGGAGGCTCTGCTGAGCTTTTAGTTTTTTGCAAACACTTAAAACTGGCACCAGGAGACCCAGCCAGGAGTGCTTGTTGTCCATGCTGTACAAACAAGGCAGGAAGTTGCTGCCTCCCAAGGGGGCCTTGCTCCAGGAAAAACAGGAAGCTCCAGGATAAAACCTTAGTGCTGTACCCTCTTAGGCTTGTTAGTAGATGGCCAACCAAAACCAAAATGACCATGACCTGGTGAGGTCATGGTAAAGTGTAAGTTCTTGGTAGCTTCTTGAACATCTGAAATCCCTTTTCCAGGATTATAAGAATGTTTTGAAATTGTAGCTGTTGTTCTGTATATATGCCCATATGTGAAAAATGGGACCAGAATGTTACACACCTGCTTACTGTAGTTCATTCGCTGGAGTTGAATTGAGGTTTAACCACTGAATTAAGGACCTTCTCCTTGTCCATATTGGTATTTTAATTTCTGGGAAAGCATCTGTGTCTGAAAGGAGTTTATAGTATGGGCTTCTCTCTAAACACACATTTCAGTGTTCCAAGGAAGTGCTTTTGCTGACTTCATCCAAAGTCTTACAGGTGTGATTCTGCCCATCACTGGGACAGGACTTGGCTTGCTTTCTGTGCCCAACAGTGAAAATTAAATTAAGGGCCCTTAAATCTGAATGTACTGCAAGAACTATAATTCATTTAGCTTTCCTTAAATGTCCCTAAAGGCTGGCAATTATAAATCTGTAGTCTCATTTTTCAAAGTTTAATTGGAATGAATGTGGATTGATGTAAGGTCTTTGGTAGATTCAAACACTTCAACTAACATACCAAGAAACCAAAGGTTTCAGTGTAGACATTAATTCATTTTATGCTGATGGCATGAGAAGACTCCTCCTAAAACAAGCATGAAACACTCTTGCCTCCTTTTTGGAGTTGCTGCTCTTGGGTAAGTTTATGGTAGGTTGTAACTAGAAGGAAGAATTGGTAAATAAAGTACCAGATCTCATGCTCTTGGCTGTGTGCAATAGTTAATGAAAGCTGGCCAATAAAAAGTCTCAGCTCTTGTTCCTATAAAAAATATCCTGTTTTTGTCATGGCAACAACTGTCAATTATTTTTCAGAGGCCCAGTTTGGCTGGGAGCCAGTACATTGTAGAATAGCTGATTTCCTCACTGTAATTTTGGAACTTGTAAGTGGTTTTGTAACTTCTTTTTAAATGGGATTTATGAATGTGGGGGACTAATGGTATTTTCTAGAGCTGAGTTCAGGCAGGACCCATGCTGTGCAAGTGTCACTTAACTTTGCCACTAATCTTGGAGCTGTAGCACCACCTGCTATTCTTGCTGTAGGTTTCGAAAGTGAAAATGGAATTATCTGTTATGGTGTAGTGATTTGTAAATTATCTGTGGCAGTCTAGTTCTAAACCATTAAACTTGTGCTGTCTGTGCCTCAAATTAAATGTGAACTGAAAGCTTCAGAGTACAGAGATTAGGATACATTTATAAAGTCATCTTATTCAAAGAAACAGCCATGTTAGAAATAGGTGTGCACCCAGCAGCCCTTTCTTCTCTGTTTTCAGAGACAAAAGCCTTTGTTAGTGTTAAAAAGGAAAATTAAAATGGTGGATTATTTAATGCAGAGCACCCAGATATTTGGAATGCTTCACTATGAGAGAGGTTTACATTGTGTTTTTTGTTTAAGCAAAAACTTCTGCCTCTTAAAGGATCAAACTTGAGCACTTGAGTGAATAAGTTTTTGGGAGTAGCTTGCCAGATATTCTTTGGAATATGTCATACTAAGAGTAATATGTCTTACCAAACTAGTGATTTAGATTTGGGTAATTTAATTTAATATTCTTTTGTAAAGCTGAAAGTACAAAAATTTGTTTTGTCTTTGGAGAATGTGTTGTGCTTAAGCTTTCAATGGACTTAACTTAGCAAATGCTTCTGGTCACAGGCCACCTTGCTGGTTGTCTGTAAATTCTTACTGGAAGCTGAGAAGAGTCAGGTGGATTTCAGTTCTCCTTGTATTTATTCCATTTATGTGTCTCAGTGAAGCAGATTTGCACTGGAGCTGAGTTTTGTTGAGAGCTCTCCCTAGAGTGTGTGTGTGTGTGGGCCCTGCAAGGCTGGGTTTAGGCTCTGTGGGTGTTTGAGTGGGACATTGCTGCTGGATAAACAGGTAAGGAGATGATGTCCTTGCTTAGGTGTAAACAATTGTCAAGTCTGTGGCTTCAGTTGCTTGAGGTGAGTGAAGCCAGCTTGCTGACTGACTAAAAACCTGAAAGATATTATATGTGGCACAAAGAAGGGAAAGGAAAAATTGGCTGGTGAGAGGGGAATTCTCCTTCTTACCCTTCCAGGTGTAGCCCTCAAATTGACTGGAGTTTATAGTGTAATCCAAGGTAAGTATCACACCTTTGGAAGGAGGTACCATGTGGTGCTTGCTCTCTGCCAGGAGCAAATCTTACTCTGGTCAAAACAGGTTTTTTCCAATCCAGAAACTTCATGACAAAGTTTAAATTGGCAAGTGACAAGTTAACAAGTAGGATGAGACTTAGTCTTGATACCTTTCAGCAACACATTTTGTATTTAGTTGAAGGTTGAAATGATCGTTGTCTTTTACTATGTTTTTTTCTAATTGTGACAGGACAAGTGGGAATGGTTTGAAAGTGGAATAGTGTGGGTTTAGCTATTAGGAAGAAATTCTTCCCTGTGTGGGTGCTGAGGCCCTGGCACAGGGTGCCCAGAGAAGCTGTGGCTCTCCCTGGATCCCTGGAAGTGTTCAGGGCTGGGGTTGAGAGGGCTTGGAGCAACCTGGGATAGTGGAAGGTGTCCTGCCCATGGCAGGGGTTGGAATGAGATAATCTTTAAGGTCCTATCTAACCCAGACCACATTGTGATTCTATACTCAGTGCTTGCAAACCAGTTACACCTTACCTGAGACATGTTAAAGGAGCATTACAGTATTACTTTGAATTATGTGGGTCTCTGTGATTGACATCCAAATACCTCCTGCTCTTGTTTTACATTTTCAAAGTAACAGCTTTGTCTTGAATGTGGTTTGTGTGCACACTTATGTTAATATGTACATTTGAACTTCCTGCCTGGTGATTTTGAATTGTGTGGCACACCAGTGAAGATAGTTCAGGTTCCTCTCTGGAAAGATTGTAATTTATCTTGGTGGTGGTGCACTGCAGATTGATTTAGACTTCTCCCATTCTCTTTTCCACAGCAATTGGAGCAGATCCAGAAGGAGCTAAGTGTTCTGGAAGAAGATATTAAACGTGTAGAGGTGAGGTACCCAGACATTGTTCTGACTCTGGCAATTTTTCATTTTCATCAAGCTGTCTGCCTTGCTGTGAGACTGCTGGCTTAAATTTATGGCATTTAAGTCAGTAATGGGAAAATGAACAGATGATGCTCTTTCTTTAATTTGTTCATTTAGTTGATGTGTGCAGGCTGCAGTTAGGTAGCTCTTACATAATCATTTCTTTGTGTTGGTAGTAAGTATTTTAGAGTAGTTGCTAGAAATCAGCAGCTGGTATATTGATCAGAATTTAAGATTTTTGTACGTTGCTGGCTGTTTGCACAGGCTGTTTAAACCTTAGCAGCATCTAAGTCTTAAAATGGAGAGGTGTTGGAGTTTCAGAAGAGGGTTTTTATGCAAAGACTGGAACAAAACCAGTCTCTGCATAACAGCCCTCCCTTTTGACCTGCATGTCAAAACTGATTCCTGCTACCTCCTGGTATAGTTCTCTTAATTCTGTACTAATGGGAATCTCTTGACATTTTTGCTAAGAATTATTCTCCAAGAATTTGTAACCCTGTCAGTGCAATCCTTCTGTCTTCAGTGACTCTTTAGGTTCTTCTTGGTCCTTTCCTCTAATCATTCTAGTGTTTAATCTTGCAGTAGGAAGCTGATGTTTCAGGAATACTGCCACCTCTCCAAATATCATTCCCTTAAAACTTCTTGGGAATCTGTTTGCAGGTGTGCTTCTCACTGCTTGCTCATCTTGAGCAGTCAGCATGTGTTCCCAACTACCTCCCAAAAAGCCTTTTAGATTTCTTAATGCAATTAATATGTGTGCTGGTGAATTAGCAAAATATAAATATGACTGAGAACTGCAAGAATTCCCATTTATCTGATAGCTATTTGGAATTTTTCAGATTTCTTTTCCCAAATGTTTCTCAGCTTTGGTGAAATAAATATACCTTAGTGTGTTTTCTTCAGACTGGTAAAATAAGTCTTGAGATCTAGGAAAAACTATTCCCAAAAGCTGTGGGGATCTCTCAAAGAGCATCCAGCTACCTGTTTCTGTGCTCTTTAATCAGGCATTTCAGTGGGCTGCAGCTGGGCTATATTCCTGGGGTGTGATGCTGACCTTGGCTCTGACCTCTAAAGCCTGGGATCTCTCTTGTCATAAAGATCCTTCTTTCTACCTACCAACTAATAGGCACCTAGTGGGAATTTGAAAGCACAAGTAATAATTGTCCTGAGAACACTTTTCCCCTCAACTAATGAGCTGCTGCATCCTGCATAGTTTCCATTTCCCAAACAGATCAAAGGCAGTTTCATACTGGGTTCACAGCAGTGACTTAGGCTGGGAGGGACAAAGCCAAGTTTATGTGCAAGGTTTATCTCTTGTGCAGTGGTCCCACAGAGGACTGACAGATCCTCTTTTAAGTCTGTGGCACCACCTTTGCCCTGTTGCCTTGTGACTATTCTTGCCATGACCCATATCCAGCTTTACTTTCCAGTTCTGAAGGCTGTTAGATAAGTTTGCACATATCTCAAAAATGCAGTTACAGCTTGCTTGTTCTGCCATGTTTAGGGGAGATGCTGGGTTAGAGGCAATTGGATGATAACCAAATCTCCTGGGTTTTTTGGAGTATAAGCTCCAAAACTGCCAGTCTTGAAGCACAGAACACCACAGCTGTAGGATTTTTGAAACCTGGTTTGAATGGTAACTGAAAAAAAATCGAAGAAAATCAGTGTTTTCTCAGGTGTAGGTTAAGATTTTCAGGTAAGAGTTGAGTAAATGTAGACACAGTTGGTTATCTGCATGGAAAGACAGCAGTAATCTATGAACACGTGTATTAGACATACATGTTTTGTCAGATCTGATGTAATGTGGCTTTCTGTTTCAGGAGATGAGTGGCCTGTACTCCCCAGTCAGTGAGGACAGCACAGTGCCACAGTTTGAGGCTCCCTCACCTTCACACAGGTATGGAGCTTGCAACTCAACTGTACATGCTGCATTCTACTTGCTAGTGCTTTCCAAGCAGTGCCCAAAACACAAGCAAAACTGGGTTTTGAATGCTGCACAGTATTTTCCTGTTGTGTTTGTAATTGCTATAAACTTTATGTGAACAAAGAAGTGAAGAAAAAGCCATCTGAGCCTGCATTTGGATGAGAAATCTGCTCTGAATCAGATGCCATGGAAAACTGATGGCTTTAAATGTCATGTGAATTAGTAAACTTGAGTCATGAGCTTTTGCTATGGAATAAAATATTACTGTTATTTATATGCTACCTTTTCTGAACATTGTGCTGTTCTGCTTGGCACATGAAAGGTCTTAATTTTGTGTATGATATTGGAGTGCTCTGGCTTCCCTAATCAGCATGGATAGCTAAAGGTATGGGCTCAGATCAGAATTTGAAATGTACAACCTATTGATTCTGTTTATCTGCTGTTGGGTTTGATTTAATGAAATGCCTTTCTAATAACATCATTTCATGTGTATTTTTGCCTCGAATATTGCACAGTCTGGTTTCTTGATAATAATAATGCAGATGCTTCTTGTATCCAAGTTGTAAGTGCCAGAGTTTGAAGTGCTCTACTTTACAGGCATGTCTTTTGCTCTAATTTCAACAGGCCAGGTTATGTTATTAAGTGATCATCTCTGCTATCTCTTAGAAGTAAGAGTTCTCTGAACTGTCATTTTCTGTTATGAAATTGTACTGGTAGATTTTTATTTTTTTTTTGCAGTTAGCAGCTCTAAACCTAATAGCCCAGAAGTAAAAAATTATCAGATTTCTTCCCTTACAGAGACTTAGATACAGTGCTGTTGTGAGGAACCCAGCAATATTGGCTGGAATTTCCTACCAAGGTACTGTTTCTGGACATAGAGACCAATATCTCTCATATTTCTGTGTAGCTCTGGCTGCCCTGAGGGAAAGGAGAGGAATATGGTCACAATGGATGGGAACAGCATTTCTAATTCAGTTCTTCTCTGCTTCTTCAATTCTTTTTGGGTACAGATTTGTTTCTTGATACGGGGTATTGCTGTTTTGCCAAGAAGCAGTTTTGTGAAACTGATGAGATTCTTGTCAGGTTCTACTGCTTTTCTGGTTATTGGCTATTAAATAGATTGGTTTTAGTCCATGGTACAGATGCTTGGGGTAAACTTGAGCACTGGTTGGGCAACATCAATTTGTTAGATCTTGGATGCCTTCAGGCCTAGAAACCTTTCTCTTTTAACAGGAGATTCTACTTATGAGTAGAAATGTATCTCTATTACTTGAGCTAAGCTAACAAAGAAGCCCCCAAAGAACTTTTTTATCTGTTGAAGGCTGGAATAACATTTTAAGCCCAGGAGTTTTAGTAAAAGAGTTGAGGGGGGAACAGTCTGCAGTGAGAGCTACACTGGTTTCAGTCTACTGAGAATTTCTTAATACTCCTTTATGCCTATTTATCTCATGTCCTAGGGATCAGTCAATCTCAGTTCTTGCATTTGAAGCTGTAAGCTGGTATCAAAAAGAATTGTAGTGATCTGTGGATTGATGTGCTTCACCTGGGGTCTGCTGGCAGGGGGCAGTGGGATGGAGCCATGATGGGTGCAGAGACCATGGGCTCTTCCTTGCCTGTCTGGGTCCATCTTGGCTATGTCTTCAATTTTGGGGTTTTCCCCCAG
Organism: Molothrus ater; assembly: GCF_012460135.2. Classification (NCBI taxonomy): domain Eukaryota; kingdom Metazoa; phylum Chordata; class Aves; order Passeriformes; family Icteridae; genus Molothrus; species Molothrus ater. The sequence continues at coordinate 4,562,132 of NC_050486.2, forward strand.
TACAGCATGCCAGGGGTGTGATATAATAAGATATGTAGGTGTTTTCTAGGGAATGTGGGATTGCCTTTTTCTCTCTGCTTTAAAAAACTCCTCTTTTTTTGGTGACATTCCTGTGTTGAGAACTAACCTTGAGTGGTAGAAGAGAAATCAGTGTGTGAAGGAATTATCTGAACAGGCATCAGTTGTTCCCAGAAGTTACTCCTGTAACCTCTATCCCTGCCCCATTTTGACAGTTTTATATAATTCAAGTAATTGCATTGGTGTGAATTACCATACATTAGATTCCAGGAAGGTCTACCACTTGAAACTAATTTTATTTTCTATATTAAGTGAAAGTTTTGAAGAATATCTCAACAACATTGCTCCTTGGCAAGAATGCTGCAGAACAGCTAACATGAAATATGCTGATTTTTTTCTCTTAACTGAAATATTTAATCTCCAGAGTGCATTTTAGAGATGCCATGAACCACTAAGAGTGAAATACAAATACAGTTTGGGATGGATTCACTTCCATGTTAAAATGATATTGAACTTGCAGAGAGTCTTTAGCTTATCAGTGAATTAAAATTGTGTATTTAAATTGAAATATAACTTCACATACTTAACACACTGCTAATGAAATATAATTGTATAACACTTTAGTAATGTTCCTTATAAATAGTACAAGGTTATCACAGACTAGTGCTGAGAGGAAGAAAACTTCTTTAGCCTTTGTATTTAAAGTTCAAGAAAATAGAGTTCTTTGGAATACAGTTTTATCTGGTCTCTGGTGACTTGCCCTTATTCATCTGCTTCCTTTAAATCACACGCTTGCTTCATTAATTTTCTGTTTCTTTTCATTGTTTGTAGCTTTTTTCCTCCCCATTTTTACATCTTCAAAATGTGAAATTACTTTGCCTTCCCCCAGCTTCCTTCAGAAGCTCTTCAGCAAAAAGCCCTAGCACAGTTATGATGTTCAGTACATCCTTGGCTGCAAGAAACACGTGTTTTCTCTTGTGCCTACACAGGGTGTGATGAAACATTAAATTGGGTAATAGCACACTGCTTGTTTACAGTGTTGCCTATTGCTTGGTTTGTATACTAATAGAGAACAAGAGGGGAAGAATAGGGGAAGAGAACAAATAGTTCTGTGTATGGCTTTTCTGAACAGGCATATGTGTTATTTCTGCTCCCAGTAAATGGTGCAAACAGAAGATAGGAATAAGCAGCTTCTCTGTGATGCTATCCAGGACTAATAGCAATAACAAGCTATCACTAATAGGAGTCTGAAGGAAAATTCTGATCTAGAAATGAGTTGCTTGGTAACTCTGGTTCAGTTATTGAAATCCTGATCCTCCTTCCCATCCATTTATTCTAATTACCTCCTCCCATCCCTATAATGGGATTTATAGTCTGTGGGTTGCCTTTGTTGTTGTTGTTGTTCTGGGTTTTTAAATGTCATATGAGTGTAGCTGAATTTCCAAATTGAACCTAATGTTACATCTTTTTAAAAAGAACTTGGAGGGTGCTGTAATTCTCTGATTACTTGCTTCCCATTTATTGAAGGAAAAAACATTCAAGCATATATGAGTTAACTCAGCTCTGGGCACAGCACAGAAATGTCTTTGAATTTTTACTCTGGTTAGGGAGATGATGCCTACACTCTTGAAGGCTTTACATCACCAGACAAGCTGCAGCAAAACAAGACCAGACACTCTAAGTCTCAGTGTTTTGCTGTTAATTGCCACTGTACCTGTCTCAGAGTGGAGTAGTTTTTCATTGCTTTCTAGCTGAATGTGTTATTCCTGCAGTTCTGGCAGGATCTGCTGTCCCTGTTTCCTTATGTCATGCAGCGACATTCTAATTTAAAGTTCATTGTCCTCAGCCATGCCTGAAATGGCTCTGCTGTTTTTTCCCTAACAATAGCTTCTGCAAATAATGATTTTTATCCCTCAGATTTTCTTTGTTTGCAGCTTTTGTCATGCCTGGAACAGAAGTCCAATCAATCTCATTTTCCAAGTTAATTTAAGTCTCATCAGTGGTTATGTCTCATCTTCTGTTTCCACTTCCAGGAGAGCTTGAAAACATTCAGAGAAATATTTAAACATTGGTACCATTGGTTCATTCTTCCAAACTTACAGGTGCCCTGCCCAGCACTTTAACCAAACCAATTTGTTTATGACCAAGATTTTCAAGCTTAGGCATAAGTTTTGTCAGCTGCTTTTGTCAAATTCTTTGACAAAACTAAGACCTACAGCAGTGTTCTAGAAGCTTTTTAAAGAAACATTCAGCTTTCCCAGGCAATGCTTAAAGTCTAAGGTTATCTCATAAGAAAGACTGAGAATAATGAGAACAATGATCCCAGCTATTTTCTTCTCTGTCCAAGTCAAATGACAAAGCAGAAGCAAAGCAGTTAAAAAGATTTTTTTAGAAATGAATCATGATGATTTTCATAATGTATTCTGAATAATCAATAAAATTATGTTATTTTATGTTAATCTTTACCTGTCCTGGAGGTATATTAAATTTAAGTGATAAGTGTGCTTTTATCTGGCTCTGGTGTCTTACTGTGGGAGCTGAATTTTTTTGCCTGTATGTACAAGAGCACTGAACCACCTGTTTTCTGCTTGGATCAGGAAATCTTTTTGCAGTTTTGAAAATTAAATTCCATTGAGTTTGCTTGTCTTTGCTGTGTTTTGAAAACAGTGATTTAAAAGGTATGTTGTGTCACTATAGATACTATAATATGTTCTAGTATTTTCTACTAATAGTAATCCTGGCTGTCAGTATTTTTTTAGGTTATTTCTGTATTTCCTTAATTGTCTATTTAGACCAGTGTCTGTCTTACACTGATTTCTCTAGTTTTTCCCTTTCCAGTGTTGATTCAAATGCCAGAGCATTAGACTTATCTATTTTTTTTCCTTTTTTCAGGAATTGAAAACCAGTGGTAGCATGTTATTTTCAGAATGTCTTGTGCTGCATATTTCATATGAAAGATATGCATTTGCATTCTAATTAGAAATTATTTGACTGCACTACATATAATTGTGTGTGACAGCATTCTGCTCTAGGAAAACTCTGTATTTAAAAAAAAAAATCGCTGCTAACCCTCCAAACAAAATAAAACCTTGTGTTCCCTGTCTGTAAAATGGATTTCAAAGGCAAGTATGCTGCAGAATGTCAAGGAGGGAATAGCAAACAGGTTAAAAATGATAAAGGATAGCTGTGCAGTGATTTAAGCAGACTATTTCTTTTATTTTTGCAGTAGTATTATTGACTCCACCGAGTATAGCCAGCCTCCAGGCTTCAGTGGCAGTTCTCAGGTAAGATAATGTATAAATGTCTGCATGGGGGGAATGGGAGGGTGAATGGGGAGGTTGGGCAGGGCTGAGGTGCATCTTCATCCATCTCCAGAGTACTGGTCAGCTGGAGCCTTGAACATGCTTTTAACTGGGCAACTGCAGCTGTAGGAATGATTGTGCCCAGTTGTGAGAGACCTGGTGTAATGTGTTTAGACATCTGACTTTTTCTTAAAGCTGACTTCCATGGAAGAGGGGATTTAGTTTGCTCTTCGTGTCCCATGTGGGCAGCACTGGGGAAGGGACATAAATCCCTGACCCTTTGCCTTGGCTTAAATAGCTGCAGATCAAGCTTAGCTTTGAAAACACAAAAAGAATCATCAGGCACAGTTATGCCATTTGTCCTCATCAGAGCCTTTTACAAACCATTATAAATTGATATAGAGGGTAAAAAGTTGTATATAGAATGGAGCTGTTTGGCAGGCAGCCTCCAAACTGTCTGATCCATAGGGCCTCCCAAATTCCAAACAGCACTTCTGTAGTCTTGCACCTTGGAGGGATTCAGCTGGGCTGGGGAGGTGACACTCATACCCAGCTCACAGTTCCAAAAAGGGTTCACAGCTTTCATTTGGGCAGATGGAATGCTGGGCACATTCCAGCTGTGCCTTGGGTGCTCTCTGGTGGTGCTGGTGGACTATCCTTGGCACACAACAGCATGGAACTGGTAAATTAACAGGTTGAAGTGCTGTTGGATCTTATTTGATTTAAAGAAAAAAACACCTGGGCACATAAATGTTTAAATACAGCTGTGTAACTAATTGATAATTAGAAAATTCTATCTATTAGTCTGTGGGAAAATGCTTGTTGTTCCTGCTACTCTGGTCTTTAGAGGTTTTTGCTTGAACAGAGTTATAATTCTACCATATTTCAGAGGGCAGGTGTAATGTAGATGGGGGTTTTATGTTCAGGACTCTGATGTGCTACAGTGTATTTGCTCTCCAGTGACATTCCTTGTCTCAGTACTTCCTATTTCAAAGCCAAAATGAATAGCATAGCTATCCTGCTGGTGAGCTCACAAAACAAACAACCCAGACTTTCTATGACAGCCTATTTGTGTGAGAATAATCTTTTCTGTATGACAGCTGTATTTCTGTGAGAATAATCTTTTTTGTCCTCAAATGTGATTTCTTGTCCTCAAGAGTGCAGGATATGTACTCTCAAGTACAAATTTTCAAATTAAACTTTAATATATGTTTGGATGGGGAGTTCAAAGAGAACTCTTGAAGTTAAGCACTTCTGTTCAAAGGTAGTCTAATTTCAGCAAGACTTTAGCATAAAAAGAGTTTCAAGAATATAAATTAAATTGTGGGGTTTTTCCCTAATTGTCAGTCATGGCAAAAATCACATAATGGGCACTGCTGGCAGTAAGAGTTATCTAGGATGGACTGCACAGCTTTCCTTTCTCAATATAATTATACTGCCCACAAACATGTTGTTAGGGAAGAATTTATATACCACAAAGCTCTAGGACAGTTCTCTTCCAGAAGATGAGCTTCAGAAGTAAATAGTGGACAAGTCATTTAGGCCCTGGGAAATTCTGTGGGTAGTATTTAATGGCAATACCTTTTTCTGCTAGAAATAAGGAGCTTGTGTGCAGCTTAGAAGCTTTTTCACAGTTGTTAGAGCAGTCTTTAGAGTATGTGATGGAGTTCAGACAGTACAATCACTCCTGATAAGAGAGGAGTCCAATCTGATATTCTCAGCTAGGGCAACCATAGTAGTTTTAGCCACTGAATAAAAATTGCTTGGGTGTCTTTTCTATCTTTTCTAATTTTTGCTTCCTGTTGCCCAGTATTGCTTAGAAAGTAGTCAGGGAGCAAGATTCATAGAAAATGAAGATCTATTTTTTGGGCAAAATATGAGCAGGTTGCCAGCCTGAGACCAGCTCCACAGGGATCTTCCTTGGAGACAGTGGGCAGACTCTTACCTGCTGGATTCCATCTCAGTGTGGACTGGGATCTGGCACATCAGGCTTGGGTTTGGGTTGTGTCACTCACTGTGGTTCAGGCAGCTTGCCTTAACTTGAGACTGAAATGACTGTTCAGTGCCTGAAGTTGTCTTGAGCCCAAATCACTACTGATGTGCTCAGAGAGACTGAGACATTGGAGGCTGGTGCACAAGAAATATGGGAAAAGACTATTGAAGTGTTCTATTAAATGTTTTTTAAAGATGTAAAATTTTAGAAAATGGTACTTGAAGAAGGTATTGATGTAGGAACACTTCCCAGTGTTGTGTGTTGAGGTTGGAGCTGTTTTTGAGATGAAACAAGCTGTGAGGACCAAGGGTGCTGTCACAGGCAGGTGTGAGCCACCATGTCAGTGTGTGGGAAGTGCTGGCTTGGAGGTTTCACTGCTTGGGGTTTGCTTTTTTCCTAAAATGTTAGATTGCTTTTCATACAGGTACAAACAAATTGGAGTGGGCTGCAACTTTGTTCTCATTGGCTTGGTGGGTGGCTGTAATGAGGACAGGCTGTTCCCCTGCATGGATTGAGGGGGAGTTGGACACGAGGTGGGTTTTGTTAATGCCATTGAGTAGCACTACAGACCCTGTACTTGCTCAAGGATGTTGCTCATTAGGGAGCTTGATGGTTCTAAAATCTTTTAAAATGTAGCTTTGAGGATGTGGTAGGTGAGACTTCTTAAATAAAACCTAAAGCAAGGAGCTCTTTGTGCTTCTTGTGTAGTAGAGGGTTTCATTCCTTTTCATCACTTGTGATTAAAATGGTGAGTACTGCATTTTCTGTGTCTGCTCCTGCAGGAAAGATTACTCACGTAGTTTAAATCCTTTGCTCCTACATCTCACTATTACTGTTTGGGTAGGTTGGGAAATGGCTTTAATGATGAGCTTCAGGAGCTTCTTTTCAATTAACCTTTGAACTTCATGCTGTCTTCTGCTTCTGCTTTATTTGCTTAGTTTTACACAGAGTTACTGAGTTGCTTCAAAAGAAGTAATTCAGTAACTAACTCATTAAAATAAACATTTCCTTCTCTTTTAATGAGCTGTCTGCCAAGGATCTGGGGAGTATTTGTTGTACAATCTGTTTGATTTGTGAAGCTGCAAGTTGGTCTATGCTATCTGTATAAATGCAAGACAGGACTCCCCAAGGTTTGGGATTGCCTGTCCTGTATGTGAAGCCAGAATCACTAAATTTACTAAGGTTCAGGAAACAAAAACTGTCTAAAAGCAGGGATTTGTTTTTGTTATTTTAAAGGGTGCAGCGTAGAACCCTAAGAAATAACTGTTGACAGTGGCAAGATCCTTCATTTATTGTCACTTTACACTTCTGACCTATTGCACATATTGTATAATTTCTTATAATTGGGTAAAATCTATAGAAGTGAAACCCAGGCCTGGCTTTTAACTTTCTGAAGTGTTGTGCTTTCCCCCCTCAGACCAAAAAGCAGCCATGGTATAACAGCACGCTGGCCTCGCGCCGCAAGCGCCTCACGGCCCATTTTGAGGACCTGGAGCAGTGCTATTTTTCCACCAGGATGACTCGTGTCTCGGGTGAGTTCTCACGTGGTGTTCCACCTCTGCTGTCAGGTACATCTTGAAGAAAAGCTTTGCTTTTGAGAGAGCAGTTTTCTCTTCTTCCTTGCATGAGAATGTGGCTGTACACATTTGTGTTCCTCACATCATCCCATTTTGCTATTCTAGACCCATCTTTGAAGTTGCTAAATTTGGAAAACTTAATCCTGTCACTTTGGAGGAGCACATGTATTGCTTTGTAATCCCTTACTGTGAAGGGCAACATCCACAATAAACAATTTCTCTGGTGCCTGTTCTGAAGATGAAAATGCCTGAAAGCAGTGGCTGAGCTGTCTTTCCACTAGATGTGGTATAAACGCAGTAGTTAAAAACATTGCTATTGAAATGCTACAGAGGTACAAACATAAATGGATACATTCTCCTGTATTTAGCATGCAAGAGGACATGTGGAGGTTATCCTTTGTTATCTAGATTGTGTCTTGGTTAACAAATGGTTTGGACTACAGAAGCTGAATGTGCAGCAGCGCTGCTGTCCCATGGGGCACACCTTAGATTTAAGGCTTGTTTTGGAGAATTAGAAGCTGTTTTCAAAATTGCCTAGATTGCCTCATTCATAATTGAGTAACAGTGTGACAGCAGCTAGAGTAATTGCCTGCTGGATGCATGGGTCTTAATTACACACAAATTCTCCTAAGAAATGAGAGGGTCAAATAAGTGTGTCTTGAGGATGAGGAGGGTTGTTCTGTAACCTCTCTGGAGGAGAAACCAGCTTGGCAAGAAAAGCTTCAGGCAATGGCCTGTAGCAGGCAAGAGATTTGCAGCACCAAGCTTTGAGCTGCAGCCCATATTGAGTGTGACAGACTGCAAGGAAAGCAGCCAGCCCTCAGGGGGTGGGAGACACCACTTAGGGGTGAGAGGAAGCCAGGCACAGGTTTTTGCAGCAAGTCTTTACTGCAAAAGTCTACCTTTACTTATAGCCTTGGAAGGCAAGGACCAACTTCCCAAGGCAGGATTGCTGGGGTAGAAACCTCTGCTTTTTTCTTCTCCGTGAATTTCGTTCTAGTCTCTTTAAAATAAATAAATTAAAAGTAATTTTAAAAGTTAATTTATAAATGGCTCCAAATATAAAGGCTGCAGCATGTCTGAGGGGAGCTCACTCTTTAAAGTAAATAAATCTTCTACCTACTTGAGAGCATGGACTGGCTCAGTTCTCATTGTGCACAGCAAAATGATTTTAGCAAGGAATGCAGCATGTTGGGAGGTTACTTCAGTATCTGAAAGACTGGAGAAGCACATTGCATGTGTCCAGCCAGATCCCTGTGAAGTGCCAGCAGGTGCTTTGCAGAATGCACTTCTTCACAGCTCACACTGAGATGTTTTCATGCAGAGCTGTCTTGGTGATGCATAACTGTGTTTATGTAAAAATAAAACTTATTAACCAAGGATAACAAATGGGGCTTTTCCCAGCATTCCCTTGTAGAAGGCATTCTTCTTCATAATTGGAACTATAAATATGAATGCAGTGAAATTGGTTTTTTGTATTTCTATGTGTCAGTTGCACCAAGAGCAGAGGATTTGCAAGTGCAGGTTTTCTCCTAAATAAGGGATAACCTATGATACTTGATTAAGTTTTCCTCTCCTAAGTCATTCCTGCATCTTGACACATTTTAAATGGGATTTAATGTGGATTTAAAGCTTTTTGCAACAAGTGCCTCTGACTGTTTGAGTAGGGAGTGGAGACACAACATTACTGTAATTATCAAATGGCCTTGCACTTTGACGGGGAAAATGTCTTGAGAAATAATATTCGGTTTTCCAGGCACACACAGGGAATAAATTATAGGAGGACTGTGTGCTTGATCTCTAAATGAGGGAAATAGGAGGGTAGCAGCTATTTGTCCCTATCACAGTGCTGAAGGAGAAGAGAGTCTTTGAAAAACCCTGACTGATGTTTGTGTTGCTTCTCGAGCTGTTTCCTGTAGTGGTCTGGGGCTGATGATGTTAATTTAGAGCAGCACTTTGTTCATTTTGCACCTTTTCATCCCTCTAACATGGATCATGTATTTGCTAGTACCCCTAAGCATGCTAATTACTAGCCTTCACTGTTCCTTTATATGCTCAAACATTAAACAGTGCATATGAGGGACACTTCAAAATGCCTTACAAGTATAGAGATAACAATTTCTGATGGCAAGGAATTACCAGAGTGCAGAAATGATTATTCTCTGTGTTTTCCCATAAGAAATCACAGCTGGATTTTGCTTTTATAAATCAGCTTCTCTTTTTTTCGCCCTGGTATTTCCAAGCCTTTCTAATAAATGGATCTTGTTGTTTCCTTATGCTGCTGATAAGGCTGGCTTAACTAGTGGTTGGAATTTAATCTCTGGTGTGTGTATGTGTAAATGTGTGGTTTCTCTGCTGCTGCAGTGGATGCTGAGGTGTGCAGTACCTGTAAACCAGCAGTGTTAGCTGGAGCCCCCCTAAAATGAGCTGGTGCAAAAAGCAAGTGAGGGTGGAAACATTAAAGAAAGGATTCTGAGAATTGCTGCAAATTTGGGGCCTCATTATGAAGGCTGAAGGCACTACCTGATGTTTGGCTGTGGCTATGTGATCATACTGGGAATCCAGATTTACTTTTCAGGCATTGCTGTAAGTTAGGAATCTTTCCTTATTTACAAAATACTAAAATTTAAAATTGTTTAAATAAAGTTATGTTCCTACCAAGAAAAGTTAGGACTTCTGAGAATTCAGTGAATAACTTTCAACTATCTACAATGCAATTTGCTTTTAACTTTTGTAGTAAACTGTTCCATTTCCCACAGAATATTTATCATCATTATTCAAGCTGGCTCAATTTCACCTTGTCTGTTGAAGGTCATAATTTTCACAAAACTTCTGGTACAGGGAGCCTTCTGGTTTCATGCTTGTCTTCTTTCTCCAGCCCTGAAATGATTCTCCCTTAGCTCTGTTGCTTTTGGAATAACAAGAGAAGTATTTTTTACTAAAAGTATTTTGAATGTAATTGACACCAAATGTAGACATACTGTAACAGAACAGGGAAAGGGGTATACTTTCACCTCTGTTGAAAACTAGACATGTCCTTTGCAGTGCATTTTCATATGCTTAAAAGTTTTCTGTTAATAGTGTATATGGGCCACAGGCACTGAATATGAGTAAAATAAATGAGCTTACAAAATTGTATTTGACTTCTAGGCAGATTCTCAGCACAGTAGGTTCACCCAGCATTGCAGTAGAGAGATTTTGTGTTCTGAAAAGCTCAGAATGCCTTCAGAGAACGCTAGAGATGAGAGAGCCTGGTTTTAACCCAGAATCCTCCCCAAATAACAAGCATCACCCAGAGACATAGATCTTGATTTTTTTGTTTGCTGTTGATTTTACCTTCTTACTCTGTTTCTGCCCCCTCCAATGTTGCTGCCTCTTCCTAGATGACAGCAGAACTACCAGCCAGCTGGATGAGTTTCAGGAGTGTCTGTCCAAGTTCACGCGCTACAATTCTGTCCGACCGCTGGCAACGCTGTCCTACGCCAGTGACCTCTACAATGGCTCCAGCATAGTGTCCAGGTAGGGCACACTGGGTGCTGACCATCTGGGTGTGGGCTGCTGAGGCTGACTGAATAACCCATATTAAGCAAGTTACTGTTGGTGTATATGCCAAAAATATATATTTCCCAAAAATAGTTTTGCCAGTGTGTAACTGCGTGTGATGATTTTGTGACTGTCATTGATCTGTGAAGGCACTCGGGTACCTCAGAAGTACTTTTGATTCCTGTTGGTATTAAGTTCAAATCCAGAACCTTTGAGGTGCAAGTATCAGCAGCTGTTGTACAAAGCCTGTTGTCTTCATGTTGGCTTAGTTGTGTTGTAAGTGATGCAGTTCTAGCATTTTAAAAGCCAACCATCTTGTTTGGTAGTCTTAAGAATCTGTGGTGGTTTTACATTTTGTTGGTAGGTCCAGTCACAATGGCAAATATTAAAAAGCTGAGTTGTTTTTAGCTGTGATTGCTCGAAGTCTTGGGCTTTGGAAGGTGTTTGTAGTGCTGAACACTGGTGAGAAGGTGGTTGTAAAGCCAATGCAGCAGTTCTGTTCTTGCCAGAAATTCCTCTGTATCCCAGCTGTGCAGGGAGATCATGTCCTGTGTACTGCTGCTGAAGCTCATCTGAGCCTCCTGTGGACCAAATTTGACACATAGCTGGTGAAATGCCTTTGACTGTCTTTCAACAGAATCATTTTCTTCTAGTTCAGGTCCATGAACCAGCTCCCTTAGGGATCAGGCTATAATAGAGCACATGAAGAGGATGAGAATTGCTGCAGCACTAACCTTAAACTGGTTTCTCCCACCCTGGGGGGTTTTGCTTATTTGTAGTAGTTTGTCTTTGGAGCTCCTTGGGGTGGAAAAATGATGGAATATCTTAACTAGGAAATCTTCTCTGCATGGCATATGTACAGGACCTGTTTGAGCTTCTTGCAAGCACATTTCACTGATTTAAATGTTTGTTCACAGCACTCTCTAGAAAGAGGAGTAGTATCATCCCTGTTTTATATATGAGGAGAAGGAAATCCAAAGAGACCATACCTGAGGTCTTGGAAAAAACATTATGTTGACCAGATAGATAGATTAAACTTGGGTTTTCTGACTTTTCATCAAGTGCCTTCCAAATGGGCCACACAGAAAGTGACAGGAGAGCTTAAATATTTGTTGAGCAACTCCAAGAAATTTGCACTATTGAAGAAATTGGAGGCATTGTGTGGCACAGATTTTGTTTAAAGCAGCATTGATTCCTTAACTACTGCAATCTGTAGCAGGAATGTGTAATGTCCGACTTAGGCAGAGGTCAGAGCACAGTAATCAGGAATGTGACGTATCTTTAACCTGCACTGATTGGGTTCACACCAGCTGCAATGAAATGCAGATGGGAATCTCACTGCAATGTAGACAAACTTTCTCAACTACCAGTTCAGCATGGATTGGATTTTGCTCCTTTGCCCTTTCTTCTCCTTGGCATTCTGCAAGAGCAGCATTTTTGTGGTATTTGCTTAGAAAATGCTGGAAGGACAGTAAATCACACTCATGTTTGAAGGCATTCTAATTCTTGGGTGAAATACAAGTTTGAAAAATGTTTATTACTGTCATAATGAAGTTACAGTGAAGCCTTCTTCAAGCCAGTCCTAGAATTGGTAATTAAATGCATTTTACTGAAAAATAACTTGGTTTTCAAGTCAGTGTTCTCCCCTGCTCATGCTTTTTATTGATCAAAGCATTTGAGAAATTTTAGAGGTTTTAGTGTGTAGGCTAAGGCAGTTCACATCTGAGCATGTCCTTAAGTGCTTTGGTACAGCAGCTTTGCTGAATGTGCTGCTGCCATTGTTCTTGTTGGCTTCTGGCTATTCAAACAGTTCCTGTAAATCAGGATTTGTTAATCAAGAATTTACTCTTAACATGTGTTGGCCAATGCAGGCTGGTGTTCACCTTTTTTTTTTTTTCATTTAAACTGATATAGTCTCAAGTTGAGAGAGTCTGGGAAGCTAAATCAGAGCAGCTTTTAGGTATTCACACATGAGCCAAATTAAGGTACTTAAAAAGTGAAATAATGCTTTTGAAGTGCTGTGAAACGTTTTATTGTTTATTTTGAACACTACACTGATTTTTAAATGTTTTCCTGGGCATGTAGTAGGAAACAGTGATGAAATGGCAGAAGGTTAAGTCTTGGTATTTAGCTGTTGAGACAAATGGATTTAAATACAGAGTTAATACAAGACTAGCACATAAGAAGTATTCATAAAATTCTCAGGCAGTATTTTAAAGGGATATTTTAAGTATACTTCAATATACAAATAGAACTGACCAGAAGTTAAATTTCCTTTTTTTTTTTTAATAAGTTGCTGTTACAGATGGACAAAGTACAAGAGGTTTGGTTTGGTTGCTCTAACCCTACATAAAGTTCACAGATGACTCCAAAAGATCTGCTGACTTAAACAAATTATTTTTTTTTTAAATGAGATGTATTACCTTTAGGTTCACAAAGGAGAAGGATGTAAATAATCCTTACCTGCAAAACACTGATGTTTAGAAGTGAAATAAAATTGGGTTTATGCTAACAGGGTGAAAAGTGTAATTAAAGACTGTGTACAAATAGGCTGAAAAAACTGGGACTGGGCAGCAGCAATACCCTCCTGAGAGCCTTTGTGGTAAGAATGTTAATGGATTCTGAACTTAACTGTGGACTAATAAAGAACTGTAAACATATGTATGTTGTGTTACTAAAAAAAATCTGATTAAATGTTTAGGAACGCTCCAGTTGCCTTTTAGAAAGAGGAAGCAAAGAAGGAAAATTTCAACCCTTTGTCCTTTTTCCGTTATTTTCTTCACGAACACCAGATTATCAAGAAGAATGTTCAGGGAAAGCACATTTGAGGCTTTGCTGTTGCAGGTTACTGAGTTTGGCTGTAACATCAAGGGGGACTTGAGCACGCTTGCAGTATGAATGTGCAAATATCTCAGTATGCTAAATGGCTTTTTAATACACTCACTTCTCTTAAGTACAAAGTATTTACAGTTTTCACAAGTATATTAAATTTTGTTAGAATTGGGCCAAGGAATAAATTTTCCATTTATTATTCCCCCAGACAGAGCAGTTGTCAGAGCTTAACTTTCCTTCTCTCTGCTGGCAGTGGCAATAAATGTAAAGTCTTTCTTTTAAAGATGAGTCTGTAAACTGCTGCGTTAGCATTACAATGATTTATGGAGAAAATTGCTTTACCACTGTCAGGGGCCTTCAGAGAATAATGTGGCAGTCTTTCATATTTGAGAAAAAGAACAGGAAAATCCAAGAAATGTGCCACAATGAGGTGTCTCTCAGAAGCCTGGGTATGAGAAAGCTGGTTCTCCCTGCTCCATGATTCCCAGCTTTGGGAACATGAGTAAACGCTAAGGTTTGGGGGCTTTGTGCGGGTTTTTGTCATTGCCTGACTTCAAATTGTTCTAGATTAGTTTACTATTTCTCTGAAAGATCTTAAAGTGACATTGAAAACATTTTGGATAGGTGACACTATCTGTCTAAATCTAAAGGCTTTATCACTAGCTAAAGGCTCAGTGATTTACAGAGGGGGAAATAAACAACTTGTGGTTTTGGCTGGAGAAGCCTTGGTCAACTCATCTGTTGAATCATGATCCAGTGTTCAAAAACTGCATCCTACCTTTGGTGTCCATTATATTTTTTCCATTGCTTGGTCATTGTTCAATTGCTTCTTAGGAATGAGATGTGAAGAGGTATCTCTTAGCATCCAAACAGTATGATTTTCTGTTTCAAGATGGCATTTTTGTTTGAGTTCACCCTTTCAGTAACGTGACCTGAAATCCTTTCTTCAAAGGTGAGCTTAAAAGAAAAAAATCCATTATGAGTGAGTTTTTAATGTATTCATTGAACTGTTTAATTTTTCTGTTGCCCTTTTTACTTTGGACTACAATTATTTGTCCATATAAATTCTCAGATCCAAACTTTAACAAGATACTTTTTAGTTCTGAATCTACCATAACAAGCTTTATTTTTTTTTCATAAATGCTTGGGCTGCCTGGGATTAGATGAGCCATTTTATTAAGTTTGTGACCAGCAATGCTTCTTTATCTTGCAAGTAAAGATAAATGAATGAAATGGAAGTGGGTTTACCCTTTACAGGATTATGTTTGAGTGTAGTAGGTGCTGTTCCTTAAGAAGTGAGGAAGGCTGGATTTTACTTATAGCCTGTTAAATAAACCATTTTTTAAATGGACTCTTTACTTACAAGTGGCAGCTCAAAACTGGACAAATCCATCTTATTTGAACTGTTCCCAAAAGTAGAAGGGAGCAAGAAATGTTTGGATAAGGAGACTTAAATTGCAGAATTACCAAGGAAACTTGAAGTATAATTCCCTAAACTTACTTGAAGTTTGTGCTTCTCCCATGGTTCTCTTACTTTCCTTCATCTGAAGTTCTGGCCTGTAGATCAGACATTGTCTGGGGCTGAAATGGGATTTTTGTTTAATTAGAGCTGAGTGAAGTACAGAGCCTTTCCCTTACTTTCCCTTCTTTCTCTGGAGTGCTGAACTGATATATTTCCTAGTACATGATTGTGGTCTGGGTCCCTTGAGCAGAAGCTAAATGTGACTTGTACCCAGCAAAAGGGTTATGCAGGGGTCAGTGCTGATCTCTGAATTCAGAGTTCAGGGACACTCTGCCCTGGAACACAGCCCTCCAAGTCCCAGGATGGGCTGCTGGTACCAAGGACTGACACCAGAAAAGAGCTTAGATGCTTCTATCTCCAGTCTTGACCTGCAAAGTAAACCTTCTGCTGACCACAGTGATGCTGCAGAGAGAAGTGTTTTCTTTCATCAACATAAGAGCTAAAACTTAACTTGAAATTGGGAGGTTAATGAATGGAAGTGGCATGGCTGCCAGTGGGACCTAATTTTTTTCCTACTAATTTCAGACAATTTGGCAGTAGGAAAATCTTTTTCTCATTAAGCTCTCTTAGTACTTTAAACCTGTCTTCATCTGCAGACGATTAGATGAGAATTTATAGTTGAATTTCAACTTTATGAATTTTCATAAATGATCTGTTAAAAGTATTGAGCAATCTTTTGATTAATTTGGGAACTGACTTTTAAACAAAATGTTTTAAATAGTGATTGTTCTTCAGGATTTTTCTTGCAATATCTTGAAGGATCTATATGCAGTTTATGCAAGGATCAGTTTATGCAAGTTTATACACCTGAGCAACCTGGTGTGATCAGAGCTTCCCCTGCTCTGGCCAGGATATTGGACTAGAGACCTCAGAGGCTTGGGACTGTACTTGTGATAAAGGTACATGACCAGAGCATTAGAAATTTTACATTTTGCCCTCACTTTCTACTGAGCATCTCCCTCTGGCCTTAGGTTTTAAGAAGAATTTAATGAGGAACTCTCTGTGTGGCTTTAACATGTGTAGTGCAAAGTATATTTCACTTCCTACAAACTTCATGATCACTACTTACAATTTCAACAGGATTGTATTTATTGGATTTAAGACTGCTTTTCTTTTGAAGAGAAGTTTTCCTGAAGTGTAGGAACTCACAATGGATGCTGTAGTGTCAGAAATGTACTTTGAGAAATCAATATTCAGGTAGGAGGATGGTACTGATGCCTTTTTCAACCTAGAAATGAAACAACACATGCTTTCAATATAATATAGAAGGTAATATAAAAGTGGATCTTTATTTTGAGGCCTCCAGGGGTAGTCATGGAGAATATCCCCAAAGCCTGTCCACATGGGGCGAATACAGTTTTTATAAGTTTAACAAATTAGCATAATTGACAAAAAAGCAGTTAGGAGGACAGGTGGTGGTGCAATTCCCCTCCAGGTCAAGCCTCTTCTCTGGACCACCCCCCCTTGGTACTGGCTGTACTTTATGAAAGTGTATCTTGAAGAGTTCTTCTCAACACTGATAACCAGGAAGAACTAAGATACTATAGGGGCCCTGGAATTTGTTTTATCTTTCTGCCTATGGAAAGGGCATGGAAAATTACTGGAAAACTAGCCACTAATGCAATAGTCTCCAGAGCTACAAATATATGTGCAAAGAATACAGAGAAAAAGGATATAGGAAAATAAGCAAAAACAAAATGGCATCATTACCAAATGAAATTGCCTTGCATCATTGCATCCACCCCTCTTGATTGCTCAGGATGAAAATCTTCTCAGTGAGGCTGGAGGTAGCTGCCCTTCTGTTTGTGGTGATGTTAATGTGGTAATGGGTGTCATCTGGCAGCAGTGCTGTGTCTTGGCCTCAAGAACTGGACAGGCAAGCCACAAAAAGCTGTGCTTCCAGCATCTTAGACACACAGTTCACATTCTGACAGTGTTTGTAAAAGTCAAAGATGGATTTCATTTACTCCCCCCCAATTTTATAGCTTTCATTTGGCATTGAGTGTTGATACAGTGAATTCTTGTTTCTCCATAAAGACAAAAACCTCTCATTAATAGAACATGGATTTCTGTATCTTATTACAGTATTCTTTTTAATTTTCTAGCCATATTTGTTGTAAATGCCTGAATTTTTTTAAGAGCTAATGATCTGAAAAGTATTAGCATGCCTTTGGACTTTTTTTTTGTTTGTTCCTGGCCAACTAGAGACGTTAGCCTGTTAAATGGTGGGTAGTTGAGCAATATAATAAGAATGTGTTAAGGCATCAAAGATGTATGGTGTGGGCTTAAACGATTTTGAGAATAAACCTTCCAAGCAGCTCAGCCTGGAGAAGAGGCTTGAGCTCATGATTATTAATATATCATCGTTTCCATTAATAAATACAGTTTCTGAGGCATGTTTGGGATTTATGTGCTGCATAGTTGTTTCATAGAATAAGGTAATAAATTAACACAGAATAAGCTATGAAGTGATGTTTGTTTTCATGGGATTATATAAAGTGTGTGCATACATTTGTGCAAGTGAAGTCAGAACAACTTCTCTGTGAGACTGTGGAATTAAGGGTATACATAAATCATTCTTTAGAAAAAGTAAAAGAGGGTAGCATTCAAAATACTGACGAAATAAGATTCAAAGTGCCATCAAAACAAATCTCATTAAACACTTTTGTCAGCTGGATGAGAAATGCTTCAAATGATGCTTTAACCTTGTTCTGTCATTACCAGGCCGTAGGAATATTGCAGTTAATTGCTCAAGCCCATCCTCTGGCTGCTTGGGAAAGGCTCATCTGTGGTGTATGGATTTGAGGTTTAGGAGGGCTGGTGCCCTGACTCATGGTGCCTGTTGGATTGAACTGAGTTGTCTAAAGAGATTACTGTCTCCAGCTGTCCCTCCTGATTCTCTGCAGGGTGTCTGGCAGAAGAACTGGTGGCAGTGTCAGGAAAAGGCAGAGGCTTGAGTTATTGGAGTGCTAGGCTTGGGGTGGTGATTTGTCCTGTGAAATGGGACAAAATGGCAGTGTGGTCAGCTGGACACAAACATCCTCAGCTGCTGCTGCCAAATCATGGAGGAAGCATGAATTGGAGCCTACAGACAGAGTGCACTGTTTAAAGTCCTAGTATTGATGGAGATCTCACTTTCAGATCTATTTGTTCCCCTG
This sequence comes from Molothrus ater, assembly GCF_012460135.2. Taxonomy (NCBI): domain Eukaryota; kingdom Metazoa; phylum Chordata; class Aves; order Passeriformes; family Icteridae; genus Molothrus; species Molothrus ater. The sequence continues at coordinate 4,580,077 of NC_050486.2, forward strand.
CCTCATCAGCTCTGTCAGCTGTTGCTGTGCTCAGTTTTAAAGAAACAAAATCCTTGTTGGTGTAGTAACAAAAGGGTGGCTTGGAAACAAGCTTTTGAATGGCACTTCAGTGCTTGCCACAACTGAGTTCCTTCCTACTTAATGGTGTAATCCTGATAAGATGGTGCTGTTGTTCAGACCACCTTGCAGGCTGTCATGGAGCAGGGTTTCCTCTCTAAAGCCTCAGCTTGGGTAGAGGCTGCTGTATTCTGTTCCATCTGAACATGAAGAATTTGTTTCTTGTGCAGTGATGGTGCACTGGCAGATTGCCCAGAGAGGGTGTGGAGTCTCCTGAGATATTCCAGAACCATCTGGATGCAAGCCTGTGCCATGTGCTCTGGGATGATCCTGCTGGAGAAGGGAGGTGGGACCAGATGACCCACTGTGGTGGATTCCAGCCTTATCCATTCAGTGATTCTGTACTGGAAACACTTCCCAAACTTGAAGGCAGATGAGAATGTTTGGATCGTTGTAACCTCTTCCACCTTAATGTTTGAAAATGTTGACTCTGTGCCATGGCTGCTGCCAGCTGTTCATAACCCATGGTGTACCAGCCCAGCTGGGTGAAATAGTACCTCCTGGATTTCAAATACAGATATAGGTTACCCAAAATACTGCAGCAGGCAGACTGATCATTTGGCTTGAATTTTAAATAGTGTCATAAGGAACACTCTGCGTTTAACTGTTGGCATTTTTAGTTAAATTTCTCCTGCTCCAGGAAATTATTTAAAATGGTGTTTGTGGAAAAACTGAATCTAATCCTCATTAAGTTGCAGGGTAGTCGTTTGCAGCAGCTTTGGCTCATTGTACTTCTGTGGATCTGGCATAGCAGCCCTGGCATTGTCGTCATCTTCTGTTCAACATGCAGAAGAGCATCACCCAGCAGTAAAGTGGCTTTTTATCAATACGCTTTTTATTTGGTGGCTTGCAGAATTCAGCAGTTCCCTATAGGTTTTCTCATCATTAGTGTTAATTAAGCCAAGTTCCCCTAATGCATGTATGGGAAAAAAACCTTATGCAGCAGAAGAGACTGTCTCTAGCTATAATTTTATAGCCAAGACTGGGACTCTGCTGTGGCTTTCTGGGATATTTTGGGTTGTATTTAGAGGAGATTAGGTTCATGGTAACTTCTTTGCAAAGTAGAGAGGAGCATGGCTCTGAAAACTGAGCTAATGCAAGGAGCCCAATTAATCTCACAGCATACTATATGCTCTCATTGGGTTTGAAAAAAGAATGACTCCGGTTTATCTAGAGATGACAAAGCATAAAAGTCACTCTGTTGGGTTTGATTTCCGAGCTGTGAGATGGATCTGAGCCCGCCAAATCTCCTCGATTCAGGTTTAATATTCTCCTTTAAACAAGCTCTTTATGAAACAGGAGTATTATGAAGTGGTCTCTGTTAGAACTGATGGCATTTCATTACACATAAAAGGATTTTTATAAGCAAGAAGTGGGCCTGGAACTAGGTCTAATGACATTACTTTGTTAATGTGGTACCTTTTTATGCCTTTCTTCAAACAGAGCAGAACAGCCCTCCAGGCTACTGTGCCTGTAAGAGAGATCCTGAGAGTGTGACTGCAGCATGGCTGTGCAGTGATATCTTTCCAAGGGAGCCCAGAGCTGGAGATTGTCCTTCCCTGTGCAGTGCAGGCTTTGTTGGGCTAATGCAGCAGCCTTCCCAGCCTGTTTCCCAGATGGTGGGGGAAAGTTAATTAACACACAGAGCTGACTTTCTAGTCTCTGGTTTTTGTGCTTCAAATAGGGGTTTGATTAGGGGTAACAGTCTCATTGGATGTTTGGAGCCCGGAGGAGGAGAGGAGATGGGAAGGGTACCCTGGGTGCATTCAGTGGAGCCACTGGAGCTGGGATATTCCAAGCAATTCCAAAGAATAGCATCAGTCTGAAATAACTTGGGGTCCTCTGTCCCACAGTGTTTATTAGACATCCATTACACTTGAATCTGATCTACTGAGAGTAGCTAAGATAACTTCACCTTGATCAGAGGACAAATCTGGCAAATTTCTGGTGATCTGGGGGTCACATCTAACCTAAGGTAACGTGATTCTTCAGGATAAAATTGTTTGCTGTCTGATAGAATGACTTTGAGTGATAATCTCATTTATACATTTAACTTATCTATCCAAATAACACTGTACAGAGAATCGGGGTTTAAGTGGTCCTTTCTGACTAGAGATAGCAACACCCTGTCTGGGATCATGACATGCTTGCTCAGTTTATATTTTAGAAAACATTTGGCAGCCTGGGAGTTTGAATCAAGAAATATGTTCTGCAGTGGTGCTCTGTCCTTGTCCCTGTGGCACAGATTAAGGACTCAGAAATGAAAGCAGTGACCTTACTTAGGTGGTGGTGCTCTGGAGTAAGGAGTAGCTAATGGAATTGCTGCTTTATTATAGGGAAAAACCTCAGTGGTTTATTTCATCCACTCACAGCTTTAGCAAAACAAGCTTTTGGTACTGAAACTTCATATCCTTAGTTTCAGTAGCTTTTGTTTTTATCTGTGACAGAATGTAGGCTTTGAGCTGATAGAACACATAGTCTGAGTGCTTTACTGAAGCTTCCTATGCCTGAATATAGCTTTGTTTTTAAAAAACCATGTTAGTATGCTAGTAGCGCATACTTAGTGACACTAATTACCTTACTTAATTACTTAAAATATCAGTCTGTTGTAAGCAGTCTCTCAGGTGTGTGATATTAATACCAATTTCTGTATTGGCCCCAGGTGCTTAACAGTCTACAGTAGTGCCCACAGTGTTGGATTGTAACCTAAATATCTAATCTTTGGCTTTGGTGCCTCAAAATGAGCATTGGAAAGAGATAGCCAGGCTTGGGATTGTTAGGAGTGACAGGACATGCCTTGGAGGCCATGCAGTGGAAGCACAGAGTAAGAAAGACTTTAAGAAATGTAAGTGAAGGACAAAAACTGCTGCTGGCATCTCTCATTCTTCTCACCAATTAAGTCCCAACAATATATTCATGTTGTCATTAAATATGGGATTCCACAGCAAGATAGGAGTTGATGTTAGAGATACAGAAATAGAAACAGCACTAGGCTGGGGAGAAACAGAATTGAAAGGCTTTGGTACATCCAGAGAGGACAGTATGTCTGTGTGTGTCTCTCTCTATTTATATATCTATATAGATATATGCAGCTCCATGAGAGGGACTGAATCATCTACTTTGTAGAAATGGCAACTCTACAGGCACAGATCTTGGTAAGGAGTCAGGGCTGAGGCATTTTCAATGACAGTGGCAATTATAGGCTGTGTATGGGAAGGGGAGAGGAGCAGTTGGCTGAAGACCTTTACCTGTAACTGGTGGTGCATTAAAGGCAAATGCCCTTAGATACCTTCTCCCTGCCTTCTCCTGTTTTCAAGCAGTGGGTACAGTGCATCCCTGTTAATATCTGCTATGACCCAGCTGGACATGGATTACTGTTGTCAGGAGTTACCACCTGAAACATGTGTGTGCTTCTTACAAAGTGTAACTGGGAGGGAGGAAACCCTCCTCTGTCCCAAATCAAATCTTCTGGCCAGTACCTCCTAGCTGTAGTGAGACTTGTTGAACACCAGTCTTGCTGTTGCCTTGTTCATAACCCTTTTGGGGAGGCAGCTGCTCCATTCCTTTAATCAATTTAGTTGCCCATCTGTATGCATTCCCTAACTCCAGCGCATCCTCCGGGGATGTGGAGAACAACTGCACACACCAGCAGGATGCAAATGTACCAAGGCTCTACACAATGGCAGAGCTGCTAAATACTCCTTCTTTACTCTCTCCCTGCTGCTCTATCCTCAACACCAAAGCAGGCTTCCAGGCATGTTTCAGAAGCAATTTATTTCATAATTCTGTTTGTTAGCTATGAGTGTTCTCCAAGGTCACAGGCTTTGCCATTAAAATAAAGCAACTGATTTATAATCTCACAGATTGGGAATTAAGATAAGCAGTGGAGAAACCAGAACCCTTGAGGATGTGCTTACTTTCTAGCAGCTCTTAGTGATATTTCCATAAGATGTTGGTTGTCAACTTCTTAGGAGAAAGAAAGCAGTGATTTGGGAATGAGAGGATGTCTCTCTTCTATTTTCCCTAAAACAAAACTGTCAGATCCTTTCAATTTGATTTCTGTAAGTAATTCTGTGGCATGTTTATAAAGCTCTTTCAAATATCCAGCAGTTCATATGTCCCCAAAAGATTCCTTATAGAAATTTGGTTAGTCTTGGTTGGTCAGAAATGTGGAATTTGAAAATAGGCTGAACAAAAAGGAGCAATTGATAACTGTTTTTAACAAGTACATCTTTGAGGAGCAAGGACCACTGCTGGTCCAGAAGATAATTTCACTGGAGGTTTTAATTATTTTGTATTATTCTATTGCATGTTATTGTGCTAATGAGAAATGCACTTGGACTGTGGAAATGTATCACCTGCAAAGCAGAATGTTGTCTTTCTGAGCTGGCTCTGTTGAATCTTTTGACAAGACAAAACAAAACTTCAGTTCTCCAGTGAATTTTCATATAGATAAGCTTGTGTATAAGCAAGAGCTTACGTTGACACAAAGACTTCAAGCAGCAGGTGACAGGAGTACCCACGAGCCAGTTAAATGCAAATAAGGCTTGCATAATACTAAGTGTATTAAAAGACTTGCAAGAAAAAGCATAAAAATAATGGTTGCTGTGCAGGTAGGCTGTTTGTCCTAATGCTGATTAGTCCAGGTGTAAGCAGAGCTTTGCAAATACTAGGAACAGTTTCATATGGTATATAATGCACTTGATTAGGTAGTTAGATTGTTCCTATTTTTATTTGTAAATCACTGCTGAAAAGCTGACTGGCAGAAAGTGAGAACACTGGCTGTTCCAGGGCTGAGCACAGGTGATGGGAGGCCAAGGTGCAGGTGTGTATTGGTCTGCACTGTAGTGGTTTATTTCTGCATTCTTTTTCTCCCTGCAGTGTCTTTGATGCTGTTTGAAGGTCACAGGTCTGACAATTCCATTCCTTAAGGCTTTTTATTTTTTTAATGATGTGTTAACTTTTATGGGCATCTTTAAATACTAATTTGTTTTGTCTACAGCATGTCTCTATTAAAAAAAAATATTGAATTAATACTAGAGAAGCAAACCCAACCCAAATGAGAGAAGTTCTATTCTGCTCTAATAACTTGGCTTTTTACCAGACATTGTAATGCATTATTTTTCTTTCTTCAGCAGAAGGCTGAGGGTTTAAATTGAATCCAGGCAGATGAATCACTGCCATCACTTTAGTTGTGCTTTACCTGAATCCACAGGGCAGAGAACAGGAGAGGAGACAGCAGTTCAATTAAGATTGTGGTACAAGTAAATCCTTTGTATTGTTATAGAGGCTTTGATTATAAAGTTCTTCCACAGAATAGAGTGAGCTGACAGAACAAGACAGACCTGAATGGTGTTTTCATCCTGTGTGTATAGAAAGTGATTTCGATTAGTGTAGATCTGGGGAGTGGGGAGAGCAGCCTGGATGCTTAGGTGACTTCTTTCCCTCTCCCATTTTATTTAAATAGATGCCTGCATGCTTGTTTAATTCCCCAGCCATAAGCATGTTCCTCCCTGCATTTTGGAGGCTCATGATTTTGCAGGCTGCACCTGATTAGGTTCTCTAGCAGTCACTTGTGAGTGGGGCCATCTCCTGCCACTCCTGGGAGAAGTTTGGGTGCCTGAGTTAAATGGCCAAGTTTCAAGTTGCTTCATTGAATTATTTTAAAGCCACAGACTGCATATCAACAGTCTTTTCTCCCTATAGTTTAAAAATAACTTGATGATATCTCCTTTACAAGGACTTGAAAATTCTGTTGGTGTTTAAATTTATCTTCCCTTGGAAACGTTGCATTGCCTTCGACTTCTCAGCTCTGTTGAGGAGCAGGAAGCTCTTGCTGTTACAACAATGGGGGCAGCCTGAAGGGCCCTTTCTCTTCTTGTAATTGGTTTAATGCTTTCTAATTTTAAAAACTGGTACCTTAAATACCCCTGCTCTCAAGGTTTTGAATGTGGAATTAGTGTAAACTCAGTTTTTCCTGCTGCCATTAAGAACTTCCTCCCTGGTTCATAAACACTCTGGATTCTTAAGGGGGGGAAAAAAACAAGTGCTAGAGACAGCAGGGATTTAAATGAATTAGTGAGTGGAAGAACTCCAAAAGAGACTTCTCTAAACAGTAGACTGGTTAATCAGAAGACTTGGGGAGAGCTGGTTACTGATCATAGAAACCTCCTGACTGAGGGCAAATGCTGCCCCCGCCCTTTCTGGGGAGGTGTCTCATTGAGGCTGAATGCTCTCCAAGGAGACAGGTGTATGTGCACCTGCCCTGCCAGCAGTGCCATGGGCTGCAGCAAAGAAGGAGCTCCTGGCAAGTAGGATTACTTCCCCAGCTGCTGGATGTCTTAACAGATTTCTCTCAAGCCTTTCGAGGCTGTGAAGGTAGGAATAACATTAGCTGTTTGTAACCTGCTGCCTGCCTTTCTCTTAGATGTGTTTCACGTACAACCTCGGGCTTTTCTCATTTGCAGCTTAACTTTGTTATAAGTTGACTGCTTTTACTTCCAGCTTCATTGATATTTATTACAAACTTGCCCTGCAGGTCAAGAAAGAAGGTGCTTCTGTTTGCACAAGCAAACCCTAAATGGAAGTCATAGTTGTTTTTACAGTACTGATGATCTGATTTCAACCCCCTGTGGTTACCCAGGGAATTTTGAAAGGTTTTTTTTCCACAAATACCACTTTGCTCTGCATTAGCACTTGAAAAGTTCCTGAAGCTGTTGTACACAGGGGGAATCAATGGGCAGTCATGCCATGGAATGTTAACACCTTTCCAGGACAAGCTGTTGGCTTTGACCTTTGGGTAACACAAAGTGTAGATGGTGTGGCTGAACGGAAAAACCTCCAGAGCATGTGAACAAATATCCTGGCTGTGGAGGGTGATTGTGCTGCCACAGAAATGGAGCTGTGTATGTTGTTGGGGGGTGGATTGGAGAACAATGCTTAGAGTAAGAGCTCCACACTGTTGGGGCGTGTGCCAGATCTGACCAGGGTGTTCTGAACTGAGTATGTCCACACTGAAAATTGTGATTTTCAACTCTGCCATACTAGGATGTTTAGGATGTAAAATATCCTCCTGCTAAGTATGTGGGGTATTTTTATAGAGTTCTCAACCTATGTTTTTGTTTCTCAGTATTGAGTTTGACCGAGACTGTGACTACTTTGCCATCGCTGGAGTGACAAAGAAGATTAAAGTCTATGAATATGGTACAGTCATTCAGGATGCAGTGGATATTCACTACCCTGAGAATGAAATGACCTGTAATTCCAAAATCAGGTAGGCATTGATTTGTGTTTGAACTCAGAGTGCCTTTTCCACTTGATTGTTTATGTGTAGCAATTGTTCTGCTTTCTTTATGGGAATTGGAGAGGAAAGGAGGAATGCAGGCACTGATGGAGACTGGGTGGCACAGGCACTGTTACTTGTGTGTACTGGGTTCATCCAAGGCTGGATGAACAAAGCCCTTATATCTGGAGGAGAAAAGGCAATAGGGAGGTTAACTGCTGTTGTGTTCCTTGCAAATGCTGTTGGATACCTGCTCAAAGGGGTGGATCCATGCACCAGGTAAGTCATAGCTTGTCCAAGCTCTGTACCCAGCTCTTGATAACAGTTACTGGTTCTTTGTGCTCTCTTCTCTTCATTGACCAGATCCTTTCTGTTCTTCTGAGAGCTTGCTAGTTCTCAGGAAATGTTCCTCACTGGCATGTTCTACCTAGGAATTTTTGTCTGCCTGAAGTATTGTTCTGCTGGGCCTCATAATATAAAGCTCCTGAGAAAGGACCTTTCTTGATTTTTTTTTTTTTTTTTCTTCTCGGCTATCATTACTGTGAACTCATTTTTTTATCCATTTAGATGTATTAAACTAATGAAATATAGACCACTATGTTAGAACCTCAACTGAAAGAATCCAGCTAAATAACTTTAAAATCCTAATTCAAAAAATCTCATAAAGCTCAGAAGAAAATAATAGAGGCAATCAAACCCATTCAGTATTATAATACAAGTCTCCAGCATCTCTGTTGCAATAATTTGTTTTTATTTGTTACTCTACATTTTAAAAGCAGTAAAGCACCCACGAAAGTGCAAGTAATAAATTTATGTAGCAGTCCGGCTTCCATCGAACAAAATGTTGTGCAACAAAACTAAGAATGTTTGTGAGCCTATTTCAGAGCGTAAAAATCACGCTTTGTTTTGTAGCTGACACATTTCTAAAGATAGCTCAGTCATTCCTGTGTTGCTATTGCTCATTATTCCCAGGAATTACATAACACTATTTTATGAAGGGGAAGATGTAAATGCAGCTGACCCTGGGACTAGATTTCACAGGAGGTAAAAGCAGCCTGAGTGGTTTGTATTGATATGCTAAACTGATTATGGAGCTTGTGTTTGGCTGGGCTGGTGAAATGTTCTGCATTTTTACCCAAGTTTGCACCATTCAGCTTTATTTTTGTGGAGAGATGAGCAGAATAATAGGAGAACCATCTCACAGTCTTTTAATACCTTTTGCCTTAATTAGAAGGGGAAAAGCAATGTGTGTTTGGTACTTCTTGGACAACTTGAAACAAATTCCAAACTTGCAGTTTCAGTTTGACAGGGGAGCTACCTTGACTCTCCTGCCAGTTGTTAGGAAGGTTGCTAATTCTCCCTTCTCCCCCAGCTGCCAGTGAGGAGAGTCACATTAGTACCTTCTGTGGTGTTACTCATGTTGGCTTTGTGCTCCAGCCAAGATGCTGCTTGCTTTCAAGATTTTTCTCATTTTCAAATTTCATGCACATATATATTTTATGTATATGTGACAATGCTAAATGCACTGTCCTCTGACCCTCTTCCTCAGCAAAGGAGGATCAGGTCCTCTCTCATTTTCTTGCCCTAGTTTCTGTCATTCCTTTGAAGAAATAAATGGTGGGGTTTTTTTCCCCCATCAGCCTCCTCCAATTATATCAGGCTTCCTTTGGCAGGTAGGTGCTTTTGGCTTTGACAAATAAAGTTGGTCTGTCAGTCAGAGGCATCCTTGCTATATCCATTAGCTCTGCTGCCAGTCACCGGTGCTGGGGCTCGCTGCTGCAGCTTCGAGCAGCATAATTGCTTGCTTTTCTGAAGTGGCATAGCTTGAGGGAGAAGTTAGAGATGAAGGCTGCAATTTCATTATGGAATATTGCAGTGTGCTAAAAATGTGCCCATATTGTAATAGAAAAATCTAAGTAAGTGGAACCTGCTCTTTGTAAAAAGCCTCAGTTTAAAGCCGTGGATCTTAATTTGGGTGAAAGTGCAGCTTCTCCAGGAGACTTTACCTGTGAGTGCCCCTTCTGATATCAAAGACAAACATATTTCTGCTCTAGCAAGTGGGTGGTATTTTTCTTCCTGGCAGAGATGCAGGGGTCTGTGTGCAGATGGGATTTGGTGACATGTCTCTCCTGGTTAAATTGATCCTGGTTAACCTTGTTCAGAGCAATGATGCTGGAACATAAATCATTAGCGATGATGTTGGTGACTCAGCTTTCAGAGGAGCAGAGGCTCTGCTGGGCTTTTATAAAAGCAGACAGGTGACAGCATTTGTGAGGACTTGTGTCTGGCCAAGAGCAAGTCTGGCCCAGAGCAGCTGCGGGAAGGGAAGCCCGTGCCTGGGCCGGGGCTGGCGCCAGCCCAGCCCTGCTCTGCCTTGTGCCAGCTGGGTGCCTGCTGAAAGCTTGAGCTTCATGCCAGCAGTAATTGATTGTAGGCTTTCCTGGAGCAGAGCCCTGGTACCAGCTGTAGCTGAGTCTCTTCCTCTTTTCCAACCCCCTTTTTTTACACCCACCTGCTTCTTAAATACATTCTTTTTTCATCATCTGCTAAGCCTTCTTATCCCTATTTTGAAGAGCGGGGAGGAAGTCGGTGTGTTGGGTTTCTGGTAAATGTGCATCGCATCCCCTGGGAACAACAGTGGCATAAGCTTCCAGGAAAAACACAAGATGACACATAAATCCTCATAAAAATCCCATTTACAGATTCATAGCTTCAGTACAAGAAACAAATCCTGGCATTGTGTAGTAGCTATAAACAGCACCCTGTGAGCTAATTATGACTTGCTGTGTCCCTAGCTATGGCAGGCACTAATCTGCAGCTCCCCCCGTGCAGGAGATGGCAAAGGACGAAGAGGAATGGCTAGCAGCAAGCCACAGCTCTGCTCTGATTTATTCAAGAGGCAGATTTGTTGTTTTGCCATAGGTCACAGGGGGAGAAAAATAAGGAGATCTAGCATTCAGGTAAAAAATTGGCTTTAGGCCTCGTTAATCTACAGCAGGTGATGTGTGAGTGTGGTTAGGTAAACATGCTTTTGAAATCCATGTTTAGTATTCTGCATGCTCACCACCGTGTGTTTGCAGCATCTGTACTTCAGTGATAGATGTTACCACAAACCTCCAAAATCAGCTGCATCTGTTTAGTCAATTGCAGTAAAAGAAAAGCATCAGTATTCTTTCTTTTTTAGGAGGCTGCTAATATTTTACAGTTTTCATTTTTTGGTCTCAATAAATCAAATATGTGATTGCTATATCCTAATAGTGCTTCATGGGTGTATTGCTGTCAGCTTTGAAAATGGCAGCCACTTCTTGCTATGAAGTTTAAATTAAGCAAGAACTTGTCATATTGTCTTTTTCATTGTAGACTCTGCAATTTGGAATGGTATGAGCTGGTTGTGTTGGGTGCCTGTATTTCCAATGCAGAGGATGTCTGACAATAAACAGGTTATAAGGAAATATGCCTTCAACTTGCATTAATTCAAGTTTTTTGAATCACTGATTCACTTGCAAGAAGATGAAATTTTTCTCCAGGAATATTTGTCTTTAACCATACCAGAGGTTTTCTTTGAATTGATTAGGAAAAAACGGGTTTATTTTAAAACATTCATCACAGTAATGTAATTCCATATGTCTCTGAAGTATTTGTTTCGTGTTGTTATTCATGTGGATGTCCTTTGCAGTAGTAGATCATGCTCTTAAAAACATTTCAGTCCTAAAATTACCAGTCATCAGTTGGCTCATGGTGACAGAGTGGGTCTGAAGCACTTGGTGCTCAGAAGCAGATCAGACCACAGGAGTTTGTGCCTTATTAAAAGCTTTAACTTTATTTAGCTCTCACTGCCAGAGGAGTGGTTGACACTGGGTAGCTTGAGCCTGGATTTAAGACATATTAGCCATAAAAATACTGTCTCATGAAAGAAAGATCAGCATAACTGACAACACTAACTGAGCTGGCCCACTTGTGTGTCTGAATAAAAGGAAGGATGCACATGAATCTTTACAGGGTCAGGATTTCTGTGTGGCTGGATCAGATGCTGAGGTTAGGAGGGTTTTTCTGAGGTTGATGATTAGCTTTCAACTACAGTTTCTCCAGCTTAATCCCCTAGGAAGGAAAGCTATCACAACTTCTGATAAGAAAATCTCTGGGGTGTAACTATCACTCTGTCTCTGGATTAAAGAACAAAGCACAAACTGAAAAAAAAAATACAGCTACTGTACTTAAAATAAAAGATGGCATCACACAATGCCTTTTAGTCCAGTGAATTATACATTCTCTCAGCCCTAAGCAGTTATTTTTATATCATATCTCAGAGCCTTCATACTTCAATTTCTCTTGGATGTGGCTGCAGACCATCTAAAGGTTGTCTACAAAAAGTTATTTTTATGAATTTCTAGGGGTTTGATAGTTAATCTGAGGACTGTGTAAGCTGCATTTTTGGTTCATATCACCTTTGACTTTCCTTTGCCCTTCTCCAGCTTGCTCCCTATGCCTTTTTTGAGTTTGTTACTCAATTTGTTACCTATGATAGCATCTCAAGGGACCCAAAAAAAAATTGATGCGTTTAAAGCTTCAGCAAAATTGCCTGTGTTGGGCATGGAAGAAAGATCAGTGCTTCCTTAAGGGGAATGTGGCACAGAGTTCTCAGGCCTCTGCAGGTCCCAGGAAAGCCATATGGAAGAGAAACACATCCCAGATCCAGGACAGCCTTCTTCCTGGTGTGGGTTGTCACAGATGCCAGAGGATACAACCTAAGGACTTCTTACAGAGTGACTTTTAGAGGTGCAGAGAGTGAAAGGACAAGGGGGAATGGTTTTAAGCTGAAAGAGGAGAGGTTTAGGTTGTGTTAGGAAGCTGTACAGCTCAGGTTGTCAGAGAAGCTGTGGCTGCCCCATCCCTGGAAGTGTCCAAAGCCAGGTTGGACAGGGCTTGGAGCACCCTGGGATGGTGGAAGGAGTCCCTGCCCCTGGCAGGGGAATGGAATGAAGGGATATCTTAAGGTTTCTTCTACCCCAAACCATTCCGTGATCTCTATGAAAGGACAGCCTGTTGGTAAAATCTACCTGCAAAGGGAGCTCCCCTCTTCCTGATCTAACTCTAAATTGCACTCTACAAAGGTTACTTTGGAGAATTTAAATTAGAAAGAAGCTCAGGTATTGCAATGTTAAGGGAAAAGCTCTAGTTTCAGACTTTGTAAAGAGAGTTGGGTGGGGATGAGGGCAGAATTAAGGCAGAGAGCTGGAACAGAGTTGATTTTGTCTTACTATGATCTTTTAATCATATTACTTAAAAATGAAAGATTTATGGTGTGTGTGACTTAAAGGGTGTTAATTGAACCACTTAGTGGCTGCAAATCCCTAACCATTTTTCACCTGTCAGTTCCTGTTTTCCCCTCTAAGTCTGTCTATTAATGCTTTCCAAATGAATGTTAACCCCTTGTTTAACACCATCATGCTGCAGTGGGATCTTTGCTGTGCCAGAACTAATGAACATGCTTTTGGGCACAGAAACCATGTTTTTCTCCATCTGTACCATCAGTGAAGTATTTTAAATCTATCAATCTCAAACAGAACTGTTAAACTCTTGTCCTTTACATCTTTCTACCTACTCAGTAATTCTTAATTTTCATTGTCTGGGGGTGATTTCTTTTTTGACAAGATGTGGTTGTGTAATTGTTCCACCTGAGTATGAAGAGAATATTCATCCTCTAACACCCAAAGTGTGTCACCAGCTCATCAGCCTTCCTCTAGCACCCTTTTCACTTGCTGGTGCTGTCTGATGTCCTCTCAAAGCCATCCAGATAGGAGATTGCTTTTTAAGATATGGCTCTAGGTTGTATTCTTTCTGCTTGTACATGATGGCTTTACTTACAGATTATTTCCTTTCTTCCTTAAGCTCCTTGAAGCGCTGACTTGAGAGGAGATAATCTGGTTGGGAGGACAGGTTTGAACTGATAAAGGTGTCCTGTGGTGTGGTTTCTACCTCCCTGCCAGTGGCTGGAGACTGTTCCCAGCCCACAGCTCAGGGTGGTGGAGCTCTAGGCCTCTGAACTGCTTTTGCTTCCATCAGGGACTGCTCCAGCTGGAAACATGACTCCATGTGTCAGATGTGGTTAACTCTGGGCTGCTGCAACCTTCACCTCATGGAACTGGTGGGCAGTGCCTGCCAACTCCATTTGGAACTCAGGGAGTCACTTAAGCCTCTTGGAATAAGGCTTCTAGTAAATCATAGGCTGTCAAGACCTGCTTTTCTGTGTGGGTACCTAGTGGAAGTAGAACTGAAATAGTGATGACTCCTTGATGGTGCATTTGTGGACAGCTCTCATGCCTACAAGGGTTAGGGATACTTAACATTTTCTCATTAATGACACATCATGGAAGAGGTGAACCTAGGGAAATCATTGCATGAGCTGTATCAACTGCAACCATCATCTTAGCAGCTGGTGGTTAAAAACAGTGACTTATATTGGGTAAATAAAATTTTAAGTTTCTGAATGTAAAGTTTAAAACAGCAAGGAATGCTGTTAAGTTTCAGCATAGTCAGGAGCAGAATGGCAATGCTCCTTACTGTTACTTAACTAATGGAAAAATGAATGTTTAACTACCATGAGCAAGGAAAAGGATTTTTCCTCTTCTGTGTGTAAATTATTAAGGAAAACAGGATTGAAGGGTAGGTATAGCTGGAACCAAGAATTTAGCAAGGTATAATACTCCTAAATCAGTATCCATGTATCTACATCATATTTCAATGTGTAGCTGCTCTGATCAAAGCAGTACTAAGAAGTTACAGAATTGTGGACTTCTGGTTTGTATTGTTGGTTAAAACTTGGCCCCAAGGCTACCATGATCCAGTTATCTGTGTCAGAGCTGCTCGAGGACCTGCATGAATGGGATCTGTCAGCTCAGCTTCTGCTCTGTACATCACACTTGATACCTGCTGGCATGCTTCTTGGCCAGATGGTCCGGAAATTGGTGAACAAGTATTACAAATTTTCTTACCTCTGTCATTGGGAGTCAGAGTGGAGGCATAGTGCCAGAATGCTGCGAGTGTGACTTGGCAGTGTTGCTGCTCTTGTTTTCTCTGCTGATCGTTAGAGCTTGCCAGTGGAACCATCATTTCGTTTTGCACAGCCCCTCGATCAGCTTGAAATAAAAACCTGTGTGCTATATTTTCCAGTTCTTGATCAGAAACATTTCCTAAAATATTCATAGTAAACAAATTGCTGTTTCCTCCTGGATATGAAGGCATTTTTAGCATTTACAGAAAGCTGGAAGTAGTTTCTCAGAAGTCAAATTTTCATGTGCACATAGTTACATATATAGAGTATTAGCTGTGTGCTGCAGGAGAGGTTGATTTTTCTGTCCATGCATCTAGGCATTTTACATATACAACTATTCTTAGGTAAGTAGTATATGGTATAATAATAATTTGGTATAATAATATGGTATAATGGTGATTATTATTGTTGTTGTTGTTAATTTATGGTATAATAATATTTTGTTTATGGTAATAATAACAGTAGTGTCTATTGCTGAGAGGTAAAGGCATCAAACCTTGAGCTCTCTGAGAATTCATGTGGTACTCAAATAGCAAAAAAAAACCTCAGTGTTTGAAATAATTGCATTTTTAA
The DNA here is from genome assembly GCF_012460135.2 of Molothrus ater. Lineage (NCBI taxonomy): Eukaryota > Metazoa > Chordata > Aves > Passeriformes > Icteridae > Molothrus > Molothrus ater. Next base: position 4,595,100 of record NC_050486.2, read on the forward strand.
AAGCTCTAGACCCTAGCACTTCAAGGGAGAGATGTCTCTTCAGCAAATAAAGTTTTGCTTTTAGTTTGTGGAATAAGGTTTTATTTCTGATGGATTTTGTATTTTTTCCCTAAGTTGCATGCTTCAGTGGGGTGGTTTGATCAAGGTGCTGTGTGCTTTGCAAAGATACTCATTGTGTAATGTATTGCAAGAGTGATTTTTGTGTTGTACATGGATTTACTGCAAGACTGACCAGGGTTTGCTCTTTTTAAGCTGTATCAGCTGGAGTAGTTACCACAAGCACCTGCTAGCCAGCAGTGACTATGAAGGCACTGTCATCCTTTGGGATGGATTCACAGGACAGAGATCCAAGGTCTACCAGGTAACACACAACCAGCCAGGAGCATTTCCTGTTGCATGTACAGCTCTGAGTCTGAGGTGCTGCTCCTAGTCCAGCAAAAGGCTGTTCTGTTCCACAGGCTGAAATGGATATTCCTCCTGTTTGGTAAATGCCTCTCATCTGCACAGCTTTATTGAGCTGTAGTCCTCCAAGGGGGGCAGCTCTGTCTTCCTCTCACAGTTGTGAGGCAGTTATGTTTTCTTGCTGCTGCTTTTGGGTAGGGAATCTACACAAGGAGAAATCAGTTCCTGGGAGCTGTCTCACCTTTCTTTAGAAGCCTCAGTCTCTCCATACCTGTTCCACTTCTGTAGGGGGGTGGAATATAAGAAAATAGTGTAGAAAGTAATCTTACCCCTAAGGAGTTTCAGCTGGGTCAATTAGCAAAGATTAGGAACAGGCCTGACTTTAACAGGCCACAGCTGTACCCAATGGGAAGAAGATGCTATAAAAGAGTGGGGTGGGTGGGTGAGAAGGGAACTGGGGTCGGTGGCTGCTTTGGGAAGAGGAAAGAGTCAGTGCTCTGAGGAGCTGCCCATGAGAAACACCAAGGAGGTATGGAACTTTTGTGATAAGGAGACAACAGCGTGGAACCCCTGCAATAAGATGACAACACACTTGAGTCTTGTCAAAAACCTTTTGTAAAACTCTGCAGTGATTGCCAGCACAGGTGCTAGAGATGCAGAAGTGCAAAATGCAGCCTTGAATAAGGCTGGGAGAAGGGAGCACAAAGCAGAGCAAGGCAGCTCCTTCCCCACATGAGACCTGGTCAGGAGAAGTTTCTGGCATTTTGTTTCTTTGTGAAACTCAAACACTGTATTTCTATCTGATGGCTTCTGAGGAACCCGTGATCAGAACAAGAGGTTGGAAGAGGGCTGCTGTGTTTGGGAGGAGGCTGGAAGTGCTGCAGGCTGTTGTGTAGGTAGCACAGCCCATTGAAACTGGTCAGTGATAATGAATGAACTACAGACTCCTTGACAGTTCAACATAAGCTTTATGTCTAATCAGCAGATTTAGAATTTATTGATTAAAAGGTCCTCATTTCCAGACAGGAGGAGCCTTGTTAACCCCCATCCTGTAAGCTAGTGAAGAATTCGGCCAATCTAGGAAACTCGAGTTTGTTGTTTCAGTCCTAATATATCACACTATGGGAATTTTGCAGTTGATTTCAATGGTAATTATGAAACCAAAGAGGAAGGTTTTTAAAAAAGTTCCTATTTAGGCCACCGTTTACCTTCTCATTGTTTTTTAGTCATTTAATAATGCTTGTTTTCACTAATCCTTTGCATATCTCAATGAAAGAGAAATTATACTGGACAGAATAAATCTAGTCTGTTTTCCCCTCAGATACATTTTGCAATTCTTTATGAGGCTGAATAATGAACCTAGAGACGACCAGCTGTTGCTTATGTTAAATCAAACTCATTTTGCTTCCTATCAGATTACTTGAATTTTTTATTTGGATTTGCATAGAGGCATTGACATCTGCTTTGCATGTACTGAAACCCTTTAGTGACTTCATCCTTGTGAGCTTTTTGTCTTGTAAGCCTGTGTTGAAGGCTTTACACAAGGGGTTTGACTGAATTTCAGATTTTATTCAATGTAATGCTGTGCTTTCATGTGGGATGGATAGCATAGCAATTACAGCTCTGCTGTGTTTTGAGGAAGAGTGTGCAGTCTTAATAATATTTATTTGAGTGGTAAAACAGAGGATTAGACACCAGGAGACTTACTTGATAGCTCAGCAGGAAGGTGAGGATTTCCTGGACTTTCAGAGACAAGATGTTTGAAATGAGCATCTTGTCAGTATTGGGAGATACTTAAAAATTGCTTATTAATACTGAAAGATACAGCTGCAATCTAGGATAAGCAGCAGCTCATGGTGGAACCACAGCCAGTCAAATACTGCTGCAAAACCAGGTTTTTGATGTGTATATCCTGAATTATTTTCTTTCTTTCAAAGTAAAAATGAAATCAGTTTTAATTTTTAAAAAAACTATTCTAGTGTTTTCTGCTTTCCTGGCATGTCTAGCATATTGGTAGGATCAATCTGATTAGGAGAAAAGATATTTTTTGAAAAACTGATAAACATAGTAAACTTCTCCCTCCAGGTCCCTGACAATTTATACCAAATCTGTGTTTTCCTGTACTGTTTTATCACATTAGAGCTCACTACCTTGCCATATTGTTTCTCTCAACAGGAGCATGAGAAAAGGTGCTGGAGTGTTGACTTTAACTTGATGGACCCCAAGCTATTGGCTTCAGGCTCTGATGATGCCAAAGGTACTGTTTTATTTCACATTCTGTGTAGGAGACATAGGCTCTGTGTATTCCATGGGAAGAACAAAAATGTGCTATTTCAAGTAGCTGATTCCTCAGCTGCCTTCAGTATTGTAATTGCTGAGGTAATGTGGCAAGATATTACTGAGCCATTTGGATCTTGGAGAAGGAGAAGCTTTGTTTGGATTAACATCTCTTGCTTCACGTTTTTTTGTGTAATGTACTCTCAGCTAACATTCTCCTGAACTCCAAACAAACCAAAATGTGTTTTAACATTAGTTAAACTTGTTGAGTTAAAGCCTCAGGGCCTTTCAAAAGAACAGCATGTATTTATATTTCAAAAACAAGGCTGTCAGTAAAACAGCAGCAGCTAAAAATGCCTGCTGCTCTTTTACCTGTAGCTCTGCATCTTAAAGACTGTGTTTCTTGGAGCTTTAAGGAGCTGGATTGAGTAGGAGTGCTGGGAGCAGCTCTCAGCCTTCCACACTCCTGGGTCCATTTGAAAAAGCACTTTTGGAGAACCCTTCAGCCAAGCCCTTTACTACATGGTGGTAAGAAATGTTCCTCTTCTATACAGGAAGCTCCTAAAGAAGAGGATGACACTGAGGGAGGTGTAGAATTCTTTCTCCCTAATGAATAAGAGCTTTATCTGGAATGTTTACAGTATCAAATCAGAGTTATTTAACAGTAAGAGTTTAGAAGTTCCTTTCCTAAGCAGTGGGGATCACTTCTCCCAGATGGGCTGACAGAGCTCTGGACAGAGCTCTTCATGATTTGCTTTGAAATGATAAATTAATTTTTCATCACTGCTAAACTTTGTAAGGTGCTTCCCCCTTCCAAAAAGCTTTTAAATGCTGTTCCAAAAAGAAATTAATGTTCCTCAATTACATTTGGCAATAATATAATCATAGAATCGTTTGGGTTGGAAGGGACCTTTAAAGCTCATTTTTTGCAGCCTCTGCTGGAAAAAGGGACACCTTCCACTGTCCCAGGCTGCTCCAAGCCCCATCCAGCCTGGCCTTGGACACTGCCAGGGATCCAGGGGCAGCCACAGCTTCTCTGGGCACCCTGTGCCAGGGCCTCAGCACCCACACAGGGAACAATTCCTTCCCAGGAGCCCATCTCACCCTTCCCCTTGTCCTGTCACTACAGTTCCCAAAGCTGCTAATTCCATTTATAAAACTTTAATGATTATTTTATATTTAAGGTGAATTTAAAATGTTTTCAGTACATTTCCCTCCTTTTCTGGTGGAAGACAGGTGTGTTTTCTGTGTGCTTAAATGCAGCAGAAGTGAATATTCACCTTGTAAGTTAACAACCTCTTCATCAGTGCTCCCCACTCTTGCCATGCATATAAAAAGCTAATCTGGCAGGTGGATCTGCATTTATTAGCATGTTAACAAGGTGTCCAGTTTTGCAAAGCCCAGCTGCAAGCAGAGCTTCTGTCTTCAGCTTAACTGTTCACTTCTTCAGTAATTGTCTCTAAAAGTGTACTGTTTACTTAGAAATTATTGTAATAAAGCCTGCAGATCCACATAACCTGCATTTCAATTCACAAAGGTCTTTTGAAGGTGTATTGGGGTTTTGGTGGATAAAACTGGTCTGGAACATTTTATCCTTTATTTTTACCATGACTTGCCTGTGATTTGCATATATTAAGAGCCCTTTAGAGACAAATTGAGTCTCAGCAGAGATTTTAGAAGTTTTTGAGGTACAGATCAATAGTAGCAAAATGTCCACATTAATGTTGTAGTGTCCATCTTCCATTTGGGTGATCACACTGAAAGGAAGGAATAGTAACACTCATGACAAATATCTTCATTGTAACCTGCCTAACTTAAAATTTTGTCCTTCTGTTTATGTTCATGGTGGTTTGGTTGAGTTCTGGTCAGTTTTAATACACAATAATACATGTCTGGCCCAGTAGAGTGTCTGGCAGGAAAGATCTTTTATCTACTTCTCCTGTCCTCTTTGATTTCTCTGCTCCTTTGAGGCCACACCGGGTGTGCACGAGCTAATCTCATCACAAAGCACAAGTATCACATTTCCCTGTCAAGTAGTCAGGACAAGGCAGCCAAAAAAGGGACAGCTTTGCCAGTTCTTCCTGCTTGCCTGTGTATCTACCTGTCTCTCCTCTTTTTTTTCAAGTCAGAAGCTAATTCTGAAAGTAGATGTGTGTTGGAGAAGGTGCTTATGAATGAAAAATCCTGTGCTTTTCAGCTCTCTCTGCCAGGGCTCAGGCACTGCAAAGGGGATGCTAACAATGCTGTTAGGCAGAAAATGATTCTCCTACAATTAGCAGCAGCATCCCTGGACCCCAGGTTCTTGCATTGTCCATCTTGTGAGATGAAAATAATCCAGAATATGCTTATCTGTGGAAGATCTTCCTATTTTCACAGCAGATAATGACAGCATAAAAGCATTATTGTACTTAGAATAACTAGTGTGTGTACAAACCCTTCACTTTCATCTACAGTTGTTATGCACTCTCTTTTTCAAGGGCCAAAGGTACTTGTGTATGTCTGTAGGCACCCAAAGGTATACTCCAGCTAGATAGCAGTGAGCAAAATTGGTGTTTACTTGTTCTACAAGGAGCTTGGGGAGTAGGCACAGCCTTAATTTAAATTCTTTTATGCACATAATAATGGCAGGAGCTGTGATACTCGTGTAAGCAGGAAAGGGTGAATTTCTGCTCTTGGAGAAGAAAAGATGAATTTTGTGAAGGCAAAATGATGCCATCAAAGTACCAGGACAGGGCTAGAGCTAATCCACTTATCTAATGACTTTCAGCTGTCTGTTCTCTATTGGGGGTGGAGTTTTATGGCCATGGTAAAGTTAGCAGATGAGGGACAGTGAAATATTTGGTGATGCTCTGTGGGTAGAATTTGTCTTTAGGGGGATAGATGCAATTTTTTGGAGTGATCAAATGTTTCTGTGGTCTGTTTTTGAAGCTCTCTGAAACTGAAGAAAATAGAAGAAGCAATGATAAATTCAAATTTAAAAAGACACCTGTAGTTCCTTCATTATTCCTGGCTCAAAAGTGAGAAGTAGGATAGAGCCAGGAGCACCTGAGAGCTCTGAGTTTGTAGCAATTGTTACTTTTTGTTGTCTCATGGCAAGGAGGAGTGCAGGCCTGTGTCTCATTACATCTAAGGAAAGTAATTTCCATGCTGCCTCAATAAATGAGACCCTGTACTAGTCCTGCAGCTATTTTTTTATAGTGCACTTAATTCAGCAAGGCAACACAGATATGCAGATATGGGTTCATTTAAAAAAAAAAGCCCTCTACAGAGGGGAAATGACCTGAGAACTGCAGCTCAGTCTGCTCCATCAGCTTCCACAGGATTGTTTGGGACTTCATTTTCATTGATATTTCATTCCTTCAGTTTCTGTTGACTTGAGGTGTAGGTATTTATTGCCCTCAAAATATCAAGTTGAACATTCAGTTTGGTCATTTTTCTGGCTAAAAGTTTAGTAATTTTCTGGAGATTTGGGAGGTTGTTGGATTGATTTAGTGGAAGTGCCTTGAAGAAGTCAAGATGATGTTGATATTTATTTTTTATTGACAGTAAAGTCTGTGCCTTATACAAAGAGTGCCCTGCAGTCACTGCCTACTGCCAGTCATCAGTTTACACCACCTTCCTGACCCCTGCATGAGGCAGTGGACCCAAAATTTTGCCTAGCAGTAAAATTCAGCAGCTTTCTCCTTTCCTAGGGATTCTACTAATCTCTGCAAATGAATTTTCTGGTAGCAAGATCCTATTCCTGGCTTAGAGCTTTTCCAGAGTAGCAGCAGATGAGCAGATAAGAACTCACAAGTGACAGGCTGGATGAAACATCCTTGTTCTGTGTACCAACTGTGAACATCAACCTTCAGCTATTGTAGTACAGGCTTCTGCCTCTTCTAGTCAGTGTTTAGACACAGAACTGATGCATGGAAAATTAACTGATGAACTTACACATTTGGTGTAAATCTTCTACTAAAAATCTTCTTCTACTACTGAAATATTTTAAACTGAAAAAAAACTGTTCTGGAGGCATCTTTTTAATGCAATAGTGAGGGGTAGGTATTTAGCCACATAAAGATGTCTCTCAGCAGCTGCAAAATGAGAGAAAATATGCTTTGAGAACATGTGTTTCAGAAATAGTCTCAGATAGTTGCTTGTCTCATCAACACAATTCTGGATGCTACCAAGACATCTGTGTTGGATAATTACTGCCTCGACCTCAGCAAAACCCATGAAAGCTACAGCAAATAAACTCTACCCTTATGAATTATGCTTTATTAACCTGTCAGTTCTTTTTAAAAAATAATGGGCAGTTCTAGGTAAAACTTGACATGTTTCATTATGTGTTGTTATGTGTCCCATCTATCCTTTTTATGGTACTGACTAAGATATAATTGGAGCCCTGCGTATCTCACAGCAGTTAGATCACAGAAATTGCAGGCTCTAATCTGTGCCTGTCAGTTGTAACAAATATTATGATGACTTTAGAGCACATGGATTGTCTCTTCACCAGATTAAATAGCTCAGCTTATGACCTGCAAGCTTGAATGAAAAAAAGGAGCCAAGCTGAAGCAGAGCCCTCAATTAGCTTTTGATACTGAGCTGGGACCAGATGGCCATTTGTTTGTTGGGGGGGTCAAGGAGAGACTTGGCTGCTTTGGATGCAGCTTTAAATACCTGGGTGGAAAACTTCAAAGAAAGCCTGTGTTGTTTTAATACTAGATTTTGGCAGAGTATTGCTCTGAACTTGAGATCATGTACCCACCCCACTCTCCTCAAGTTGAAGTGGTGTTGTCTGCTGACATTGTTCTCTCATAAACATGTTTTATTTGCTTCTTATCTCATCCATAAACTTGATGGGCTTCACTGCCACCAGAACTTAGACTACTCATCTCCTGGTGTCTGTTCATTTAAGCAAAACATAAATATTTTCTTGTTCTCCCAAATATTTCCCTGTTCCCCTCTGTCCCCAAGTGCAGAATATGGTGGAGAAGCTTTACCATCCCATCTTGCCTGGAAGAAGAGAACTTCTTAAGCCATGCTTCCAAAGCTTTTATTTCATTTCCAAATGTAGCCAGGTGTTTAGGATGAGTATTATAGCTCTGATCAATGAGAATGCATTTATTTCTGAAAACCAACCTGAGGCTGGGTGCTGTTTTCATTGAATTTTACATAATGCTTCTGGGCAAATAGAGTATGCCCCTGGGGTTTGTAGTTCTGCTGGTGTCTGTGTGCTGCTTTCTGATGTTCCAGGCAGCTGCCAGATACCCACACAGTGCTGTATTTACAATGATTCCTTGGTGTGCTCTGAGCTGTGCTGATTCCTCCATCCTTGTATGGTCAGAATCAGCCCAGCCTTGTTGCTTTCAGTGCTTGCCATACTATCAAAAAGAGCACTGGAACCAACCTGCCAGTATTCCTCCTTTTCCTTTGTTTTCTAAAACATCCTTGGATAATCCAGCTGGAAACCTTGCTCCTCCCTCTAAGCCCCTGAGAAATGCTGGCCAACAGGTGACACAGAGGGCTCCTCAGAGGGTGGGGGACATCCCATAAAATTGCTGATCTCTCATGTGTTGATCACAGTTTCCCGTTGTTTATTTTTGCTCACTTCACCTCCAAAGTGATCTTTCAGTAAGAAGACTGGAGGTGCTGTTGGCCACGGATCTGAAGGAGCCCATGCAGCTCAAGGGGATCTCTTGAGGGGATTACCCTTTATGTCTCTTGAGGGGATTTTAACCCTTTATGTAGCAGCTGCATGTTTAACATTGATAATATGTTTAGCATATGTTAATTATGTTTAACATAGCTTGCTCTGCTTCCAGTCTCAGATTGTGATACTCCAGTACAGCTTGATCCACTCATCAAGAAAAGAGGGAGGGGAGATGTTTAGGTCTTTTCTGCCTTGTATGAATCAGTGGGGCTTGATGCCAATCTGCTGCTCCTTTATCTGGGCCAAAGGCAGTGCATTGTTTAGCTTTTAATAATAAGATTAACTATGTGAGGAGCACCTGGCACTCTTCATCTTAAGGTTAATGGTGCTTGAAGTGTTTCTGGCAGGTGGGGAACACTATGTTTTGAAAAGCCCTGGTGTTTTTTGTTGGTCATTCTCTGAAGCACTGGAGTGCTTGGTAGAAGAGCCCTTTCTAGCACATAGTTTAATCAGTGTTCATGTGGTACTCTCATAGAACAGTGAAGTTCTTGTACCAAGGGATTATTGCATCATAGGAAGCCAACATACTGATTTCTCTCCTGTCTGTGCCAGTTTCTCAAGAATAAAACAAGTTGTTCTCACTCACTGTGCATACAATTAGGTATATTTATTCTGTGCAAAGCAGTTTTGCCGTGGATCATGGAGTTCTTGCATCCCAGCACAAGGAGAAGGAACAAAAAAGAATGTAAGCCTTCCTGTCCTTGGTTGTATGAATCTGCACTGCAGTAACCTTAAGCACTGAGTTTATAGCATGTGGTTAATCACCTGCTCTGATATTTACAATGTGGACTTGAGAATACTCTCAGACTTACCAACCACCAGTGACAGCTGACCCTTCAGACTCACTAACATCTTAGCAACTGAGGCTTTCCAGAATGTTATTCATGAAACAACTAGATTTTAGGCCTTTCAGATAAAGTTCATGTTGTTGTTGTTTTTTGCTTATTCATGTCTCTCTTTCCCTTTCTCTAGTGAAACTGTGGTCTACCAACTTGGACAACTCAGTTGCAAGCATTGAGGCCAAGGCTAACGTGTGTTGTGTCAAATTCAGCCCATCCTCTAGGTACCACCTAGCATTTGGCTGTGCAGGTAGGTAAAAGGGATTTGGGCAAAGGGGTATTGTTTCTTCTGTCCTTTATTCCTTATTCTCCCCAAAGATGTGAGGTTGGCTGCTGTGCCCAAGACTGAAGTGTTTTTGCAGTTGAGAAGTTTTACTCAGAGACATTTTAAGTGCCACAGTGCTGTGTCAATGTCATGCCCCACCTGGCTTTTTCATTTGGGTGCCTCTGTCAGAGATAAGGCAGGTAAAGAAATCCCCCAGTGCATTTATTGGGATCGCTAAGGCAACCAGGCAGAGCTCAGCTCTGGGAGTCTCAATGTGTTATCATGATGAGAGCTGCTCTTTCTGATTTATAATATTGTTCTATAAATGCTACAAAGCCATAGTGGGGATTTTAGCTGGTTTTACCTGAAGCATGCTGTAAAGCTGTGGCTGTGCATGTTCCTGTAGCTCCACTACAATCCCTGTGGGTGGGCTCATGTTTTCCTAGGCTGGGCAAAGATGGCTGTTAACATTTTTATTTTTTTGAATTAGTCAGTGGGGAAGGCACAAGGAGCCTTTTATTCACTTAGATTAAATGGTTCTTGGTGATAACACCAAGATCTGGGAGCAGAGCAGGTGTTGCTTTGGGAGGAAGCTGTACTGTGCTATGCATACAGTAACTAAAACTCACAGGTGCCTATAAATGTTTAACCAACTCTGCATTTTCTTTCTCCTTGGGGAGTTTTAATGGACTTGTAACTACTTGTTCTGACAACATTTGTTCTCTCTGGACTCTGGGAGATATGTTGATCATTCTTGCAACCACTGGTTTGCCATTTCATTCGGGTGTTCTCATTTCCAGGCTGGTTCTACTTTGGTTGTAACTCTTATGAGGCAAAAAATAAACTTGCATTCTGAATCCAAAAATGGATTCAAGCTGGAGTGTAAAATATTGACTTGCTTGACAGGCATCTCTCTGAAGTTTAGTGAATTACATGTAAAAATAGTTGAACAACAAAGCCTAGTAGCAGCATTTGAATGAGAAGGGACTCTAGGGAAAGATGAGCACTAGCTCCAAATGGATCAGCCACTGATTAAAATATTCCTGTAAAAGCACTATGAAACAGAATTCTTCTTGATAAATAGATAACTGGGATTCTGTGCCACCTGAAAGGCAGAGGGGAGATATGGCACAGATTGATCAAGGGAGGCTTTTGGAGCTGGAGGGCTCATGGGGTAGGAGCAGGTGGGAGTGTCTCTGTCCCCACACCCAGGTCTAACAAACTGGGTTTGTCTTCAGCAAGTGTGTTGAGAAAGAAGCATTAGGAAGCCCTGAAAGTTTCATGGAGGTTTTAAGGACTGCATGTGTGCTTCTATGATTTAGAGGATGCTGAGGGGTAAAAGGGAAAGAAGTACTGAAAGAAGTGTTTACACCTGCTTGATGTTTGGTAATTGAATCTCTAAATAAAAATTAAAATGGATATTTGATTGATATTATGATTGCTGAAACAACTACAGGGGGTAATTGAACCAATGGAAATTACTTCCCACAATGGAATTCTAATTGATCTTTCAGCCATAAATACATGTGAGGAAAATGGGGCATATTAATAGAAATACTGGAATCTTGAAAGACATTATTTGTGAACTCCTAAAAAATAATCAGAAAAAAGAAATGAGCTAGTGTCTACTTTCATACCCCATATAGTAAAACAGTCATGTTTAATGTGTTATGATGGAGACAAAGGCTTTTCTTCTCCATCAGCTTCAGCTAGTCTTGCTTAATAATTTCATTTAGTTTGTGGAAAAAGGAACATAACTGTTGAATAGCATGAGTTGTCACATAGGCTATAAAATTAATAAAGGAAGAGTCAAAGCTGACTTCCTTGAGTAGTACTAAAAAAACAAAAAGCAGGGAACAGGGCACACTGACTTGATCACTCCTGTTTGCCCCCAGCAGAAATAAAAATGAGCAGTCCACAACACTAAACACTAATTCAGTGATCAGTGTAGTGGCCAATTTCAGAAAGCTGTCTCAGCCCTGCCTTGGCTTGCTCACATGCTAAGAGGATTTTCACATTTTGAAAACTGTTTCAGTTACTCAGTGATTTATTCAAGGATAGAAGAGCCAAGACTTCTGAGCATTTCATGCCCCACACAGTTTTGTATTGTATTTAAACAGAAGTGCTGTTTCTGTATATACTCTCAATTTATTTGCAGATTTGATGGAGCTTAATGCTATATATGTGTCTGTATTTTTGTGTGTATATATATGTATATATCTATAGTTTAAGACATGATGAGGTAAGCAATTCATAAAATGGTTAGGGAGGAAGTAATATTTGAGCTATAAAAGGAAGAAGTCCATTTATTTACTATACTATTAATTACATACACATTTCAGTTCCCTTTTTCTATATGCAGAATAGCTGAAAGCCAGTATAACTTCTTTAAGCAAGGTAATTTTGACTGAAGTAGAAATTTTTTCAGGGTTGACATTTTTATTTTCTTTAAAGGTTCTCTCTTAACCATTCATAAAGCTGAAGCATCTTTTCATAACGTCCTGTTCTTCCACACCTTGCTTAAGAAAAGCTCTTCTCTGCCCTTGACAAATGCATCTTGCCCAATTGCATCCATCTGTTCAGAATGGCTCCTTGAAGTGAGTTCTCCTAAATAGATGCTTGCTAGATCAGCATCTCTGTGCTGGTTCCTCCCTTGCCTTCACCACAGAAACAGGATGACCATCTTAAGGTCCTTGTCCTTTCCACCCTGTCCCCACCTTACATTTCTTCTCACTGGTTTGTAATATTTTGGCTCTTGGCCCACATGGCCCATGATGCTGCACAGGTGAAAGGTTGAGAGGTACCTTTCTGCCTTCTCCAATTTTAAAACTCTCTTTTACAGAAAAATTGCAAGGAAGGTCCCAAAGTCCCTGAGAGATCTACCAACACATGGCATGCATTAGTGGGCTGAAGCAGCACAGGGTTCACAGCCTGACTTTGCTTCCAAATCCACCCCTCCAGTCCTTCAGTTCCCTCCTTTTATTTGGCAATGCAGCATGGAAACTGGGTGCAGGTGGAAATGCTTTTATTAAACCCAGATCTCTGGTTCAAGATTCCCTACAGAGAATGAAGCAAAGTCAGGCTGTGAACCCTGTGAGTGAAATGGGGGGGTTCTGTCACAGGATTTGCTGTGATGCTTCCATTTAAATGTAACCATCTTTAAAAGTGGTGTTAGACTGTATCTCCATGAGGAACCCTCTTCTCTAGTAGAGAGCACTGAGTTGGCTTCAGATGATGCAGGAAAACAAGCTTTAGATGCCACTATAAAAGCAAATCCCAGGATTAGCATCTAATGTGGATGATATATAAGTTTCTTTTCTGGACTCTTCACTCTGAAGCTTTAAGATGACCAAAAAAAATTATCTTGGGTAGCTTAAAACAGAACAAATGGGCCATAAACTAGAAATAGAGCCTATAGAAGAGAGAAATGGATATTGGTTTGAGAAGTAATTCACTTAAAATCAGGCACTTCAGGTGAGAGGAAAGCTGGTGTGTCTGGCTGCAGCCTGATAAAATCTGTTGCAGTAGAGAGGGCACATAAAGAAGAAAAGACCCCTTTTGTCTGCTACTTTAATAAAATATTCTATTTGCATGCTTACTGAGTTGAAACATTGTCCAGTATAAACTGCAATCACTGCCAAATACAAAATCAGGTCATTCTGTGGTCTTTTTTTAAAAACAGATAGGGATTTATTCTGAAATTAGCTATATAAATCATGGCTGAAGTTATTATTGTTCTGCCTCAGCAATAGCACTGATGTCCTTAACCCATATATTTTCTAGCAGTGCTGTTTCCCTGCTTTAAAAAGAAAACTAAAGGCTGAAAATGCATCATGCACTTTGCAGCTGGAATGTCCAAGTAGTGCAGTCTGGGTGAGATCAGACTGTCTGCTAACTCCAGTGAGCTCAGTGTAGCTATTGATAGTAGGAATGTTTTATTCCCAGCCTGCTGTAATAGTGTCAGCAGCTACCACTGCCTTTTTATTTCCCATATATTATGCAGAGGTTTTGTAAGAATTCAGAGATCTGAAGTTTCTATGACATTAGATGCATCATCTCCTCAAACACTGTATTTTTTCCCTGTAGGACCCACAAATCTAGCAGGTTGGATTGAGGGCTGAGAGAGGTTTCTCAGGGCTGCAGAGATGCAGGACAGAGACTGTCTCCTCTCCAGGAGCTTCACAAAATAAGTGCAAGCAGCAGAGAAACACATATGGACAGGATAGCAACAGAACAGCTACAGCATAGTCAGAACTTAAGGTTTTGCTGCATTAGTTTTAGCTTTGATCAGTCTCTAAAACAGCTTTGCTGTGTTGTCACAAACTCCTGATAGTGTGGGTTCAGATGAAGTGACCACAGCAGGAAAACAGTGGGGTGGTGCTGATTGATGCTGGTCTTACTACCTAGAGCAACAGAGTTTGAGACTGCCTGCATTGGAGATGCCATACTCCCTCCTAAACACCCCAGATTTTGCTTTTCCATCTCTTCTTCACTCTACCAATTGCTTGGCTAAAACTGAACTGCCTTTTTTCTGGATTAGGTTATTCCCTGATCCACTGAGCACCAGTGCCAGCCCCAGAGAGGCTTTTGGCAGCCTGGATCAATGCCAGTGTTCACTAACAAGGGGCAAACCCTCAGTGAATATGAGGTGTGCTCTTAATGCTGAGCTTCTCCTCTCTTACCAGCTCTCTCTATTCCTTATTCCTTTCCCCACTTTCTGCTTTTCCTTTGAAGGTGATTTTGCCCTTCCCCACCACGTTTTCCAGGCTGTTTAAAGATGTTTCATGTGCACCATCTTCAGCATTTCACAGTGGTCCTGTATTCTGGTTTTGAATGGTCACAAAGCTAATTTAAAGCTAGGGATCAGTAGCAGCATTATGAAGGACTCCAGTTGTTGTGTCAACAGCTTTGTTTTCATTTGCAGCTATTTACCCACCCCTTAAGGTCTCTGCAGCGCCCTGATGCACTTACAGTTCAGGGTCAAAAGTGGCTTTTTTATCATCATCATTCCATTTTTCTAATATACCTGGTGTCCAAGTGGGGCCACTTTGGAGGCTATCCTGGCCAGTGAAATATTGATTTTTCTGCTGCAGTAACTGGAGCAGTGATTTCTCTTTTCCAAACACCTCCCTGTAGAGTTAGCCTTGTACATTGTCTCAGATCTGGGTGACTTACCTGCCTTGTCACTCAGCTCAGAAGAATGATGGGATATTAATGACCAAGAAGGTATAGTGTGCCTTTTTGGAAGAGAATTAATGTTTTCCAGCTGAGAGCAAGGTCTTACCTTAATAGATTCTCATGGCTGAGCAGTGTGTTCTGTTGAAAGCCTGGAGTGGCTCAGAAAGGATCTATTTGTGTGAATATATGACATGTTTAGGGTGGAGTTAGGGCTTGAGCTACAAGATTACCTTCAGTGTATGAATTGAGCTCAGTGTTTAAAGGCACAGCCAAAGGTTAGGCATTCCTTTGAAACCTGTGGAAAAACTTCACACCAGTGAGTGCTCAGAATTCAACCTTGATGAAAGCAGTGGCATGCAGCAGTTCAGGGCTTGCCCATTACCTGGATAGGACTTTACCTGCAGTGTGTCTTTTCATTTTGTAGGTAGGTAATAATAAACCTTCCTCTAGTCCATGATCTCTCAGGCTGTTGGCAGGGGAAGTAGGGGACAAGATTTGTGTTTTGGAAGTGCACATCTGTCACCTTTAATTCAAGCTTATTCCAGAATTCACTGCAAAACCTTTATTTTGCATTGGAAACTATTTACAGCACTTCAGTCACTTAAGAGTTGTTTGGAGGAATCTGTATTTTTGGCCAGTAAGGCTGTGATCATATTTCTGTCCCAAAGTACTTATTGTAGTGGAAACACTGAGCTTAGTGGGATTTTTTAGATGAGGACAAATCTTTGAAGGATTGACTTCCATGTTATCCCTCTTCATGGACTGTGGGATGTAAAATTAAGGTGCGATATCAAAACCAAGCCTTCTGCTGTCCTGGTAAAGGACAAAGGAATGAAGGACAAAGATTGGTGAAGGCAATTTTTCTGGCTCTGGTAGGTGGATCATATTGTACTTCTGCTTGGGACTGACAGTGAGAAGAACTGCACCTATACCATGTTATTTGAACTTAAGATCTTTGTAGTTAAGCTGATTTTTCTGTTCCTGCACATCAGAGATGCTGCCAGATCTGTCACGTAGTGTCTTCCTGCCTTGCTGCCACTGCTTCCTAGGAAATCACAAAGGGACGTGAAACCTCTCATCAGTGTGCAGGATGTGTCTCATGTGCAATTTTCACATAAGCCTTAAGAGTTCAAGAGCTGATAGGACTTTTTTACTTACACAGAAAAAGCAGTATCTGACTTGTCTTGAATAAAGCAATTGCAATGAATAGTGACTAACAATATAGAGACCTACTGGGGAGTTTCCTAACTTTGTCCCAGAGGTCATCACACTTCAGTAACAAGTGAATGAATAAAATGAACTTGAAAAGCTCCATTTGATTCTCTAGAGAAAAGGATAAATCTGTCATTGGCAGAAATGAGTGTGCTAATTGTTTGCTTAAATATTCTTTTCATGAACATTTTGTCTTACAACTGGCACAGAAGTCATTTAGTCAATGTGACGAAATTCAAATTTAAATTGAAATGAGCCTTGGAATTCAGGAACAGATAGCCAAGTCCAACATTCATCTTTTTTCTCAGAATGCCAAATTGCTCTTGCTGCTAGCTGTTGCTGTATCCCTTAAGAGTTTAATGCTTTCCAACCTCTGCAGTTTTACTGGTAGCTCGTTCAAAGGAATTGCTCTTTGGAATTATATCCTCTGTAATGGCTTCCTGTGTTTTCTCCTGTTCACACTGCATGGATTAACTGCTTCAGCCTTTTATTTGGGTACTGTGCCTCTATACTAACTGGTGAAGATTGTCACATAGCACAGGAAAATCTGTAACCAGTGAGTGCAGTGTGGGCTCTCATCTCAAAGGCATCTTTTCATAGTGTCTGAGCATCTAAACATTGCATGAGTCTTAAAGAGTAGAGTTTTAAATGGTAGGGCAAGGTTCATATCAGCCATTTAAATCTCAAAAAAATGACAAAAAGTGAGGCAGTAGATGCATGTGCAAATCCAGTCACTCTTCACATTATTTGTTTCATTGCTCAGTTAGGGTGTGTAGCTTCTTTTCCATCTTGGATACCTGTGTGTCATCACATGTTTCCTGTGCTTGTTTCCCTGTATACACAATCCACCATACCTTTGGTTTAAGCCTTCTTATCTGAAGCTTGGATTTTAGCAATTGCAGCACTTCTAATATCCTTCCTCTCTTCCAGTGGAGTCTGCTGTGAGGTCAGTTTAGAGAATGAATCAGATCATCATCTCCAGAAGCTAGTTAAAGACTAATATTTCCTCAGGCTAGTGAAGCAGATTGGAGTTCTGGACTAAAATCAGGTTTGACTGATAATTTGACCAACTCAAGTTCTTAGGAGCCTGCACTTTTCTTTCCTTAGAGCTGCTTTGACTGCTCTGAAGCCTGTTTGGTTCTCCTTGCATGATGTCTATTAATATAACAGAAACTGAAAGCTGTTGCTTCATAAATGCACTCTTAAAATCCTAGGGAGGATGTTCCTTTCACATCCATTCTTTGTAATGCCTCAAGCCCTTGTCTACATGATCTTGACCTCTTGGAGTGTGTGGTTCCAGGGAATCTGACTGTGCTGCCCTTTCCCTCCATCACAGCTCTGTGACTTGTGCAGCTTTGATTCTTTCAAGAACCAGAGCTGACGTGGCTTTAGCATTAAGAAGTGTTTGTTGTGTGCAGTATGTATCTTGAATTGAGAGAGATGTGTTCAGCAAGTGCCATGGTATTTTCAGCTTTGATAGATGTACCCAGCACTCCATGTACAAGTCTGGCTCCTGTTGCTCATGTAAGAAGTTGCATCTCTTCCAAGGTCTAGTCCATTTAAACAGCATGGATTGAAGCACCTTTTTTCATAAAATGACTGTTCTTCACATGTTACAGGTATCATAAAATTTATTTTGGACATCAGCTTACAGGCACTTGTGCATGTAGAGTTATGCATTTACATAGTCAGTGAGAAAAGCTGTGTTAGGACCATAACTGAATGTTGCATCTGAATGACCAGTGCATAATTTTTTCCTCTTTCAGATGTAAAGAATGAATTCTTCCAAAACTGCAGGTTATTACTGCTGTTTCTTCATTAGTTTTGTAGCATTAGTAAATCTTGCTTGTGTGTACTGAATATTTTGTTTTCTCCAACAGTGTGATTGACAACAACCCTTGAATTGGACAAAAACCATCTATCCCTTACTCCTGTGAGAAATTGCTATGGCTCTTTAAAACCATAAAGGTCAAAGTTTCAAAAGAGCTCTAGAGAAATCTGTTTTACTTCCCTCTCCCATCAGGGCCCTTTTGTCAACTGATTAATATCTAATGTTTTATGTCTCTTCCTTCTCTCCTTAATGTAAGACAAGTTATTTAAGGTGAAGGCTTTATGGGCTGCTGGATCAAAAGCTTTAGACAAGTCAGTTACAGAATGTCCCCAGTGTGTAAAGACCATTATCCATAACCTGGCAAATGTCATCTGTAACTTTGAGCTATAGGGAATCTGTGGAATACAAAGGTTAAAAACCCAGTTGGCAGTTCCCATCAAGGCTGCTGTTCTCTTTATCTGTTCAGCAGAGGGAGATATAGATCTTTCGAGGAATGCTAGTGTTGGTATGGATTGTGAGTAAGAGATGCAAATCCCTGGCTGAAGCAGGGTATAGTGTTTCCTGCAGAGCTCTGTCAATATATTTCAAGTGCTGACCTGAAACTCTGTGCTGGGACACCCCTGAGCCTTTCTTTTGTGGAAGGGTCTTATTGTGCTGTTGGTTTTGCCAGAGATTAAACTGACAGACATTCAATCTAACCTCAGCTCTTTATTTCAGTTTTCATGGAGTGGAGCTTGC
The DNA here is from genome assembly GCF_012460135.2 of Molothrus ater. Lineage (NCBI taxonomy): Eukaryota > Metazoa > Chordata > Aves > Passeriformes > Icteridae > Molothrus > Molothrus ater. The sequence continues at coordinate 4,613,537 of NC_050486.2, forward strand.
TCATTGTGCCCCTTTTATCGTCCATTTTGCTAAACAGAACACTGTTGGTCATTTTCCTTCTTCTCAAAGCTGTGTTCTTTGTTTGTTTAAATGAAAACCTCAACTGGATTTGTGTTGAATTCCCTAAATATGATTTTTTTTTGAGGGTGGATTTCCATTGGATTCCTTAAATCTAATCTTTGGAGACTGTTGCCCATCATCTGTATTGCAGTGTAGGAAAATGAGATTAAGTTGTCATCTCCAAATACCCATGTGCCTTGCTCTGCTTTAGAAACTCCTTTCATCTCCTCACTAACATCATGGGCTCTGTGGCTTCCTCACTTTAAAGGGTTCAGTTGTTTGGGCTTTTTTAAGATTTTGCTACCAGCAAAATAATCATACAGACCTTGCTTAATCTTGTATAGTCTTTGGAGCACATGGGGGAGGTTTTCACCTGCAGGGAAAATATGTATTGAATGCTTTTCCCAAGTTCAGTCCTTTTTGGGTGGCCACTGAATGTTTGACACCTGTGAAGATGGGGTGTGCAGGACCTCCCCAGGAGTCTGCTACCACTTGTCTAGACAGAACTCTGAGAGCAAATATAAATGAAGTACTGCATCCCAAATCATCTTGGACACACACCTGAAATACAAAATAAGGGCATTGTTACAGTTTGCTGCTGTGGACTAGAGCATTGCTTCTAAAAGAGATTGCTGAGATTTCCCCAGGGCTGCAGAAAAATGGTTATTCAAAGAAAAACTGTTCCTTCACTGCAAAGGAAACTCCAGGTAAAAAGAAGAGAAAAAAGCAAATGCATCAAATGAGTAATTTTGTCTTAATTATAGAAACAAAGCATTTGCAGTTTCTGCTGGAAGAAAAAACTGTGAATACAAAGCCATATCCAGCAAACATTTTAATGTGCCTGTGATAATGGCTGGTGGGTTAATTTTTTCTTGCTTTATTGGAGCTTTTTTGGAAGGGAAGGTACAAACAGGAAAAATTTAAAATTAGCTTTTTTTAGCACAGTTAGCTTTACCTGTGCTGCAGTGTCCTGGGGGGAGGTGTTGGAGTGACATGGGTCATGAGTGACAATCTGCTGTCTGCTCCTCATGTGATTTGTCATGCTGCAGGAGAGAAGCAGCACACTGCATTCTTCAGCAGGATGCTCCAGACAGTTTTCTCTGCAAAGGTTCTTTGCTTCAGGCTGTATCAAACCCATTTTTAATCTCTTGCCTTTACAGTAAAGGAAATTGTACGGAGGGCACTGATGGCAACTTACTGTTGTTGATATTATCTAATTACTTCTTCAGAAAATTCTTGTGCTAATTTTTAGTGCAGGGCTTTGTTCCTGTGAATTCAAGTCCACTTCTCCCTGTCCCTAATGCATTGTCATCTCTTTTCTTTTCCTGAAGCATCTATTTCTTTTATGTAGTGGAAACTATCACACTGTCTTTCCTCCCAGAAGTGGTTTGTGATAGGCCAAACCCTGTGCTCATCATATCCCATTCCAGTATTACTCTCTCAATTGAAATAGATCTCTTTATAGTGTTTTGTTGGCTAGAAGGCTTCTTCACCATTCTTTGTCAAATGCCCCCCTGCATTTATGTTGCTTGAAATAAAGATCCTTTTTTTTTTCCTCCTTGCTGTCTCTTCTGCCTTGGAAGAGATTTTTTGAGGGGGAGTTGTCACTCCACGAAATTTCATTTGTCTTGTTGAGTTGAATTATTCCCAAAGATGGAATTTTCAGCTGTCCTATGTCCCCAGTCTTCTCTCCAGAGCAAGACCCACATATGGATGTTCAAACTCCAGCCTGTCTTTCTGCTGTAGGGAAGATTAAATCTCCACCCCAAACTTTCTGAATAAAGCCACCTCAGGCACATGAAGATCTGCAAGTACTGCTTGGTATTACAGGCTTGGCAGCAGTTAAAATTGCTGTTCATTTTCTCTTCCAGTAGTAAGAAAAAAAAAGTGAATTAAAGGAGAGCCAAGGTTGTATGACAGTGCTTCATGCCACCCCCATTGTGTGGGTGTAGATAGACAAAACCTGAAAGATCTGAGAAGCCAGAAACCTGTGCAGCAAAACACAGCCCAAACATTGTTGCTGTAGTGCTGAGAGGTGGGCTAATGCCTTGCCTTTCTTGTGTCAAGAGCAAATAGCTTAAGCAAGTTTGTATTAAAAAAAAAATCTCCCTAATCCTTTGACATAAGAGCACTTTCAAGACAGCTGAGGGAAGAGTTTATAGAATTGTCTTTGGAAATGCTTGGAGTGTGACTGAGTAGGACTCTTGAACACAATTGTTAACTTGGAAATTGAATCCAACTTAGCAGTTGTCCCATCCTTGACTGGGCAGTTGGACTGGCTGGATTTCAGAGGTCCCTTCCAACCTACAGGACTCCATGACTTTCAGGGCCCTTGAGCAAAAATGGATTTCTGACAGATATGGCATTTTGTATAGGATTAAGTTTCATTTGAGCTTCCTCATAATTAAATTCTAAGTTGTCTTTCAACCAGCCTTTGATATCATTGCCTTGGCAGGGAGGCTCCATTTCCTGGTGCACAGGTACATAGAAGATCCACTGGAGAAGTTCCACTTTCTTTATTAATGGCTTTTCAGTAAGTCTGTAAGTCATTCTGGAGCTAGGTATATGACTTTTGTAGATTTCCTCTGCAATTTAAGGAAATGTGTTTTCAGACATTTAAATTGCAGGGTTTGGGCTCTGATGGCTGCCTTTTCTCAGGTGTTGTTTCCCTGGCCCTTGTTCAGGTTTCTCTAAGGACCAAGGTACCCTCATGTGCCATGTCATCCTCAGTGTACTGTATGGAAGTACAGTGATTTATTTTTAAACCAGGATGTTTTTCCTTTTTATCTCCTTCCTCTTTCTCCTCCCTAACAGGAGAAAGGTTTTTCCTGGTGAAAACTGAGGTTTTGTCTGAGTCTCCTGATCCTGTTTCCATTTTTAGTCCAGCCAAAGAACTTTACCTTTGTGATTCAAGCTTCCTTTTTTAGAGCAAGAAATCAACTGAGCTTGGCCAGAACAGAGACTTCTGGTTAACCCATCTAAAGTTGTGTTGTTCTACCTCTTGTTTATCTCTGTTCAGCAAATACTCATCAGGATGGCTCATCCCCTCTTTGATGACACATCAGGTAGGGAAATAACAGTGGGTGCTCTTTCCTTTTACCCAGAGACACTCAGAGCAAGCTTTGATTTGAACCAATGTACTCTGGACCACTTGAATGCATAAGGATGTAGTTATATTTTCCTGCTAAACAAGTTGCCTAGATACAATTCTCAGAGCCCTGAAAACTGAGTGATCTTGCTTACACTTGGTATACAGAGGAGAAACGAGTGAAAAAAAAGATCAATTTGTGTAGGTAGATGTTTAAATATATATATAATTGGATTTCAGCTAACCCCTTCAATGTTTGAGTGATAGAGGCTTCCTCCAGGAACTCTGAAATAATTTTTTTTTTTTTAGGCAATGGAAATAAAACTGAAATGAAATGTTACAAAGTCATGTCTCTCCTCTTTCATTCTGATGAAAAGCATTTTGTGGGCTTGTTTTATACCCTTTTGTTTTGCTGTTCTTTTGGTTTCCCCAGCATAATCTAATTGATGGCAAGCAGAAGTATCTTGCACCAAATTTGCTCTGACTCAATTTGTCTTGTTAAACAGGTCATTTAAATACACCCCCTCAGACTATAAACATCTCTTATTGTTACTGCTGATGTACAGACTTTCACTGGTGGAAACAAGCCAGCCTTGATCCAAGCTTGAAGTTCATATGGAGGAAAACAGACAAATGAAGAACATGGGGCAATCATGAGCTGAGGACATGAGTTACTAAATGCAACAAATCAGGCCATCATGGTGGAGAAGCACAAGAGCACATTAAAGATTACACTCCAGCCTGAGCTTCTCTTTCAGTGAAAGGTCTGTAGCATGAGATGTGCAGGACTGCAGGCTGGAGCCAGAGCATTAATGTATGAAATTATTTTGACCTTTAGGTTTGTTATTGAAGATGTATTTTATTTTAAAAAAGTCAAAAATGTGCCTTGATCACAGAATAATTCTACCAGACCACTTAATTAACATCTGGCTGCCTACCTGACAGCTGTGCATTTCAATATGGGCATTTTCTTGTCCGTGACATTTATCTGCTGTGGAACAAGGAGCATCATTATATTCTCAAGTCTGTGAGTGCTGAGAAATCCAAGTAATGTAAAGGACTTCTTTTTTAATGGATCAATAATCTAAATATTGAACAGTTGAGAAATGTGCATTTTTAAATGATTGAAATAAGAAAAATGGGCATTGATTCTCCAGCAATTTAATTTTCCAGAGGAGAGCCACAGAACCTTTGTATGCAGCTCTTGGGTCTTTCTAGTGGTTACATCCTTTGAATATAAAACTGTTGCATTGCAGGTAAATTTTTGTTTTGCTGTCCTTGGCTTGATATTCCTTCAAGTAAGTGGTTCTTGGTTGTAAAAAGCCTGGAGGGGGTCTTGTGAATTAGCTGCTGCTGATTAATGTTCATGGTGAAAGTGGGTGCAACACATGACCTACAAGATGAATATTACCTGGAGAGTGGGGTTGGTCTGCTCTCTGGTTTTTGTGTGTGCTGGTGCTCAGTGAAAGGCAGAACTGCTGCTGTGTGACACCCTGTCATAACCCTTGCTGCTCTTTGTGGAGCTGCTGCACATCACCACACAGTAAGAGCTTTACAATAGGTGGTGTTGAACCTAAAGCCTGCTGGTAGCAGCAGTTTTGTAAATTTTTTTAACAAGTCTAAATATAAGGAAAATCACTTTTGGGAAAAACAGACTCTGTCCTTTTCTTTCTTTTGTTTAAACAACTAAAAACCTAAGATCAATTCCATTTTTCTAAATAACTCAGAGATTACCTATGATGCTGCTGGCTCCATTAGCAATTCCCAATTCTCTTATTTTAGAAGTTCTGAAACCTGATTTTCTATGACTATGTAACCACATCATCAGCTCATTTACTGCACCCCCACCCCTGCAACGAAGCTGAGTGTGAGAATTGAGGCTGAGGAGGTGCTGATCCCTTCACCTTGTTCAGCACAAACCCATCCTTCTCTTTTGCCCTTTTCCTGCCAGCTGGAGTTGTGTGAATTTATGAGCAGCTGAGCAGAGAGGGATGCCATCCTTTGCTGACATGAGTTGTATTTACTGAAGAGGTGGCAAGATCTCAGGAGTTTGGAGAAGTCTGAATCCTTGATTAGTTGTCACTTGGTGGCTCAGAGGTGAAAGCAGCAGTATCTTAAGGGAAGTAAGCTGAGAGTAATGGAAAAGCACTATTTAAACACTCAGGCTTGTGGTCAGAGACCTCTCTGCAGCAATGGCAGAGCTCAGCTGTCCTTTTTGCCTTCTGAGATCACTTAAAAATACATGTATAAAAAATAAAACGACTTGCCAGCAAACATTTGAATTCAGAAGGTATAGCAGCAGATTTCTGTCATGCTCAGCTTCTGCAGTGACATTGAACTAGATGAGAATTGTTCTGGAGTGTTTAATTTGTTATGAAATATATACATGTTCTTTCCCTTTATTTCATCAGTATTTAAATTAAGCCTGAATGCAGAAGAAAAGGTAAAGCAGGGAGCTGTTGCTGCCCAAGGGCTGGGCAGGCAGGAGGCTTTAACTCTAAAAACGTGAATTCTAAAATGAACTTGTTCTGACTGAGTTTGGTAGTTGGGGTAGAAATTAGCTGAATTATGATATTAATGTTCATTTTGAGGAGCAAACAAGAAGCAAATACCCCTGGTGTTGCTGGTTGGCAGTGGAGCATGCTCCATGGTCTGCCAGGGGTGCTGAGGGCAGGAGCCAGCCCTGGGCTGCTGAATGAGCTGATGTTCTTGTGGAGTTCAGGAAGTGTTTGATTCCCCTCATTGCCCACTCCATTTTCTGAGCATCTCAGAGCACCCTGCCACCTCCCCTCTGACCTGCTGGTGTGCCAGAGATGCTGCCCATCCCAGGCAATTTCAGCTCATCAAAGTCCACAAGGCAAGGCTTCTGCTGGGGTCCCTGGGAGTTGTATTTTTCTCATTTCACTTCATTTTGGGGCTCTCCACTTCCTCAGCAGATGGCATTTTTATCATGTTTTTTGTGAAGTCCATATGGCCTACAAGAGAGAGTATCTCTTTAATTGTAAAACATGACCACCTGTTCAGATTTTAATGAGTGCAGTGAGCATTCATCTTCATGTATCTACTTAAAAATAGCTGCTTCAATTGAATTTAAAAAAACAAACAAAAAACTAAAACCCATTTGGGCGCCAACACTTTGTCTGCTGAAATAATCAATTAATAATTAAGTGGCTAATTTTGGAGCCCAGTGGCCTTGCTGGTTCCCTCAGACCTGTTGTGATGAGAGCAGACAGTGATTGATTGCCCTGCTGATGCCCAGAGGCACAGCCGTGCTGGGGCCAGATGCTGCCAGGCTTTGAGCTGTTTACTGGGATGTTTGGAAGGTGAATGCAACTTCATGCTCCTCTTCTGCAAATAAACTTGTCTGCCCTGCCACAGCTCTCTCTTCTCTGCATTGCTCCCTGCTATTTTCATGAAGGATAAAAACTGGTACTCAAAAAGGTGCCCTAATGATGGGCCAGTGTTGAAACTGTAAGCAAAAATAGACTTGAAAGGTTTATCCACTAACTGATTCCTAATAAAAAGGCCTTGCTAGAGTCATTCTGCTCATTAAAAAAACAATTGCCAGTTAACTGTTTCACAGCTCCCACAGGTCTGCTGGATGATGAAAAACTGTGGAGTTTCTTGGCTTCAGCTTTCAGGGAAGTAGAAGAGACCAAGATGCCCAGATCTTGTTAGAGTGTTAATGCTTAATTCAAAGTCCCTTAGAAAAGTAACCCATTGTGCAATTAGCCTGTTGCAATATCATGTTGCTCTACAGCTAATTAAAATACCCAAATGGTAGGAGCACACTGGGATTTTGGTTGTTTGGAGGCTTAGTATTTCAGAGGTGAAAGACACAGGAGCTGTTTGCAAGACTGCTTGGGGCACAGCATCTTCAGTGCTGATAGTAAGGGGTGTAACAGCTGCTGGGTTTCAACATAAGAGTAATTTGGCAGTGTAGGTGGTGGAGAAAACTTGGTGCAGCTGCTTGGAGCATCTGCTTTTACATCTTGAGGAGGGAGAGCCAGAAATCCTTACCCAGAGAGACCTCTGAGCTGGTTATCTGCAGAGGATAGTGCTGGAAGCAGTGGGAAGGGAAGGTGATTTGCCTGCCCACCTTATTTTATTGAAGGTGTTTCTGACAGTCCCCACCCCATGGCCCCCAGTTGGCCCCTTAATCTGGGGGAGGAGCTCTCCTTGCTGGTCTGGTGATTGATGTAAAACTGGTTATCTCTCAAACCACATGGGTTTTTGGGACAGCAGGTCTCTCAGTTGTGCAGAGGACAAGAGTCAGCTTTGAAATGCTGTGCAAATATAAAAATAGCTGTAGCTGTTGGCTTTTAATTCATTTCTATGTAGTTTTTGTGATCAGCTTCCACCAGTGGGATATTATTTCAGTGGGAGGAGGGTGAGAGCAGATTTCAGCTGATGTCTGGCTGAAAGTTGCTCAGTGAGAGAGATGTCCAGCTTGGTTTCCATGAGTGTGGCCTTCCTTGGCCTTCCCTCCCTGTGCTTCCAGAATAGCAAGGGGTAATTAAATGAAATTCAACATTAAAGGCTGAAAGTTGGGAAGGAAGAAGCTTATTAACCTTGTTGAGCTGGAAGGAGCACTGTGGGGTTGTTTGGGGCTTGGGTCTCATGAGGTTTTCTCTTCTTGTTTTTCTGGTTTCTTGGGAATTGACATTTGGCTGTGTAGAAAAGCAAACGTATCACTAATTCTGCTGTGATCCCTTTCATATGGTTGTGGCACTGGGGCACATCTGTGAATTAAATCTTAAAATGAACTGGAATTTAGTCTGTTCCCTCATTAGCAGAAATGCTAATTCTTTCTTGATTGGTAATAAAGTCAGAGGAGAGAAGCAAAAAGCAAAGGTAGGAAGGTTATCCGTCCAGAAGCAAGCATGACAAATTTAATCCTGTTTTTCCACAATCCAGTTCAAGTAGCAGACTGAGTTTTTACCCTTGAGTTCTTCAACAGTTTTCAAAGAGGGGACAGCTTGAGGAAGGAAAAAGAGGCTGGGATTTGGAAATGGCAATTGGAATGGCTGGGCAGGGAGCTGAGAAGGCAGGCAGAAGAGGTGAGAGTCCTTTTAGCTGCTGCCTTGAACAGGGTCATGGGGTTTGCAGGAGGACACAGGTACAGGCACACACATGTGAATGCACCTTTTTCCCTTCCTGACCCTTTGAAAGGGAGCGTGGACCCTTGTAGAATGAATTTTGGGGCTCTTTTAGGAACTATCTTTTGCTGTAGCACAGACTGTTTATCCTAGACAGGGCTTGAAGTGAGATGTGCAAACTGCAGGCAGGATTTTTGTTGTGATCATTCCAGGTCCTGTGCATCCTTCCCAACTGATTAAATGTGGGGGTGTTTGGTCCCTCCCCAGGATGAGGGAAGAGATGAGAATCTTGACTCTATGTTTCAGAAGGCTGATTTATTATTTTATGAAATTATATTAGATGAAATTATATGATGTTATATGATATGGAATATGGTATTATAGTATAGTATATTTTGGTATATTACAGTATATATGAAATTATATTAAAATTATATACTAAAACTATACTAAAAAAATAGAAGAAAGAATTTCATCAGAAGGCTAGAAAAGAATGAATAATAAAATCTTGTGACAGACTCAGCAAGTCCAACACAGCTGGCTGTCATTGGCCATTAATTAAAAACAATTAACATGTCTCAGAATCTCTGCTGGACAGAGTGACTCTGAGATATGTACAAGTCTCTTTTCCCAGCCCAGCAGTCAAAGAAGGAGTCAGAACTCTTCTGTTCTTGTTCTCAAGGTTGTTTATTGTTTCTTAACTATAACATTCTTTCTCCAACCTGCCGAGGTCTGTCTGGCAGGTTGGGTTGAGGCACAGTGCCCACCTTCAGAGGTGGTGTTGTCTTTTTATACTAAAAACTATGTGTATGCTATTTACAATAACTTCCCAATACCTATCACCTATATTAGACAGAGAGTTTCTACTCTAAACCAATCTGAAAGTGCCAACATCACCCAGAAGATGGAGGCCAAGAAGAAGGAGAAAGACAGAACATGCCCAGATTCCTTCATCTTGCCTCCTGAACCACCATTCTAAAACCCAAAAAAATCTATTTTCACCCTCTGATAAATTCACTATCATTCCGCTTAAACTCTCTTGACTTGTAATTCTTCATCTAAGGTTGGTAATTGTTTTTTCCAAGGGCTAAATCAAAGGCACAGGGGTCTTGGGCTCTGTGCCAAGGTCTCTGAGCCCCCTGGGCTGGGGCTCAAGTCCTCCAGGGCAGCCAGAAGAATTTCCTGGGTTCTGACACACATGCAGCCAAAGATGTACCTGTTAGTAAACCATCTCCAGACCACATTCCACAGCCATCAGATAATTATTGTTTACCTTTCTTTCTGAGGCTTCTCAGGAGAAAAATCCTCCTAGAGAAAGGATTTTCATAAAAAATGTCAGTGACAAAGTGTAAATTCCTTTTCTTCCTGGCGTGCAGATCACTGTGTTCACTACTACGACCTCCGCAACACTAAGCAGCCCATCATGGTGTTCAAGGGGCACCGCAAGGCCGTCTCCTATGCAAAGTTCGTCAGCGGCGAAGAAATCGTCTCTGCGTAAGTGTTGCCTCTTATGTGTGGTATCCCCACGCCCTCTGAACAGTGAGGAGCTGTGAGACAAGCAGAGGAGAAGGAAAACACAGTTGTTATCTGGCTTGCTGTGCCTGTGTTGTGCCAAAGTAGAATGCAAGATGGAGATTGTTTACCCAATGTGAGGATGTTTTGTTCCCTTGGCCTATCAGGTCCAATGTCTGTGTGTGTGTGTGTCGGACTGTCACGGGAGAGAGAATCAGAGATGACTGCAGTTCTGAGCAAGAGTGCATGGCACATTCAATTTAGATACAATGTACATAGTATAGTACAATAAAGTAATTCATTAGCCTTCACATAAGCTGGAGTCCTCATCATCATTTCTCTCCCCTTCCTCGGGGATGCCTTGCATGGGTACTTTTGTAGGCTAAAAACTGTGCAGCCCTTGCTTCTCTGTGCTCTTCAGAGCTGCTGAGCAAGTTCACCTGTGTGGGTGGCTGCTCCCACAGGCTGCTGTGCTTTTGGGAGGCAGATCGTTGCTTTTCTTCAAGTCAAAAATAGAAATTCATTCGTGGTGTCACTTGGCTCTGCTCTGTCTTGTGGAGCTAAAATGCTTAAGAGGAATATGAAGACAACTAGATGTGGCTCCTGTGCCCAAGTGCTTACTTTGGGAAGCTGCAGGTGGACTTTGTGGGCAGACTGAGTTTTTGCCCTTGAGTTCTTCAACGGTTTTCAAAGAGGGGACAGCTTGAGGAAGGAAAAGAGGAGGCTGGGAGCTGGCAATTGCAGTGGCAGGGCAGGGAGCTGAGAAAGCAGGCAGTGTGTGTGCACTGAGGATGCTCCTGACCAGAGCTTTGTGATAGAGAAAGCTTCTGGCAGAGCCCTGGGGATAATAATCTGCAGTAGAACACAACTGATGAGTGACAGAGGAGATCAAATAGTACTGCTATGTATATGGTCTGAAGAGGAGGTTTAGCCACAGCCTGAAAGCAGCTCAAGTAGGACTGACTGTTTGATCTGTTCTCTGGTAATTTATTATCTGCTCTGTGAAGGCCCTTTTTGGGCTTATATTTGGGTAAGGAAGGGGACAAAGAGAAGCTGTGTTTTGTGACTTTAATAGCATGCAGCTCTTCAGCCAGGGCAGACCATAAGATCTGCTATGGAGGCCCTGAGGAGCAATATTCTCCAGCTTCTGTTCAGTTGCATGGCCAGATGTGTCTGCCCCAAAGCCAGATGTGGCTGCCTCTCTTCTGGATAGGATTTCAGTCATATGGGAATGAATGTGTCAGGTCACCTAGGGAAAATTGGCAGTGGCTGGCTACAAGCCTCTTCAATAAAGCAGAGATGAACCCCTCTTACCTGATGGGGAGGTAAGGGGAATCCTGGATCTCAACACATTCATGTCTAACACAGGGATGGATCACAGGGGCAGATCTAGCTGCCTTGTGCTGAGCCAGTGGTTATCCAGCTTGGTTCTGTCCCATGTTTTTACCCAGTGAAACACAGCATTTTAAGGTGTTTTCAGGCTGCAAGGGAGTTACTGTGAGCTGAGCTGCATGATGGAGGATTCCCTGGTGGCTTCTGGTACTGTTTATATTTAATCAGCTTCTCTCTTCTTACTTCTATTAACATTATAACTCTATATAAGGCTGCAAATTCATATCTGGAACACAGAGAAAATTAAATTTAATGCTTTGAACCAAATCTCTGTTAGACAAAATGTTTAATAGAAACAGGAGGAGGCTGAGAATGTTTTACAGCCATAATCAAGTGGAGCATCATTTATGGGATGTTTTAGGACAGAATGGCCCTGTTCTGCTTGGACCAGCATTCAGAGAAAGCATCTCCCAAAGTTCTGAGAGGAGTTATTGATTGAGCTGTTAGAGCTGTCAGACTTGGACAGGCAGCAGCCGGGTGAGGGGACTGACTGAAGGGTCCACCTGCCTTCTGGTGTGTGAACAGGGAGAAATGTCAGAGCAGATTATTTTTCCTTTTGCAAACTGAGTAGAGGCAACAGCAGTGTAGTGATTCTCAAAAATCAAGCACTGATTTAAGAAAAAATATATATGTATATTCAGATTCTCTAAATTTCTAGCTGAAGCTGTTTTATGGATTGCATTGATTTTCTTTGCCTTGTAGAGATAGGTTTTGACCTCAGGGGTGTTCAGAACTGCCTGGTATTTAGCACAACACATTGATTACAGTGCTGATTTACAGAGGGACAGATTTAACAGAGCAGCACATCCAAGATGTTTTTTGGAGAGGATATGAAACCAGAAGAGCAGTGTAACACCACCAGGATCAATGGCCTTTGTCTCTCATTGCAGTTCAAGGGTGACTAGCTTTCTACTTTCATGGCATGCTTATCCTAAACAATATAAACATGGCTAGAGCTTGATGGGAATTCATAAACAGTTAAAACTTCCCATTAGTAATATCCTTAAATGTTATTATTTTAATGAAGACACCTAGTAGGTATGCCAGTAAAATATAGAGATTAAGTGCCTGTGTGTCTGAGGTCTTCTTGATGGGAAGCAAAAAGCAGCAGCTGTCGCAGGAATCTGACAGCTTGTGGACCAGGGATTAGTCTTTTGCTGGTTTTTTCCTTCCTGCAGAAAAGTTTAGTGTCCAGGCAACCCTGAAGCTTTTAAAAGCAGCATTTTAAAAATACACCTGTCCTAATAACATAGGAAGCACCTGCCTGTATTTGTGGGCCAAAAAAAGAAAAGCAGGAGCATACCCACTTTTTGCTTCTGTGAGTTGTTCCTCTGAGAGTAAGGACAAGGGAAGGGAGAATGAGCAGCAGTACAGGGCAGGCACAGACGTGGAACAAGCACCAGGCAGAGAAGCTGAATGCTCTGTTTTGGGCCTCCTGTCTCACATCCTGGGGTTAGGAATGCACTCCTGCTTAAGTCACAGTGCTACAGATAAAATTCATTCCTCCTTTCTGATCTGACCTCATACTAACTAATAATACTGCCTAACAAATCTTGCTGCAGCTCCCTTATCGCTCCTTTGTCATTCCAGCTGTCATTGAGGACTGAGATAAGCTTTTTTGCAGGATAGCACAAGGTGCATCTCTCCTCTTTTGTGCTATATTTTTAGGTAAATGGGACGTTGGTGCAGGGCTCATGTCTTACGTCATTGGTAATATTTGACGGATGTTGTGTGATTGGAGTTTTTTTCCTTTCTCTAAATATTCAGGGAGCAGCAAGGTTGGTGACATGACCTGTGGGGAGGAGCATGGCCTGCTTCCCCTCCCTCCCATCCAGGAGGTTGACAGGTCCTGCTCCCAATCTCTTTCAAATTTGGGGATCAGAACAGCACTATCCCTTTCTTTAAAATGGCTTCGTGGGGCTTCAGTTCCACCTTATCACCATTTGTTCCCCAGCTGTGTATCTCAGTGAGTGCCAGAACACCAGAGCCATGTAAGCTGTGATTGCTGGGAAATAATGCCTGTGAAGTGAGAGATTATCTTCATGTCTCTTCAGCTTTGGGGGAAGAAGTTAATCCTGTAGCTCCTGGAAATGTGGGATCTTCCTATTTGAGATCTGCCAGGCAGCAGATTAGTAACCCTAAAGGCAGAATGTTTTCTCACAGTAAACAGAAAAACGTTTTGAAGGCAGGTATATTTGCATTTTGGGGAATCATGGGAAATAATGATTGTGATTCAATCCAAACATGTTTTCTATATTTTGAATAGTAATATTTAACTTTCCCTGAGAAGGTGAAAAAGGTAGAAGCTTGAGTTCTGTAACCATGCAGTCTTGATTACACATGAGAAAAACAGATTTAATTTTAACAGCAACTCTGAGCCCCCATGGGTTTTTCTGTACTGCTGTTTGGTATTGGGCAGGAGGAGGAGGAGAATGTGCTTCAGGGCACCTGGGGAGTGAGGAGACTGCTTCCTACCCAAGCCCTGGAAAGACATGAATGAGAGTTGCAGCTGGCACGGAGAAGGGAACAGATTTTATCCGTGCTGTAAAGGTTTAAAATATAAATAACTTTGGTGTGTCTTGGATCTGTGAGGATGTGGAGGAGGCAGTGATAGCCCAGAGGCCGTGCAGTTCAGTGGAGGGCTCTGCAATTGATAGGAGAAAGGAAGAGTAATACTTCAGGGAAGTTTTTATTCAAACGTGTAATGTGTTTTGACAGGCTTTTAAAATAAGGTGATATCTTTCTGAGCTCAAGCTGAGCTGCAGATGATTGAAAGTGGGATAAAGCTCCTGTTGTGCACTAAGGCTTCCTACATTTACATTGTCATTGGAGCGATGAGGAGCAGGGTGGCCAGGGAGGAAGGAGTTCCTGCCATAGGGCAGCAGGGTAAATTTAAGTGTTGTTTTCAGGTCAACAGACAGTCAGCTGAAGCTGTGGAATGTAGGGAAGCCTCACTGCCTGCGCTCCTTCAAGGGTCACATCAACGAGAAGAACTTTGTGGGGCTGGCATCCAACGGAGACTACATTGCCTGTGGTGAGTAGAGCAGCCACCCTGGTGTGCTAACAGGGTTCCTCTGAGCTGGGGCCTCACCAGTAGCAAAGCACACCATCACTTGTGCTATTTTTCTGAATTTCCACACTCCTTCCCCTCCCAGGGAATGGCATTGGCAGTCTTGACCTAAGGGGCTCTCTAGATGGTTTTCTTCTGTTGCAGATGAGTTGTTTGTGCCATGATGATTCAGGCTTGCTGTCATCAAAATGAACTACTAATGTCAGTGCTGCTGATATAATTTATGTATTTCAAGATCAACAATTGGCACATCTTTATGCACCACCAGTAGCCTGGGCCACGTGAGGATCCAGTAGTTGTCACTTAGTATGGCATTCTGCTTGGTGAAGTGAATAGTGCCCACATTGCAAACAGCTCCTTAGAAGACTGAATCATTAGTTACCCCTTTGGCTGTTCTGTCCTTTCACTGCTTAAAAATCTGTAAAGCTCTGTAAATCCACAGCTCTTGCTGGGAAGGCAGTGACAGGCTGATAGCTGTGGGATGAGCAGGACAGCTGTGCCAGCACTGAAGGGAGGACCTTAGCTTCTGTGTTCTCTGATTGCTGTGCAGCTTGCAAGGCAGAATTTGGGATGGATTTCTAAATAAAGCCTGTACAGTCTGGTCTCACTTGCTTAAGCCTCCACAGACCAAGTTGTCATACTTGATTATGGCAGGCAAAATTTTGATAGTGCTACCTGCCTTTGAGCTGTGGCTCTGAGCAAGCTGGATGTAGCAGTGATTGGTGTGATGGTGCACATGCTCTGCCCAAAATGCTTTGCCTTGAGGAGTTTGTGGAGGGTTCTTGGAATCCTGTGTGTTTTGCAGGTGTGCTGCATGCTGCAATTGTCTTGTAATAAAACCATATCCTATTATTAAGTGTGATGGAAGTTTGCTGTGGAGCACTTCCAGCTGCCAGGGCACCATGACCACGATGATAACTACAAGGAAATGTCTGGGCTTGTTTTAAACAATGAAAGAGCTAAGAACCCTCATTTCTGCTTATTTTAAGCAATGAAACAGCTTCAAACCTCTTAAGAGCTAAGAACCCTCATTTCTGCTTATTTTAAGCAATGAAACAGCTTCAAACCTCTTAAGAGCTAAGAACCCTTATTTCTGCTTGTCTTTACAAAACCTGATCTTGTATACTTGTATTTTTTATTTCTAGGAAGTGAAAATAATTCCCTTTACTTATACTATAAGGGCCTCTCAAAGACACTGCTGACATTCAAGTTTGATACAGTCAAAAGTGTCCTGGACAAGGACCGGAAAGAAGATGACACAAACGAGTTTGTGAGCGCCGTGTGCTGGAGGGCACTTCCAGATGGGGTAAGCTTTCTGCTTGGGTGCAGAAGGAATGCCTCCTGCTTTCTCACAAAATGGCCTTGCTGAGGGTTTGACTGTGCTTGGTATTTTTCTATTCATGGGAAAAGTAAGGGTACTTGCAGGTCATTGTGAGAACTTGATGATTTGCAGGGTAACTGAAATGCTGGGGGAGAAGAGACTGCTGTGATTTTAACTCTTCCACCTGGGTGTTTGAATTCCTCTGTATAGTATCTGAAATCCCAAAAGCAGCATTGTATTTCTGGCATTTAATGGTTTTTGTGGGTGCATTAATGGGGTTTTTGTTGCAGATACTCATTGTGAAGCCTTGCCTCAGTGTTCCTATGTCTGTCTGGGTTTGCTCATTGGAACACAGCCTTTGTGTTTAGATGAGTAGATATGTAAAGTGCCTGTTCCAGTGGCACTGAATTCACATCCCTAGCATGTGTACTAATGTGGCAGGCAGACCTGATGCAGCTTTTGTGAGTGTGGCCTTTCAGAATGCTGCTTTTGAATCCAGGGTGCTCTTGAAAAGCTTGCATTAAAAATATGGAGCAAGTAACCCTTGTATGTACAAGGTTTGCAGATCAGATACTTAAAAGAGGCCTGTTGGGAGGGGGCAAAATGGAGTTGATCTTAAATGCAGTCTTCCAAGTAGATGAAGTGAAATGTTGCATAATTGCTGTCCTGAGATGTCCTATTCTCAAAGACAATGTCTACCAATCTGCTTTCTGCATGTGTAGACACTACCCCAACAACTGTGACCTAAAGTCACTTCAGATGAACACTTCTGAGTCAAAATCGAAATAAAACTATGTCTGGAACTGCTCTTTGTGCTTAAAAGTAAGAAGTAGGCTGCTGTGGTTTGAATAGGGGACATTAGAATCAGTGATGTAGGATCACCAGCTTCTTTCTGGCTGGGGATTTTGTAGGGTTTGGTATACACACATCTCAGGTGAAGAGTGGCTGTTGTAAGTTTGGTAATTTGTCTTTCTGCTGGATAAAAACATGCTGTGGGAACCAGAGTGTCCAGAAATGCCCTTCTTTGAGCTGCCTTCACTTCAGTGCTTGGATTGTCTTGCCCACTGCTTTTCTGGGTGTCTCTTCTACAGGCAAAAGCAGAGTGTCTCACCCCTGGGCTTATGTCTGTTGCTGTCCACTCCTCAGCAGTTTTTCCTCTGATAAATGTGCTCTGATAGACCTTCTGCTTAAGTGGCTGAGAAACTTCTAAGCTGTCACCAAGGTCTGTGAAACAATTCTTCATAATCAGGATGAAAAATACCATACAAAAATGTAATAGTTAAATCAGGCCCGTCAAGATCACACCAAATAATGTTCAGGCTTCACTCCATTAAGCAGCATTCAGAATCCATTGCTGTTCTGGTCTTTTTTTTTTTCTCTAGCGTGTGTCTGCTTTTCCCTGGGCTGCTTCTAAATGAGCCTGTTTCTCCTGTGGCAGCCACACTACCTGGCTCTAGCTTGGAAAGAGAGCAGCAAAAAGCTGCCTGCAGGTGGTTTTTGCCTCTGCCTGTGGTACATACCAAGCAAGCAGCCTCACTTGCTTCTGCCAAGAGGCCTCAGTGTTTACTTGCACCATATCTTCTCACTGATCCAGCTGCACATTCCTCTTCTCTTCTACTGCTGCAGCAATCCTCTCTGACCTAATTGAGGCTTTGCTCATGTTCTTAGGAAATTAAATTACTGCACAGCCAAAGTTCACTTATGTCCACAAAGTCTTACTCAAATGATGAAACTCTCCAATTCTTCATTTTGATAATGTTTCTTCAATTTGCCATGATTTTTTTTAATGAGCTTTGCATATACAGGCTTCCCTAAAAGCTGATTTTTTTTTTCCTGATACTGGGCTGAAGCAGACAAGGCCTGTGCCTCAAAGTCCTGTCAACATCTGCAGGATTTGGGGAACCCATAGCCTATTTCCAGCTTAATTACAATTTTGATCCTGGGTGAGCCACTCTGCCTTATTACAAGAGTTAGCACACATACCTCTCAGTGCTGGCTGTGATCCCACCTGCTCTGCTGCAGGACTGTGTGTGTGGAAGCAGCTCCAGGCCAGCAGCCATGCAGAGCCCCAGCACAGGCTGGGAAGGCTGCCCCAGATCCACAGGCAGCACAGGAAGCAAGTTTTACAGTGCTGTGGGCACACTCTTCTCCATTTCTTGCTGGGCTGGGTGAAAGCATCTTGTTCATCTCCATGCTGTGGTCACAGGGCAGCATCTTCAGTTTGTTCCTGAGGGGTGGGAGATGCCAGCACAGCCTCTCCCCAGGGCTCCCCAGTGCAGCTGACTCTCAGCTTCTATCCAGTGTTGCTGTCAAGGATTGTTCTTTAATTAACCTTTTGAGATGAGATGAGTAAGTTTCAGATCTGTCAGTTATCTTGGGAAGCATGAGTACATGTACTCCTTCACTTCATGCACTTTAGTGCAAAATCTCAGATCCTAATTAAAACTTAACTAAAACTTTCAGATTAAATGTCATTGATTCTTTCTTTAAATCTATTTTTATGTAATTCAGACTTTTACTTCCTCCTGAGCCTAAGTCAAGCTGTGCTAGTGGCCCTTGCCAGAACCCATCTTTTTATTCTTTTCCCTTCTGCATTGATTTTTCTTTACTTACAAAGATGCAGAGGCCTTTTTTATTGGAGCTGTCACCTTTCTCACTCAAAGGTCCAGCAGCACCTTCTTTTCACCTGTATCAAAGCTATAACAAGGAAGAGAAATTATTCTCTCTGAGTGCTTATTAGCATCTTGCACCAGGTTTACTCACTCTTCAGTTTTATAAAAGTGTTTAGAAATAAGCACTAGCTTGTAGGCTACTTGTTCTGTTAGACTCTTTGGAAAAAAACAGGCAAATGAAAAGCCTCCCAGCAGGCTGACCATGAAGCAAACCTGATTCTTGCAGTGCTGTGTTTTGGACAAAGGCAAGTAGGCTATTGGATATTTTTAAAATAGCACCTACTTATTGTTTGTGGGGAAAAACATTTCTCCCTTCTTGTTTTATGCTAAAAGTTGATCAATATTTGAAAGAAGAGAAAGCTTCAGGATTCTTTTGGCTAAGTGACTTAATAAGCATGATTTAGACATGGAGATGCTTTTCAGAACATTCCTTGGACTAAATCTTTTAATTTCCCAAGTGCAGGATTTTATAATATACCCATGCTGTCCATTTTAACCAGCTTGATTTGAATCAAGAATCTGATCTTGAGATTGAAAACAACAGTCTTCTGTTTTAGTAGCATGTAAACAGGGGATGCTCTTGAATACAGGGAGACTCTTGCATAGGAAAAGGAAATTATAGTAGTGGTGGTAGCTCAGTGCATTGAAGTGGGTAGAGATGTCATCTCTCTTAGAAGGGTCACTGCAATTACATCTGGGTATGTGGATCATAGCTGGAGGAGATTGGTTTGTGCTTTTCTTTCCCTTGTGTGTCCTACAGGATGTTTTCTCCTTCCCTAAAGGGGACACTGGTTGTTTACACCCTCTTGTAGAGTTTATGTACCTCAAACGTGCTGTGTTAAATGACTGCACCTAAAGTAGCCCTTTTCCCAGGCATGGTTAGTGTTTCTCAGAAAGCAGCTGTTGAAAGAGAAGCCAAGGCTGAACCTGCTCCCAGGACAGCAAAAAGGTATTACAGTGAACACAGAAGCAATTTGATTATGTAGATTAAGCATGGCTCAATCTATCATAATCACTGTAAAGAAGCCATTTAATTTTGTACCTGTTTGCACAAGTATTCATTACTGCTGATAAGCAGGTTACCAGGGAAGGATTTCACAAGCAGAAATGTCAAGGCTTTGATAGCAGTGAGGAGATGCAGATAAGAACAGGAGAAAGCCATGCAAATTAGCTTAGGTAAAGCATTATGTACATTTTTTTCTTTTGGAGGAGTAAGGAAGGGGAATCCATTAAGAAGAGTGCTGCTGTCTTTATCCAGAGATGGGTGGATGGTGGGATGTACTGGATGGGTGAATTCTCCTAGGAGGAAGGAAAGCATCTCTTCCACCTCAGTAGAAACCCATGTATGTGTTTTCTCACTTCATCACTCCTCAAAAGTAATTTTAAATTTATGGGGGTCTCAAAACAGTCATCTAACCATGGGTAAGAGAATGCAGCTCTGGAACTCCAGGCTTCAGGTTGGCTTTGGGCATTGCCCTGTGGTGGAAGTGTATTCATAATTAGCCTTGCACATCTAAACTTCTCTTTGTTAATCTAAGAGGATGAAATATTCCCTTAAAATAGGTTTTTGGTGCACCTTTTCAGAAAACAAGCTTTTCTTCTGTTTAGTTTTCCTTTCTTCTGAACATCCAGCTTTGTTTCTTAATGATGTCTGGCTTGGATTCTTTAAATAGAAACCTGTAATTGTAGCACTGTAAGTTAGTCACTTAATAGGGCTGCAGTCTTGTTCACTGATGAAAAGTAGCCATCCTTTGTTTCCCAGTAGTCTTATAAATGGTACACAGTGTACACAGGAGCTAGTCAGGAGCTCTTATAATTTACAATCAGCAAATTGGCTCCCTTCACAGGAATTAATTTAGCCAATACAAATTATTTCAGGAAATGATTCATTGCCACTTTAAAGCGCTAATTAATTTGGGTGACTTATGAACATTAAAAATGAAATCTCCTTTGTCATTCCCAAGT
The DNA here is from genome assembly GCF_012460135.2 of Molothrus ater. Taxonomy (NCBI): domain Eukaryota; kingdom Metazoa; phylum Chordata; class Aves; order Passeriformes; family Icteridae; genus Molothrus; species Molothrus ater. The sequence goes on from NC_050486.2 coordinate 4,633,716, forward strand.
AACTGAATGGTAATTCAGTGCCATTCTTAAGTAACTTGTATCAGCTGTAACTATGCCTCTTATATAGCTTGAAGTACAAATTCCAACAGGATTTTGGGGGGAAAACAAAAGCACTTGAAACTTCATTGTCTCTCTTTGCTGCTGAAATTTTAAAATCTCAAAATTGGTGAGAATTTTGACTTGCAGCTTCAGCTCAGTGGTGTTTTAATTTCACAGCATCCTCAGCTTACCTGTTCAGATGTTAGGAAATACTTAGGTAGAACCCAAAAGCTTAGGAGATCAATGCCTGCCTGGAGTGATCAGACCCCAGCTGTGCCACAGGTCACAGCATGAGTAGCTCCAGCTGTGGTATTTTCTGGAAGGACATCCGCTGGTTTCTGACTCCTCCTTTCTTCCCTAGACCAGCACTGGCCTGTAGCATTTGTGTGCAGCATCTCCCAAGCTAGAATCCTTGCAGATTCTCCTCCAGTGCAATCCCACACCACTTCTTCATGCTGGAAACACAGAGGTCTTCATCTTCATTCTTGTGCTTGCAATGCACAGCAGTTTATGGAAGGCTGAGAAGGATCAGCTTCTTAAAAAGCAAGTTGTGGCTTTGATCAGATTTATTCTACTGTTTTTTTCCTTCCTCACCTGAAAATCTTCAAAGGTCTCTCTCCCTCCTTGGAAAGCTGTCTAATCCCCATAGCCTGCATGCTGCAATGCTCACAGCTGTCTGTGTGATGGCTTCCCACTCCTCTTGACATGCCCTCTGCTCTGGCCATTGGCAATGCTTTAAACACGGTTTTCTTTGACTTCTATTTTGCCCTTTCCTTAGGTAGTAAATGTATTTTATTTTTCTTCCATCCTCCCTTTTTCATGTCTACTGCTCCCTTACTTTCATTTGAAAATCTAAAATTTTCTTGAAAAACAAATGGGACCCAGAACATCAGAAGATGTGTCATGCTTGATTTTTCCCCCCTCAGATTTTAGCATATTAGTTATGTGTACTAACACACACTGTATATATTGGTTTATGTGCTGCTTGAAAACTGTTTTCTTGTGCAGAATAATTTCTACTTGCAGATAAAAGGTGTCACAAGCTATATATGATCCTTTGCTCTGAACATGCTCATATCCTTTCATATCCATAGATCTTCAAATGCTCTAGTTTGGGCTCTATTTTTTCTGTGGCTAAGGAGAATTAATTAGAAAATACTTAGGTGGCTGGCAATATTTTATTCCCTGTGAATTTCAAAAACTTGTGTCCAAGTGTGGAGAAATTTGTGGGGGGGAAAAAATCTTATTTTATTATTAACAGTTCATGCACTGTATTGACATCTCAGTCTGTTGACACTCCAATCCATATGAAAGACCATCTTGATGATGTGATTTTGCAAATGACCAGCTTCATGAGGAAGTGCTTAATTTTGAGTGTTCTGTAGAAGAAGAAAAATACTGGTAAATTTTCTTCCCTTCCTGTCTTCTTCCTGCTTGCAGGATACCCTCTGAGCTTCCTCCCAGTGAGGACATGACCACAGTGAAGGGAGCCAGGAGATGCCCTGAGAACCCAGCCTCTGTCCACTGTGCTCCTCCTGCCTAGTGTGTTTGGGGCCAAACAAGTGTATTGCACCATTTCTGTTGCTGTTTCAGGCTCAAGGTGGCACACCAGGAGCTGTGCTAACTCTTCCTGTCCTAGGAGCAGAGCAGCTGCCTGTGCCACTGCTGAGGACAGGGGCTCAGTCTGGCACTTCTGTTCATCTCTCAAGTTCAGGTCCCCTGTGGTACTGCAGCGCTCTGATATCATTGTAGCTTCTATTTTAAGAATAGCTTCTTCAAGAAATGTAGGTGGCTCAGGTTTTTCTTCTTTGTTGGTTTTAGCTTTGCAAACTCAGTTTCTCTCCTTCTGCAAGGTGAGGCTTTTTTTTTTTTCTTGCATAATCACAGAAAATTGCCACAGGGTCAATGTTGTCTTGAAATGAAAGCAGATGAAAGTCCATATTTCTTGAATGAAGACAGTATTTACTCTTTCAGACTTTTACAGATGATATTTGCTCACTAGTGCATCTCTTCTAATGCCAAGAGGAGTAGAGTATGTGCTGTAGATAGATCTGAGGTCCTTCTTACTGGAGTCACCTTTCCTAGACTGAGTGAATGACTGAGTGGCCAGCATCACTGAGTGCTGTTGACATTACCATTCCAGTAGCTGATCCCAATGGTACAGCTGTAGAGATAATGGATTGCAAATCATTGCTGGTGCAAGCAGAGGTGTGAGCAGGCTCTTGGTGTTTCCCAAGCCTAAAAAAATGAGAGCATCCCAATGCAATTGCAAATCATATTGCTGTTTTACACATGGTGAGCTGGGGATGCAAAGAAATCTCTCTGTAGCTGTTGTTAAACATGTAAGTGGATGTTTTTCTCCTATGGGCACTTAACTGCTTTAGAAACTATCAGTTCTTTATTCAAGTATCAGTTTTATAACAGATGAACCGAAGTCAGGAATTCACATGGAACCTAGACTTGGTTCCCAGCTCCATCCTCAGCTTGCTACTGAGCCATAATGTTGCTAGGTGCAGCAGTATGTATCATGTGGTACTTACATAAGCTATGTTCCAAACAGCACAACTTCAAAGAGAATTATTTGTCTTACTTATACTGGGGTGGAGAGGAAAAAAAGTGCAGGTTCATATTCAGGAAGCACTTACTTTTAGAATTAATTGATTGGACAGCTGTATTTCCTTTCCAACTAGTCTCAACAGTTGGGCCCCTGATATGACCCTACTGGGCTGTAAAGCCACTGATAAAATAACTGATTAGGCTGTTGTAAGGTTTGGGGGGGGGGGGCTTCAAATGATGCCTGGAAGGATATTTATCATTAAGTGTACACTTCTCTCTTAGCATGCCTTATCTTAGCATTGTGCCTTTGTCTTGGAGCATTTCAGCTGCTGTGGGAATTACAGGTGGCAGGTGTTCTGTCTCTGCTCTCCTACACCTCTCAGCCTTTGGGGAGGAAGGCTCATTCCTAGTATTTTTGGGGGGCCTTATAATCTCAGAATCATGGAGTAGTTTGGGTTGGAAGGCACATTTAGAGACCATCTAGTCCAACTCCCTGCAGTAAACCTGTACCCCTTTGCTCAAAGTCCCATCCACCCAGGCCTTGAACACTCCCAGGGATGGGGCTTCCACCACATCTCTGGACACCCTCATTATAAAGAAACTTCTTCATTACATCTGTTCTAAATTAACCCTCTTTCAATTTAAAACCATTTGCCCTTGTCCTGTTGCAACAGACCCTACTAAAAGATTTGTCCCCATCTTTCTTATGGGTTCCTTTTGAATACTGGAAGGCTGCAGTAAAGTCTTCCTAGGGCCTTCTCTTCTCCAGACTGACAATCCCCACCTGTCCTCGCAGGAGAAGTGTTCCACCCCTGTAATCAGCTTAGTGGCCTCCTCTGGACCCACTGTATCTAATGTATATTCTGTGTAGTCTCCTGGAGCAGAGCTCCCTGAAAGCAGTAGGTCACAGCAGGATCCTGGCAAGCTCTCTAGGTACTGAGCCAATATTGCCTGATGTCAAACTCTCACTAAAGCTAGTTTCCTCTGAGTCAGAGTATCTCCTGCATGAGCAGCCTTTGCTTTACTTTGCACTGCTAGGCTCATGCTGGCTGTTTTCTGTGTGAAGTGCCATCTGCTGAAGTCCCTGGCTGGCACAAAGTGCCAGTGAGATGAGGTTGAATGCTGGGAGCTGATATCAGTCGGGCAGTATTTGGTGTGCTGCAGAGCAGATGAAGGGGGCATTAAATACAGGAGCTGCAGGGGTAGAGCTGTGTCCCAGCACTTACTGCTAAAGCAGGACTTTGGTTTCAGAGCAGCAAGAGCAAAGCAAGAATGAGGTAGGGTTTTGCAATGCCATTGGCATTGTAACCACTGCCTTTGAAGCCAGCTTCTGTGCAGACGCAGAATTGCCCCTCAAGGGTGGTGGTCTGCTGTCAGTGCTGTTGGAATTTTGTTTATAACCTCATTCCCTCTAACAAGTGACACTGCTTCAATTAAAGTCAAACCAACTTTGCAATATTATATTTTTCTTTTTTCTTTTCCTGATTCTTCAGTGCTAATATCTATGGCAAGTGCTGCCAGGCCACCACCATTCAGCAGTTACAAATCATGAGCTGCATCAACCTTTTGCTCTAGCACTCCTAATTAAGCAATTTTAATGACAGAATTTAATGTTTTACACAGTCTAAATGAAGTGGAAAAAATATGAACGGATTTTTTTCCTTTCCAGCACAAGATTTTGATCAGATAATTTAACCTCTGGGTGAAATGGAAGTAGGAGCATTTATGCATAGGTGGTTTTCTCTGCAAAAGCTTTGCTTTATGTATATCTGTGCATTAATAGAGTTACTGCTTGGCTTTGGGCATTCATTCTGAAGTTTTTTGTGTGCCCTCTGCCCTTCTGTTGACAGTAACAAAACCCAAAGCCTTTTGCTATTCACTAATTTGTGACCAGCTTAGTGCCAATTGTGTTGCATGTTAATAAAGTGAGAATAAAGGCTTGCAAAAAACAACTGCTCAGACAGGTTTTCGAACAGCATCACAGGTTTGTATCCTTTAAACGTGTTTAAATTTCTTTTGGTGGTGTTCTGCTCTAATTCTAGCTAATACTAGATGAGCTAGGTATGTGCATGGAGTGAAAATGGTCCCTCCTTTAAAGGCAATCTTGTGTCTGAATTGAAACTACCTGATATGTGGTTAGGAGACATAATTATTTTATATAGGTTACACACGGAATTATAATAATCAGTCTTTTCTAAGGAAGAGAAAGCCAGTATGACAGGAGAGTTATGTTTAGTAATGTAATGAGTGCCTTTTTTGACAGAAATGGCACTGTTAAATTTGGGGTTGTGCAGCTGATGGGCGTTCACCCTCGCACGAGGTGTTTTGAATTCTGTGAGGGAAGTGCTGCTTTAAATAATTATGTCTCTTATGGTATTGTATGTCATAATCACTTCCAAAATGCTTATCTAGTTGCTAAAGCTGAAGAGAAGTGAGCTGTTTGGTGCAGTACTGGATTTTTTAGTTTTACTTTAGTATGTCTGAAGTGAATATTAAGTTAAGCAGGGAGGTGTAGCTGGGGCAGCCTGAAGAGCTGCAGATGAGGCAGAGCATTGTTCCCCAAGTATTTATAATAATGAGAGATACTGGAGGGAAGAAAAGTAATATTACATATACTGGGAAGAAAGTTTGGTTCTGATCCATTAAATATATAAATAAAAGTTCCTTTCACCTGTAATCTGCAGATAGCACATAAAGTAACTGCAGTGGGAGCAGGAGAAGCTGTGTCCCTCCTCATGACCCATGCTGGCAGAGTCTCAGCATCACCAGCCAAGAATCCTCATGTTAATCAGGCACACATGATTCTTTCTCCTAGTTTCCAGGTTGATCAATTGAGACCTTGCTGCCTTTTTTTCCTTCCAGGAAAGACCTTCTACAAAGCAGCTTGCTCTGGCCAAGTTTCTCCAAAGACTAAGTAACAGCAAGCTGCTCTGGTCTGGAGAGTTTGTGCTTGGGGGAGATCTTGATTTGTTTAGAGTGACATATCCTTGATTAAAATAGGTTAATAGTTCTTCTCTGCATGTCTTGCTTCACAACTTGCACATTACCTCCAGCATTTGAAAAGATAAATTTGGGCCAGCAGGAGTAAAGAAACAGAGAGAAAATTAGTGAAAGTGAAATACAAATGTCCTTATTTAATACAAGAGGATTCAGCTTGCTGTTGGCTTTCTGTTTTCCCAGGTTCACACTTTGCTTGACAAGACAACAGAAGAAATTTTAATTGTTGAGAAATGCATAAAAAAAAGAAGTGGTTGTGGGGAAATTGGAAGTAGAACAGGATTTAGCAACTTTGCTTCTGCTGTTACAGCAGGCAGCAGCCAGCTTTGGGAGCTTGGGCGTTTTCTTTGTTTCAAAACTTAAGAATATATATTCTTAGCTTTCCAAAAGTAAACAAAGGCTCAGAAGTTTAAGAAAAATACTGCTTTGGAGATTCCTTTCAGATAAATGTTTGCTGAGTGTACTGTTACAGGTGAAGGGATGCAGTTTGGCCACAGCTCTCCCAGCATATCCTTGAGTGTGAGCTCAGACCCTTTCTGTGCATCCTGGCCACCCTCTGCAGCCACCCCTCCTCTTCCTGTCATAATTCCCTTGGGTTTTCCCTCAACAGCAGAGATGTCTGAGCATGGCAGCAGGGACAAGGACAGTCTTCCCTTAAGCCCACCAGTAAATGTTTGGATTTTGCTATTCATTGTGAACCTGTGAATTATCCATTATGGAGTGGGAGTTAAGAAAACTCTTTATTGTACAGGTTTTTGACGTTTCTGCTGAAGTTTCTGTCCTGAAGTAGGTTTATAATGTGTTTTCAGTCACGCTGAGGCTTCTGTATTGATTTCAGGTAACACATGAATGTGAAATTTGAGCCCAGCTCATCACATATCAAAGTTAATGAAGTAATGAATATGACACCAAATGCCAGTGTCTCTGTCTCTCCTTATCCCCACAAATATGTGCTCTGTGTGTGGCTTTGTTTATTTTAGAGGCCATTTCATTATACATTCCTGGATCTCTTCCTGGATGGTTTAGGTAGGGCAGGACATGATCATGAGCTCTTTGTGAGAGCTTTTCTACTGATGTTCATAGCACTACCTGCAAGTTTGCTGTGATAAGAAATAGGTTGTGAAGTCCTGACAGAGGACAGTAATTTTTATTTTCTTATGTCCCCTGTATTTTGTCCTGTATTTCTCCCCATCTCTGCTCTGGAACATTTTAAGCATCATCAGGCTCAGAGAAAAGCAAGCACCTACCACATACTTCAGCTCTGTGGTGTCTGTTGAGGAATGAGTCAACAGCAGCAACTCTTCAGAAAGAATATCTAAAATCAAGGGAGGATGAAGCAGATTAGCTTAAAAAAAAAAAGAAATCAAATGCCAGAAGTGTTTGTCTTCCCTCACCCTTTGTCAGCAGAGGTGGGGTTTGTATTCTAATGTTTACGTAGCTGAAGGGTATTAGAAAATCAGAAGTACTGGAGTGCAACACAAGGGGTTTTGTTCACTCCTGTAATCCCAGTAGGTAATTCTTTTCTTTATATACAATACTTGAGTCTTTTTCAACTTCGTTTTTTTTCTCTTAGTCATTGGTAGCTTAATGGATTTCGTGATTGTTGAGCTCTTCTTTTTGATGCAGTATTGTTAGTCTTAGCATGCATTCAGAATGACAGGGAGCATTAAAAATAGTCATTTCCATTTCAGATATCTAGAGATAATTTTTTTATAGCCACTGTGTGAAAATAACTTGAACGCTAGCAGAATTATCTATTGTGAGAGAGATGATTTTACTTGTGAATTGGGTTTAAAGATAAAATCTGCCTACTTCCCAAGTCATGGATTTCCTATTCATTGCTCTGTTAAATTTAATCGGGAGCAAGACTTAATCCAGAACAAAGATGATTGAATTGCTCTTAAACAGTGATGTAGAACATTACCCAGATCTCACTTCATCCTCACAGTGCTGAAAAATCACAAGCATGAGAGTTGCTTGTGAGTACATTATACAGAGAGATGCTTTTACTCATTTGCTGGCTCATTAGAAAGTGAAATGCTTTCTGGCTTTTGGAATAAAGTTGTTAGGAGGTGTAGTACAGAATGGGTTAAATCTGTTTAGTGTATTAGCTAGAAATTACTTTGGTATGCAGTAAAAAAGCTCACTCAACTTGCAAAAGCCTCTGTTGGCTTTAAGTTCTGCCATAAACTGAGCTGCTCGTGAGCTTGTACAGGATGGATTGATGGATGAAGTTCCTTAATGCAGCTTTGATTCCTCTTTGAGAACCCAGGGGAGGACAAGCTCCAGCACTGGGCGGCAGAGCCACAGTGTGACCCACTGCTCCCCTTTGCTGCTCACCCCAACAAAAACATGCTTTCAAAAATTACTGTCTTTTTTTAAGCTCCTGTATTCTACCAGGAAATGTGTACACCTCTAAGGTCATCCTAAATCTCCAGTTACAGCCTGGAATGGAGTTAGGATATCAACTGGATTTTGCTCTTTGAGGGCAAGGAGAGAGCATGGGATGAAAACAGCTAATTAAAGGATTTCCAGGCTGGGACATGGAAACTCAACAGCCCCTGTGTTCCTTTTAGGGCTCTTACCTGAGTGCAGACTTTTACCAGTAAAGTTTGGGAGCTGGCATTGCTTATTTCAGGTGCATAGACCTCATTTAAAATAATTTTTAAGAAAAGGGGATGGGGTCAGGGAGTAGTGAAGCAGCATCTTGCTGTAGGGACTCTTGCAGACAACACATTGGCAAGAGCTGTTCCCTGGAGTTAAGGAGTGTATTCAAGGCCAAGACATTTAGGGACTTATTAATGGCACTGCAGCTCCAGGCTGTGCTGTTGGCTGGCAGTCACTGACTGAGTAGGAAAGGCACTGTCAATGCCACGTTTTTAAGGCTTTGGGGCATGTGAGTGTGCCCCATGCAGCATCTCTTTCTTCTGCTTAGAATGATTTTGACCTTCTGAGTTAAACTTTTCCACTTAATGATATTTTCCTATTATGTGAATCCTCTCTTCTTTGGCTTATTTGCATGCTTTACATCATGTTTCATTTAGGATTTGATACAGTCAGGAGCCCAGGATAAAAGACAGTGTATAAAAGGCTGGTGTAATCATGAAATTTCCTAGGACTGGAAGCTGCTGGGACCAGTTGGGACTGGTCATGGGCAAAATCAATATTTTTTTGTCCACTGTTGCAGTCTTCCTAGAGCAAAGTGGAGGTCTCTGTCTGCTTTAGGACAGCCAGCTAAATCAGATCGTTCCCCTCCTTACACACATGTTATTATCCTGCAGTGTGAGAGCTCCTGCAGCATCCTCAGCTACCATGTCCCACCATGTGGGGACAGCCCTTGGGCAGGATTGTTTGCAGCATCCACAGCTAAGTATCATTGCCAAGTGTTAATCCAGCTCAGTAGCTTAGAGCAAGACTGTAATCAGAGTTATTGGGTTTTGTATTAAAATGGTCTTTTTTTAAAAGTTCTTTTTAGGTTTAGCAAACTGGCTGTAGAGGTGATTGCATTCTGGTTGGAGGGATGTGCTTGAGTGGAGCAGGCTGCATGTCCTGAGATTTCCCTCCCCTCTCCATTCTTGCTGCTTCAAGAAACAGTCATTTGCTTTAGAGTCAGGTTTGCAGCTTTGATTGAAAATGACTCTGCAAAACCCCATCAGAACTGTGCATGCCACAGAGTGGTTTAAAAATAAAAAATTCTAAAAGGCACCTTGAAATGTATGAACTTCCTGGGATGCCAAGAGCCATCACCTGTGGTTTGCTGTATCCCCTGGTAGGACCTAGTAAATCTTTGTCTGCCCAAAGAGCCCAGAAAAAAAGGAAAGAAAGGATGGAATTGTGCTGTCTGAGGTTTGGGAATGATTATTAAGTGCTGGCCCTCTGCCTGACAGCTGTCACGGGTTTGCAGAAGTGAGACAGATCTGGGAGAGGCAGCTGCAATTGCATAGCTGGGAAGTTGGGCTTTTAATTGCTAATTAAAGTTAGCATTTGCATTTGGGGTTTTCCTTTTTAAAGGACGACATCATATTCCACAAGAAACTGCAAGCATTGTGTATTTATAGCACAACCAAACTGGCAACTGGCTCTTGCTGCTTTGCTGGTACATCTGTATTTCACCTACTGCCTACTTTTGCTTTCCCATCTGTATTTTTTATGACTTCTGTCCTGACAGCCCATGTTCTCCTGGTCCTTGACTCCCCTCCCGTGCAGACATATGATCCTGTAATGTTTTCCTTTTTGTCTTTATAAACAATAGGCAAGCAGTCTGATAGCACAAGTCCAAAGTCAAGGGAGCTTTGCAGATTCAACTTGACAGCTCCTCTCTGAATTATTTAAAAGCTGTAAACAAAAGAAAGCCCATCTTACAGCTTCAGGTGCCTTCTCCTCTGGTACTGTGGAGAATGCCTGATAGGTGAATTCAGCTAATTTTGCCCATTTAGATCTATGGGATTTAGTGGAATAGCAAATGCAATTAGAATTCAGGGGCTGCCTCCTGCTATTCCTTAGGGGAGGGTAAGTTGCAGGGAGGTTGAATGAGCAAATTGAGGAGAGGGAAAGTTGGAAGGTGAATGAAAGAATAGACAATTTCTGTCTAGTATTGTCTAGAATTGTGTGTTGAGTTTGGATATTTTTTTTCCCTTTCACAATCAATGAACTTGTCTTAAGACATCCTGTATTTGCTTCTGACTTTAATCTCAGTCCTTGGAGGGCTTCCTTGTTTGTTCTTTTCACATCCTTTGTTTTCAAATCCAAAATGCTTTTCTACACCTGAATGATCCAGTGATTTCTGACTTCTTGGATATATTTTAGTTGCTGGTTTCCCTCATGCTTCTGGATTCGGGAGTGTTTTAGATGGCTGAGATTAGGGAAGCAGGCAGAAGGCACAATTGAGTCCTCTAGATGATGCAAAGTTCATTATTATCTTTTGAATAGTTCATTCTGCAGAATGAAGCAGGGAATATGCCATGCTTTGCATTTATTGTACTAAAGCTATAAAGCTGTACTCTCATCATTCTTAATGCCTAAGGCACAGCTGTCTTCTCACTCCCTTCTCCCCTCAGATAAATACAATGGGGAAAGCATCAGGAGTGGGATGTTGAGAGCAACTTCATGTGTATCATCTAGACTCTGCATGATTTTGTTTATTGAAGTTCTTCACTTTTTATGTACATTATTAAAATGCAATTTACTGTATTGTCTTTATCAATACCATACAATATTGTCATGAAAGCTGATAGAGTTTGCATTGTGGCTTTACTTTGAAAACTGACCTGCAAAAATGGCTTTGAAATATCTTCTTTCAGAGATCCCAGCATCTTTCACTGTACAAAGCAAAGATCCCTGTCTTCCAAACAGCTTTGCAGGCATGACCTGGCCACAGCTCAGGTCAGCTCCCTCTTCCACACAGTTATAATAGATTTACAGAGCCCTCACTGGCTGTGAGCCAAGCCAGCCCTAAATCCCCTCCTGGCCACAGGTGTGTAGGAGATGGTTCTGCTGGCTGGGGAAGATACTCTGCTCTGCTGCCCCATCCTTACCTGTACTGTGGCAACAAAAGAAAGGAAATGTTTTTAATACAAACTCTGTGACTTGAATTCACACAGGGAGAAGATTTAAGCATCACTGGAATTTTACCTGCTCAAGAGAAAACTTGTGCTTGTGACATGAGATGCATGCTATCAGAACCTGCCTGCAGGTCTTAGGCTCTGGCCATTTTTCTTTGCCATTCTCAAGTTTATCAACATCCCTTCTTCATTTTCCTGTGTGTCCTGGCTAGTGAAAACATGTGCCTGCTGCACTCAGGGCATTTTTGGAGCAATATCTTGAGGGGACAAAGTGTCCTATTTCCCAAGCCTGGGGAGGGCCACGTGCTCTGGTCCAGCTTGCCCAGCCTTGTCTGCACTGCAGGAGGTTTTAGGTACATAGGGCTGCTCTTGATCCACTTACAGCATTTGCTGAAGTGGATGGTGAAGGAGAGCAGCAGACTGCGAATTCTATCAAGATTAATGGAAATTTTTGTTTTACCTTAATTAAACTTTCATTCCTCAAATCAAAGTCCTTTTTCCCAAATCAGCATATATTATAAATAGCATTAGTATAGGTATAATTTCATGAAGCTTCTCTGCATGCTAATGTTAATGTTTGTGCCTTGAGTTTTCTCCACAAGAAACCATTCATTGTTTCTTTTGTCTCACCAGGTCCTGGTGAGGTCACTTCTCTGGCACATGTGTTGCATAGAGAATAAAAGGGAAAAAATGATAAAGATATCTTTTTATATAAATAGTGGTTTATGCAGCTACAAGCTGGGCCACCTTGCAGGAATCCTTCTCTTGTCTGTTCTTACCACCAAGCAGCCTGCAGCCCTTTGGGTGGAAGCAGCCTCCAGGGATGAGATATTTTTGCTTTCCTGGTGTGTTTGTTCCTATTGCTGTAGCCCTGCTTTCCCCACAGATGTGTAATTCCCCACACTCCCTGCCTGCAGCTCAGCTTGAACATATGCTGTTGTTCCCTGCCTCAGACAGCACCCTCAGTGCTGACACTTGGAACTGTGACTCCATTCCTGTTGCTATTAAATATACTGTTCTTGGCCTAAAGAGAAATGAAGACTTTGATTTCCATGGCTGCCAGACTTCTGGCCCATCCACTAACACAATTAGAAAGCTTGCAGATGCAGTGAAACCATCATCCTTCTTTTTCAGCTGGCATAAGCAAAACATTTAGAAGAGTTAATGTGTTTATTGAGCACTCAAGTCCCCCTGAAACATTATTTTGAGACCCACTAATGCAATGGTGAGGATTTAAGTGCATGTCCAGAACTTTCAAAGTTGGTTGGTTTAGGATACTGTTGTATCAGGATTTGGCTTTGGTTTGGTGGTGGGGTCCCACTTAAAAATGGTTGGGTATGTTTAAGGGATGTTATTACAGATAAAGCATAGAAACTAAAAATGTCACAATTCAGGCTGGCCCTTTTTTGATTATCTATGTCAGATTAGGCTTAGGAGTGGAGGTGGTTTTCATTAGAATGGGGCAAAAAAGCTACAACCTGCAGGAGATGAGATGTACTGGGTGGGTTTGTGTGGCAAGGTTTGGGGTGAAGGGGTGGCTTCTGTGAGATCTTTCCCAAAGTTTCCCCTCCTTGTCCGACAGAGCCAGTGCCAGCCAGCTCTGAGATGGACCCAGTGCTGACCAAAGCTGAGCCCATCAGCAATGCTGGCAGCACCTCTGGGATAATGTACTCAGGATGAGTTGAGTGGGAATACTGCACAAGGGAGAGAGGAGTGAGGATATGAGAGAAACAATTCTGCTGCAGACCCAGAGCTCTGTGAGGAAGGAGGGGGAGAAAGAAGGTGCTCCAGGCACAAGGGAATTGCCTGCAGCCATGAAGGTCCACCTGCAGCCCATGGAGAACTCTGTGCCAGTGCAGCTGGATGCCCAAAAGGAGGATGTGGGACCCTGTGGGAAGCCCCCACTGGAGCAGGCTCCCAGCAGGGCCTGTGGACATGTGGAGAGAGGTGCCCACACTCTAGAGCAGGTTTCTTGGCAGGACTTGTGCCCATACAGGGACTAACAGGGGTTTTTTTTTTGTTTTTTGGGTTTTTTTTTGGGGGGGGGGGTTGTTTGTTTGTTTTTGGGTTTTTGATTGTTTGGTTTTGGGTTTTTTGTTTGTTTTTGGTTTTTTGTGTGTTGGTTTTGGTTTTTTGTTTGTTTGTTTGTGAAGAACTGTGTTTTGTGGGAGGGACTCACACTGAAGCTGTTTGTGAACTGTCTCTAGTGGGAGAGACCCCATGCTGGAGCAGGGGAAGAGCTTGAGGACTCTTCCCCTTGAGAAGTGAAGGAATGGCAGAGGCAGTATGTGATGAGCTGATTGTGGCCCCAGTTCCTTGTCCCTCTCTGTCCCTGAGGGGGAAGTGATAGAAAAAATCAGGAATGAAGCTAAGCCTGGGAAGAAGGGAGGGGTGGGGAGAAGGTGTTTTTAAGATTTTCTTTTATTTCTCATTATCCTACTCTGATTTGATTATTAATGAATCAGATTTGCCCCAAGTTGAGCCTGTTTTGCCTGTGATTGTAATTGGAGAGTGATCTCTGCCTGTCCCCATCTTGACTCTCAGCCTATTTGTCTATGTCCAGCTGAGGGAGGGGAGTGACAAACTTGGCTTCCAGCCTGGTCACCCCACCATATATTAGGTGTTGCCCAGACAGCTTGGCTGCCCCAGATTGTTGACAGCCAGCCATATAAAATGAACAGCAGCAGAGTATGTATCCATTATCAGTTTTAAATAAATTGATATCATGAATTTCTGCCAAAGTGTTTCCCTTTTGCTGACCCGGCCAGCCTGGCTCAGCTTTGTCCCTTCATCATTCCTGACATCACCTGTGATTAACCCATCTTCCTGTATTGACGGCCACCATCTCTGGTTGTGATGCATGAATTATTCTTCCACTTTTGCCTTGAGGGAATGGTGTCATGTGAAGGGTTTAGGAAGTTCTTTTTTCCCAGCCTGTCCCACTAGCAGTGGCCAGTGTGTAACCCAGCAGTTACACAGGAATTCCTGGTGTGAAATTCCCCATGGGCTGGTTGAGATGTTGAAGCACCTGGAGCTACCAGACACTCATGTACATTTAGGACCTCAGAGCAGCAGGTGAGTGTCCAGCATCCCACGAGCTCAGGTGTGTGTGAAGGTGGGAACTGTGCTGTGGGAAGGTCATAAAGTGTCCTTCAGAACCCCCAGCTGGGGATGATGTTGAACCATGACTGGCTGTCACAATTTAGGGCTGGTTTTCAGCATGCTTGATTGCAGTGGTTTGTGCCTCAAGGTTTTTTTGGGAAAGGAATGCAACTGGAATGGATTTCCCACCAGCAAATAAGTAAATACTGCAGTTCCAACAGGAATTCTTATGAAAAGAGTTAAACCTCATTTAAACCTTCATCCCTGCCCTTTTTGTTTAACACCTCATTGGGAACATCTGGATTAACCTTGGGCAAATCCACCAAGTGTTTTGCCTCTGTTTCCCCACATGTAGGATAATATTTCACTACCTCACCAGGGCATTTATTACACCTAATTAATGTTGTAATGTGTCTTTGGTTCCTCTGATAAAACGTGTGGCGTGAATGCAAAGTTGTTTTTACTGATTGGATTGTTAATTAAATGTGCACATATAAATGATTTATTGGCATTAGAGAACTAAGACTTAATAATTTAAAATATTAACATCAAGGTGGTTGGATCAATTTTAAGCCTGTTATCATTCAGCTATTTAGAGACTGATACAAATGACACTGGGAAAGGAAAGGAAACTGTGCTGTAAGCAGGATTTTCAAAGGTGAATTCACTAGGGGAGGAAGAGGAGATGCAAAGATATACCTAGTACTGTGGAAGAGGCAGTTGAAACCAGCAACAGAGTGCTGAAAGTAAGGTTTTGATGAGAAATGCTATGCCAGGGACAATGATCTCAGAAATATAAAAGCCCTGAAGAATGTGGTACAGATGGTCTTGGAAAGATCCAAGTGTTCTTGCACAAGTAAGGGAATTGCTGATTCAAGTGTGAAGATGATTTGAAAGAGGGAGCTGAGGAGTGTTGGGTACAGTTGAGCTGGAAGAGAAATCACTGACTTGGAAGAAGAATAGAGAAGATAAGAGAGGTGGGAGAAGTGCACCATGAGTGTGAAAGAGGCACAACAGAACCATCTGAACATGAAGCAGGGCTTTAGCAGATTGAAGTTTGCCTTTCACACTAAGGGCAAGGGGAGTGTGCTGTAAATTAAAGAGGACCAAGCAGTTGGGATAGAATCATAGAATATCATGAGTTGGAAGGGACCCCCAAGAATCATGAAGTCCAACTCCTGGCTCTGCACAGGACACCCTGACAATCCCACCACATGCCTCAGAGTGTTGTCCAAACACATCCTGAGCTCTGTCAGGCTTGGTGCTGTGACCACCTCCCTGGGGAGCCTGTTCCAGTGCCCAGCCATCTTCTGGGTGGAAAACTTTCTCTTATAAGTCTCCCTACATCCATTCTTTCCTAGTGCAGCAGTTGAGAGCTGTGCTCCTTGCTGTGCTTTGGGACTGGGCTGCATAGCTCTGGTGTTTGCAGGGTGGATTGCTTGTCTTATCTAATTCAGGATAGCTTGAACAGAAAAGCCTTTTCACATTCTACTGATTTCTGTTTACAGCTCTGATCCCTGATGGTTTGCCACTGGTACGCACAAAATCAAAATCTAAAAGTACCAGATTTAGATGATATGTCTGAATACTCTCATGCAGCAGATTGGTGGCTGTTTCTCCAGATTGTGTATTTTGTTTCTGGTGTGAGTTTAGAAGGGAGACATATGCAATAGCAATATTAATGATAGCACCCTGAGGCTTGGTTTTGCCCCACACTGTACTGCTGGGCAGGGCAGCCTGACCTTGGCTAGGGAGAGATTAAATACATCACCTCCAGCATGATGTAATGACTGACTGCAGCAAACAATAGAAGGGAAAGGGGAGAGACATTGGCAGTAGGAATGCAGGTCTTAAACCGTGCAATTGTCAAGCAATGTGGGGCATTGCATTGCCAAATGAATATTTAGGAGTTTTAAGTATTTAAAGAGTTGATGCTAAAAGCTGTCTTCACTAAAGCAATGCCTTGCCATTTCCTGTGGTTTTGCACTATTGATATTAATGTTGTTGTATGTTTATGTATATGTTTTTTGAATGCTTTTTGTAAGCTGTATTTATATACTGCTGCCACTTCCTTCAAGGTCTTGACCACATTGTTTATGGGGAGCATCTGATATCCCAAGATTTATGACTTTAAGGACAAGTAACTTTAGACACCCTGTCACAGATAAATGGGCAGTGGAACTCAATATTCCTATCCAGAGAGGAGGGGAAGACTTGTGCTTTGGGCGTACAGGGCTAACACCAGAATAATTTGGTTTTAACTTATGTGTCCCTGCCTTGCCTGATGGGGGAGTGTGCAGCAGCTGTTATAACTGTGTATCTTGCTTTGCAGTAGATGCAGAATAATAAGTGTCTAATGAGATTTTCTCATCTTGGATTCTAAATAAATTAGATGCTCATCAATACCAGTTTTGTTCTAGAATGACTAAATTGCAGAGGCAGTAATACATCACCAGTACCTGGAGTGGGCTTTGCTGGCTGGCTCTCCTGCCTTTGCAGAGCTTTCTTTGCCTTCTCCCCATCAATCTCATTGGCCTTCATTTCCATCTTGAGTTCAGAAGATGGCATAGAAACAAGGAAATTGATGGCTGTGTACAGCACTGGATATGTGTGTACTTCTATGTTCTTCTAGCCCTGACTTCAGTTGCCTTGTTGTTACTGTTTTTTGAGAGGTACATGCAGAAATGAAAAGGGCACGTCAAGATGAAGGGGTTTCTCACTTGGCTGAGAGATAGCTTACTGCTTCTTTAAGTGTGTCATTGGAGCAAGCCTTGCTGCTCTCCTCAGGGCTCCTCTGAGCTGTGAATACAGACCTGGGGATGTCTGATAACAAATAAGCTTCCAGTTACACAGCATCGTCTTCTGCTGGGTTGGATCTGAATAGAAGGAGAAAAATGCATTGTAAAATCCAAAATGAGAAGATTACTTCAGGGAGTAGGAAAAAGAGCTGTAGTCATGAGTATTGAGCTGCAGGTAGAAATACCAGATGTGGAAGTGTCAGAAAACTTGATAAAGGTATCCCAGGTACAGAGATTAAAGTCTGGAATTGCTGAAAAACAAGGGAAGGGATTCAAGGAGATGCTGAATTTCTGCCTGGGCAGATTTCCTTGTGAGATGCACTTCATTTTGTGTGGAAGCTGCAAACTCTGTATGATGCAGGATGATGAAAACACTAATTTGTTTGAAAACTTTTTTCTAAAAAGCTTCACAGTGTGCCCATGAACTCTGACATAAGAAGAAACTATGTATGTGTATATGATTGTAGGCAAGTCCTTCTACAGAAAGTGAGTCAAAGGAGTGCCATAATCTTTAAATCTGTGGTTTAACATTTTAGGAAATATCCTTGTTATGCTGGGTGGGTATAATTGTGTAGCATTTGTGAACTTGAAAACTCAAAACATTGTGTATTTGCAGCTGGATCTAGAAAGAAGCACAGACAACACCTTTTTCATATGGATTGAGTTTTCTCTTTTTTGCTGGGGCCCAGATAAGCCTAAAGCCTAAAGAGGCTTTATCTCTCTGTGTACAAAGGAATTACCTTCAGAATTAGATAAAAATACTGTTTCTAAGGATTAAAAGACACAGTTTAGGTGTGCATGTTCTGTTCCAGGTTTAATACCTAAAGAGTTGGGTATTGCTGCTCCTAAAATATTTTGGTATAACATCTTTTATATATTAGACCTTGTTCTGTAAAGAAGCACTTGGTGTAAAGTAATTAATTTCTGCTTGAGCCTGATGTTCACAGTATAGATAATAAATATTCCTTTAAATTTACTCAGAAGGGATTAATGTTAGGTGAGTGTGATGGCATAGAAAGCAAATTGTGGTTTACAGGGATAGAGGGTTGTGCACCACTTCAAGCAGCCCACTGTGCACCTTTCATTGATAACACTTGTATCACAAGAATGGGGAAAAAAAACAAAATTTGCACATTGTCCCAGTGGGAAGGGATCTAATCAGTTCAGCTTTTCAAAACTTCTTGATTTTTGTACACTGGACATTCATTGTGTTTCCTGGGTTAGAATTCTTTCAAAAACAAAAAGCTGACTTGTGTCATACAGCAAGAAAATAACCAAGGCTCAGGAGGATTAGAGTGAAAAGCCATTAGAATCTGCTAATTACAAGATGAAGAGCAGTCAAGCAGTGGTGGTCTATTGGGGAACCACTTTTGCACATTTAGATGTGTAGAAAAACTTTGTGTGTGACATTGATGGGAAAAGTTTTGGTGAAATATGTCTTGCAGATAGTCTGCAGCTCAGCCCTAAAAGCCAGCACCAGAGTAATAGTTGCCACCTTCAGTAAGGAAGGGGTAAATTTACTTGCATAATGGAGTTTCTGTACAAACACCACTAGATTTAGTTCAACTATATACTTTTATTCTACCTGTAAATAACAGAAGACAATTGAGTGCAAGCTTTCTCACCCAAGTGACTTTCCCACTGATTCAACAGCTTTGCTTAATTAGGCTCCAGCTCCTTGGAATAAGTGTTGAAAACACAGCCATTTGTTAGCCAAAACATCTGCTGGGGAGGGAAGGTGAGAAGTTGTTAATTTAAAATAAGATCTTGAAGAACCCTAGCTCTGAATCCATAGAACAAACCTAGCTGAAAATCCAGGAAACTCATGCTTATCTGAGTGATGGCTGTGCTGGAAGTTTGAGGTGAATCTCCTTTATTTGTGTAGAATGAGGGGCATAACAAAGAAGTGCAAACATTGTGGCCTGTAATTGTTTACAGTATGGTGAAAGAGCCAAAAATTATTTCCAGTCCTTCATGTGAAAATGTTCACATATAACTTGGAAACGCATCCATCCTAAGGAATGATCTCTTCAGCTTTTCCCTCTGATTTCCACTTCAAGGATTGATATGTGTGGGATAGCAAGGGAGGAATAGTCTCAGAAAGGATCGTATTCAAGGGAAAAAAAATTGTTAGTGATTTGTGCTCATCTTTTTTGAGCCCTTTTGGGACAGGATTGATGTCAACAGAGGAAGACTAAAATGCTCAGCTGTGATTTTGCACAAGCCCCCTGGTGAGAGAGATGTGTAGCTCCTGCAGCTGCAGTGAGGCAGCTTTAGTGGTGAGGAGGGGTAGCAGAGAGGAACCCTGCAGGTACTGGAGGGTGGAGGGTCTGCCCAGAGCTTTTCCTCACTTGGGTATCAGTGGGTGTCCCTTCAAGGAGATGTGTGTGTGGTTTCCAAGTTGTCCATCTGGGATCACATTAATTTAGGCATCCTCTCCTCCCAGCAATGTTTTCTTACACAAAGATATAAAGGAGTGGAAGAACTCCAACCTCAGCTGTCACTGAGTCCCTGTTGCACTGGAGCAGCTCTGACAACTTTTGAGTTGTTCAGCTGAGTTTCTTCAAACCTCACAAAACATCCAGAGCATTTCTGATTGTCTTAATGTTGACTACTCTTGCATGAATACCAGCAGTCAGGCAGACTTTAATTCTCCTCTGTTCCTTTCCTGTACAAATTGCTTCCCCAGGGCCATCCAAAATAGGGCTCATCTTGGAGGGAAGGAAATCAGTGTGCTTCAAAACCCAGCTGTCACCAGGTGAATAATTCCTTTGAATGATGAATCTAGCAGGTATCTCATATCCTCTGGAAGGTCCTAAACTTGATTTTGTTTTTCATTGCCATCAAGAATGTGCTGCAAAAATTTCTCCTTTTTTTGGTACAATCAGTGAAAGTCCCTTCAAATCCCATGGGTGAATGCTCTAAAGTTACTGTGGGTCCAGCAGTCATATTCAGACTGGAGAAACAGGGATGTGTCAGGTTCAGAGGTGCTCCTGTCAGGTCTGTCTTTGCACTCAAGACCAATTTACAGCCTCATTTTACATAATGGATACCTCCTTGTGAATATGTATCCAACCTGTGTAATAACAGAGATTCATGGTGGTGTCAAGTCCTTCCCATGTCAAGGAACTACCCTTCAGATTTCCCATAATACTGTCTCTACTGTCTCTGTAGTCCAAAAAAATTTTAAAAAAGGCAGGCAGATGCAGGAAGTTTTTCACAGCTCTTAGCACAGAACTTCAGCCCTGAAGCATGTTAGAGCAGTTCTGGAACTGCACTCTGTATTAACATGAATCCTGACATGCACCTACCTTTGCCAATTAAATTTTTAAATTCATATGTAACACTAAAAGACAAGAAGATGCATAATTTTGATGCCCCCAGAGCTTTTTTCTATTGCCTTAAGAGGACCAAGATTCTAAAGGTTGAGATTAGCAGCCACACAGAACAAAATGCTGCTGTTTGCCAGGCAGTAAACCTTAATCTCTCAATCTTTGCTATGTTTGTTCATTTTTCTTCTTCAGTCTTGTTTTAGCAAAAGCAGCTTGTTCTTTCTGCCTCTCCTGCTAAGAGGGGCTGCAGGTGCATAAAGTCTTCTCATTGGAGAAGATTCATGTGTAGAAGAGTCATTTTAATAACTGCTTTCTTCAGAGCAGGATTACTCACTTGGGCTGGGTCTCCCACATTCCCAGTGCCTCTGCTTTGGGATTTGCTGGCTCCTGCAGGCAGCAGAAATGAAAGGGATGAGTAAGGCCAGTCCTTAAACCTTCTTGCCCTGCACAAAAACACCAATTGGTTTTGCTAAAGTAGAACATGCAGCCACAGTGGATGGTGAGGGCCTGTTTTTCATGCCTCAGTGCTACAGGTAGTCACAGCAGTGTTTGGGGAAATAGGTGTTCTGCCAGTTCAGTGGTGATGGTGGTTTTCTTTCCATTCATACATGTCCTGGCAAAAAGATTGGTTTAATGTGCACACAGCTACAAACCTGCAGATGTAAACAACTTCATGTCTTCTTTAGGTGTTTAACACATTGAGTATATTGATTGTTTTACAGGCTACACAAAAGGAAGTGAATTGTCTCTTTGGAGGATTAAAAACAAGTTACTTAGCTGTGTTCCTGGAGAAGTAGTGCAAGAGTGCCTTAACAAGCAAGTCACTGTTCAGTGACAGATTTGGTGCTAATTTTGCTGCTGTCTGCTCCTGTTTGCATCTCATGGTTGTGGATGAAAGCAGCAGAGCAGTGATTAGCTCAGACCCTGCTGAAAAAAACCCAACACCCAGGGGCTTCTGAAGAATAAGGGAGTGAGAGTAAATTACCCTCTGGCATTTTCTATTTTATTAGGAGGTAAAACTGTTCATTGGAACAGAGTTCATTTACAGTGGCACCCCAGCAGACTGCAGCAGCAGGGTGAATTGCCAGTCACAGTGCAAACAGGAATCACTCAAACCCTGCATCATCTGCACTCAGGAGTTCAGGTTTCCTGCACTGCACAGTAGATTGCTGCTGGTCCCTCTCCCTTGCTTCCAGAATCCTATAAGGCATCCTGGTCCCTGTTTCAGTGCCCAGATAATATTTATATATATTAAAATCAAACCCCCCCTCAGTGGGTTTTGATTTTAATGTTGTTAACCAGAAGCTGAGAGTTCACTGCATTAGATTCTTAGCCACCAAATTAAAAGAAATTGCAGTATATTCTTCCTTTGAGGATATACTTTCTTTTCAGGAGCTTAGACTTGGAGGATCATTAGTGAGATAATATCAGGCGTTTTAACTAATCCTCTAATGATTGCACCAGGGTGAACAAATCTGTCTGTGTCAGTTAGCCCAGTGGTCCACCACAAGGCTATTCTTACCTGATAAATGGATTTTCACACTGAAGGGGGTTTTTCTTCCTTTGCCCCAAGTCCTGAGGCTGTGCCAAGTCCTGAAGTTCACGGTGAGGCAGCACACAGCCAGCTTGGGGCTGTGCTGAGCTGCCTTCCCACTCCCTTCGGAGCAGGGCGTGTTCTAGTCACTGAGTTCATTAAAAATGCATGTGCTAAGCATGGCATAATTACAGCAAGTTTGTCTGGGGATGGGTAGCAGCAGTGAGAGAAATTTCAAAATGTGTCTCAGAGAAGATATCAACTGTCTTGAGAGAAAGCAGTTCTCTGTGGGCGTTGAGCAGCGTGCGACGTCTGCTGGCACCAGGATGGCTGCAGGACACCCCTTCTGGCAGCACTGCTCCTCCCCACATCTCTGGGGATCTTGCCAGCACCCCAGTGCTTGTGTGTGGATTTTCCTGTAGATTTTGGATAGGATTTTGGCTGGGGAGGTGCATCTGTGCTTGCTGGTCATGTGAGAATGCAGTCTGGAGGGAAGATGCTCTCTCTTCTCCAGCTTTTGCCTGGGGGTTGCCTGACTGATGCAGCAGACCATTAATTTGCAGTCAAGCAGGATATCTCCAAATGCAACTCCATCAATTGGCAGGAGGTAAATAGATGCTGCCTCTCTGCTTAAGGCAGGGCTGGAGCCCTCTCTGTTTATCTTCTCTTTCAAACTGGGTGCATCTGCTATTGCTCTCTAATCTCTTCTCTGTTTTACTCATCTGAAGCCTCTTGCCCTCAGAGCTAGAGGGGTTTTGTAAAGCTGATTAGTTGGTTTAGTTAGGGTGCTGGAGATCTTTGTCCATGTGCTGCCAAAAGATGAAATAACCATTATTTTTATTAGTCCACCTCACAGGGAGGCTGTGAGAATTAATTCATGTTTGTAAATTGCTTTGGAGATTTAAAGCTCTGTACAAGCACTAAGGATTATTGCTTTCTAATTCTTCAAGGTAGTATAACTTATAAAGACTTCTAGCCTTGAAAGCATCTTGGATATAGGAAGAGTTAAATCCCTTTGAAATTAGATATACTTGTAATGTTTAAGATAAAAATAACTTCTTCTCTGGTGCTTCATCCAAAATAAAGGGGAGGGGGGGAAAGCAATGGCAGGTTCTGATAGTGCCTCTTTTTTTTTTTTCCAGGAGTCCAACGTGCTTATTGCTGCTAACAGTCAGGGTACAATTAAGGTAAGTTATTTTACACATCTTGCACTTAAACACTTGAATCTGTTGATAGTAAAGAGCAGGGTCAGAGACACTGAACAGCCAGGAGAAACCATTAGAGGAGGTCATCTTGGCTGTGGAGGTTTGCAATTTAAATGATGTATTTGCCTGTGGCACACAGTGGAGTGAGCAGGCAGTGCCCCAGCAGTGAAACCAGTTGCAGTGAGGTGTGGAAGAGTTGCTGGTGGCCATCCAGCCCCTGCTGCTGCTCCCTGGGGTCCTGGCAGCACTGAGGGCCTTGCACAGGCACCTCCCCAGGCTGAGTGGCTCCCATGGCAGCAGAGGCTGTGTTAACTCACCAGCATTAACCCAAGCCTGTGCTCTGGCTGCTGCAGGGGCAGCAGGGCTGAAAGCTGAGCTCCTGGTGTGCAGCTGGCTGGAGCAGCACTGAAATGAGCAGGGATGCTCCCTGCCTTTTACTCTGGTGCTCAGACGGGTGGTAACAGACAGCAGCTGCCAGCATGGGGTTCTGTGAAAGCATCAGCCTTCCCTGTGCACAATACCAGGTTTTCAGCTCTTTAATTAAGTCTTCCAGAGTGTCTGTTCAATGTATTTCTGTCTGTGGAATGTCAAGTGATGTGGAGAAGACCGTCCTTCTTTATGTGTGTGTCAGCCAAGCAAAACCAGTGCCCAAGGCAGTGCCAAACTCAACCCAAACCCAGAACTTTATGCCACATTCTGCACAGCAGCACTGACCTCCACCATGCTGTTAGGTTTGGTGCTTAATGCCCTAAGCTTGTAGCCCAGACCCCTGGCAGCATTCTGGAGCTGCTGGTAAAGGCATTTACTTGCTGTGTGCAGAGTTTTACACTGCATTGTCACTGTCACGAGGCTGAGGTCCTGATTGTCCCTCACATCCCTGTGGCAGTAGCAGTTCTCTACCAGAGCTGCTGCTCTGAACCTGGGAAAATCACCAAAAATGCAAGACTGGTGAGAGACCTGAGTGGTCTGTGTTTAATTGCATGTCAAGATTTTTTCCCCCCTTTTTTAGGACACAAGTGGCTGGGTTACTCCTCCTGCTGCATGTGATGCTGTAGCCTCTCATTCATAGGGGATTTGTTTATATATCATGTTTTGGAATTGGTTGGTGGTTACTTTGGTCAGCTATTCCTTAGGAAAATGGACAAAATGCACAGAAGCTTTTGATATTTTGAAGTGAATCTGGCAGCAAGAGCAGTGATTAGAGGGGAGAGGTTTTGCTCATGCACTTTGCTTGTTAATGAGAGATGGTAGACAGAGAGTAATGTACAGACAGCCAGGGCTGTCAGAACTCTGCTATTCTCCATTTGCCTTTGACAGGAGGCAGCAGGAAGGTGGGATGGTCTGGGAAAGGCCTGGGTGTGCCCAAACCCAGCCCACTTTGGGGACAGATGCCATTCTGGGCATCACCCATGAGCTACAGCTCTAGAGCTTTTCCCAGGGAAGCAAAACCAGGTTCTTGCAGACTCTGGCAGCCCCACAAGCACTTTTCTGCTGTCTCTAGTCCATGCCCTCAGATGCTGCTGTTCCATCCCAGCTGCACAAGGGAAACAAGAGCACAGAGGGCTGGGATGACAAAAGCTCTGATCTCTGTTACAAGATTCCCAAGAGCTGTGTGACTGAGATGAGGGGAAATGAGGCAGCTGTGGATGGTTTTGCTTCGTGGCTAATTTATCATCACACAAGCAGACATCAAAATTGGGATGCTTGCCAAGTGCTTTTCCCATCTGTGGGATATTATTGCATGCTGGTGAATAAAGGGTAAGGGGTGGAGATGAGATAGAAGGGTCAATTCTGTCTTAGAGATGTATATGCTGACATAGGAAATAATAAATGTCATAAATTCCTATTCTAAATGTCTCATCTTCCTTACTAACCAGGTACTGGAGCTGGTATGAAGGGTTTTCTCTCAAGGCATGAGGTACTTGGTCCTGCTGATATGCTACAGTATTCATCTGGGAACCACAGTGGGACAAGAAACCAAAACCACCTTGATGTTCCTCCCCAGAACGATCATGTTTGGGTTTTTTTCCATTTATGGACTTCCTAGGACATTTTGAGACACTGGTAACCCCAGTAAACTGTCTGCCATCAACATTAACTCCACAGACTTTGCTGGTGGTGGTGGTGGTATGGTTGTCCAATTTTTATGATAGGAAAACAAATTCTTTTAAATAAAAACAAAAAGGAATAATAAAATTTATTGAGCCACAAGCTGAAGCTGGAAGATTGTCTTGTTGCATAAGAGAACAGATTTACTTGTGAAGGGAGCTCACAGGAGCACACAGGGCTGTCCTCAGTTGCACATCTCCAGTTACTTTCATCTGGACTCTTCTTCATCCCCACTGGAAAAACAAAGTCTCTAAGCCTTACCTGGACATGCAAGCAATCCACTTTGAAATCCCATCATGATACGGTTCTGTTGTTCCTTTGATTTATTAATTCTTTTTTAGATACATTACATGTTGAGAAATGTCACCAAGGTTGACACCACTGGAGACTGAAGTCCTCTAGTCATCAAGAAGAGAAGGACACCTTCCCTTCCCTCCTCTCCTTAGACCCCTTCCTTGCCCCAAAGGGGCAGTTCCAAAGGAGAGGATGAAGCTGTCCTCCTGTCCATGTGGGCCACCTGCCACCAGCAAGGTGCTGAGATGAGGGAGCTGCAGTTCCTGGGACCTGGACTGAGCTTGCCAAGACAGCGTGGGATGAAGATCTGCCTCCCACTCACCTGGCTGTGTGTGACTATCTCAGCTGGAGGAGGAAGCTTCTAGATCCAGTTACCAAAGCCCTGCACCACTCAATCACCTGTGTGGTCTGGTTGTGTTTGCCCCTCTCTGCACACCATGGAAGCCAAGCATCTTGAATGTTGGAACAAGAGAGGGGATGGAGTTGGTTTGTAACGTGTTTCAGAGCCATGATATAAGTAGCCTTATTTTTAATGGTCATGCATACACTTAATTGTACATATGGAGGGGGAATAAACCATGAAGCTGAGAGTTGTTGTTGCTTTCTTGGCAGGATAGCAGAGCAGGTAAGAAGGTGCAGATGGTCCTCACGAGCAGCAGCCAGGTTAAACTGTCAGGATTGCTGCCAGAACTCTTTAAGCTCCAAAGTGCATTTGGTGGGCATGGCATCTTTTCCCTGCCATGGGTGTCAAAGGTGCAATGCAGACAGTGATACCTGTGGGAAGTGTTTTGTTCTGCAAACAGAATCCTTTTCCATTCACCGACTGCAGAACGTGTCTCCTTCGTGCCACAGGGGCTGGGATTGATGCAGGGACTTTGCACAGGTCTCTTGTCCTCCACATGTTGTAAGCCTGACTCTGACTTCCCAGGAGGATTGTGTAATCTTCTCACACCCTTTGGGCACAGAGCAGGGAAGAAGAGCAAGGATAATCTTAAGGATATGAGTAAAGAAGCAGGGATGAAGCCTTGTGGCAGAACTGGGGACAGGTCCTGTCGTGGTTCAGTGCTGGTGCATATTTCTAGGGGGTCAGCTGTGTTCATACAGAGGTAGGAGGATGTGGGACAGTAGCTTCTGGAGAGTCTAGTCCAGTGGGGAGAAAAGTGATGCTGAGCTCCAAGGGAGGAGAGGTGGATGCATGGTTCTCAAATGCTGCATTCTGGTTTTCTTCCATGATTCCTGGGGTGTCAGTGGGGGAAGAGTGAGGAGAGGAGAGAGAAGAGAGCACAGCAGCTTGTGTCCTGCTTGGGAGTGCTACCTGCAGGTCTCCCTTGTATGAGTAACCTGAGTCACCGTGGCAGAAGAAAACAAAATTGGTTCCTTCTGCCTGATGGCAGCTGTCTGACACATCCCACTGAGCACTAGTTTGATTTCCATTTTGCTGCATTTTAAGAGAATTTGGTGTGGAGTGTCTGTGCTGAGCATGCTCCCCAGCCAGCCCTCTCCAAAGGCAGGCTGATGTGATGATCCATTACCATTGCTCTTCCTGCTTCCCCTGCTTTCAGGTGTGGGTCTCCCCCAGCCTCTGGCTTGTTTATCAGTGCCTACTAATTTATTTTGCAAACTGCCCTGGCTGCTGTTGTACCCCAGCCTGCTGGCAGGTGACCTCATTCCTTCTCTCTCCCCACTTGAAGATCCTGTGTTTTTTAAATTGAAATTGCTCTGACAAAGCCAAGATCTTTAAAACAGAAGAAAAAAAGCAGCTGTTTTGAATGCTGTAAGGTTACTCCTTGAATTAAACAGGGAAAGATGTTTAACATTGGCTGCCTTTATTTTTTCAGTTTTCATTCTGTTTCAATCAAGATAAATGCAAATTTGGTGTCTGGCCCTAATTAGAAACACAGCAGCTCATAAACACAAGTTGATGGCAATTTTTTGCCTCTGTCTCTTTGTCACAAGAGGTAATGCTCCTTATTTTAATCCCCTTAATTTTCTTGCCTTCAGGTAACTCTTCACAGTTGATAAATTAAGTCGCATATAATTACTGTAATTTTGTTTGGGTTCTTTTAAACAGCTTGTGGTCAATATTTTTTTTTAATTAGTCACCAACTCAACAAATGGTTCCTGTCAGGTTTTCAGCCTTTTTAGAGTTGGGGGGTGATTGACTTTGGGAGGGATGTGCAGAGGTCTTTGGTCCAACCCCCTGTGCAGAGCAGAGCTTACTCAAATTTGGATGAGGTTGCTTCAGGGCCTAGAGATGTTCACAACTCAACCAAGCAAGGATAGAAGATTCCCAAGTCCCTCTGGAAAACCTTTTCCAGCACTTAACCATTCTCCCTGTGGAAATTAATTGCAGATGGTGGGCACTTGGAGTCTTTCTTCTCACTTTCTTCTTTTGAGAAAACCAGGTTACAAAGCCTTTGACTGGAAGCTGCCCCAGAGTGGTTTTGCCTCCAGCTCTCGTGTCCTTTCGAGAGGTGTTAGGTGAGTCAGATCTTTTGAGAAAGGAATTAAAAACCTTTCTTGGCCAGCCAGCATCTTCAATTAACTTTAAAGCATTTAACAGAAGAGTAGGAGGAACATGCCTCAGTGCTTAAAAAATTCAGTGCTGGAGGGAATTGAGAATGATGGTCAATGGGAAATGTAAATTAATATCAATATGTCAGGGCTCCCCTGCAGTGAGTGTGGCCAGCTGCTAATGCCAGTGTTCCACCCCAGTGCTGAGCCCTGTTTGTTTAGGGTAATTTTGTTTAACTATGAAAGGTCATAATGACATCAGCAGATAATTGAGAAGGCAAATTAACTCCTTTCCAGCTGAAAAGTCCTCTTTCCTTTCTCACTGCTTTTCTGGAGGCCAGAGATAGCCAGCAAGGACCTGCAGCAGTCCAGGGTGAGTAGAGAGTGTGAGTAGCTTCACTGTGGAGAGCTCCTCTGTCAGCAGCTCCTGGTGTCCTGGCAGGCAGCCAGGGGGGTGATGGTGATGGCATCCTGCCTCCTGCCAGCCTTCACCACTGCCTGCAGAGGTTTTCCTTGAGCCCAGCCTCGTGGGATGCTCCTCACCTGATCTCAGAGGGGTTTTCCTTCCTCTCAGCAGTGTGGAGACCATGTCCTGCACTTGTTAATGGAATATCTGTAGAGGGCAGGGAGTGTCACCTACCTTAAATGCTGGGCATCTGAGAGGTTTGGCTTGTGCAAGATGAGCTTGAGAACTTGGGATCCACAAGTTAGAGCAGCATCAGTGGCACAAGGACCAGAGCCCACATCTGTCTCCTGGAGAAGCACCTGTAGCACCAGTCCCCCCCAGCCTTCTGGTAACCATCACCACATGGTTTGCTTCAATTTTGCTTTCAGAGCAAGCTGCAAATTCTTGAAGTGATGATCATCTCGTCTCTGTTCAGTTACAAGGCAGTATTTGGGTATGTTAAGTCTTTAAATTCTTCTTAATTTAAAAATGGTTAGTTGGGTTAAAGCAAGATTAATTCTCTGCTCTGTGTGTTAACCAGCCATTTGAATTAAGTAGCTCTTGTCAAAAAACTGTTTTAAATCTCTCCATCTTAGCTTTCACATGTTAAATCTGGCTCTGGCTGATGGCTGGCCATTGTTACTCAGCACAGGCAGGACAACAATTTGCCCTCCAACATCAAGCAGCAGGGAAAATTTCCTAGGAGGGGAAAGAAAGTGCTGGTTTTTTGACATCTCTAAGAAATAAACAGTGAGAAAGAAAACTAGTATGAACTTTCCTGACCAGTGTGCAGGGGATAGGCAGAAGGTGGTTCCACCTCTCCCAGCCCACAGCATCTCTCAGGGCTCCCTGCATCATGAACATTTCAGGTGAAGGAAGGCTCCACATGCACATCACAGCCTCTCATCTGCCTGGAACAGAAAGTCTGCAGTGTGCCTGCTGCCATCAGTGGGCTGTGGTGGAAAATAGCTCATCAGGGAGTGAGGGGACAAAGCCAATCTCATCTGATAGCTGCTTGCCTAAAACCTCTGATCCATGCAGAGAGAGACAGGTTTTATTTATCTCTCAGTTCTGCCTTCTCCAGTGTCTCCCAAATCTGTTCATCTGGGAGTTGTATTGCCTCAATGCTCTTGTTTGACTCCCAAAATTTGGGGCTGGAGACTTGCATGAATAACAGAGGAGTATGAGTGCTGTGAGCATCTCTAACACCATCATCCTCCCTGAAATCCTTCCAGTGCCTCCAGCCATCCAAGAACTGGGGAGCACACTGTCTCAGATAATAATTTGGGAAGATGAGAATTTGGGAAATAATTTTGGAGGTAAAGGCTGTCTTTAGGAGCCCTGAGTAATAGCACATGACAGCTGAAACTGAGCCAGCAGCATGAGCACAACACCAGTCCCAAACCCACAAGCACTGATGTGCCCTTGTGACTTTTCACAGGGGTCTGAGGATGAGGGAAGAGACGAGGATCTGACTCCATGTTTCAGAAGGCTTTATTTATTATTTTATGATATATATTACATTAAAACTATACTAAAAGAATAGAAGAAAGGATTTCATCAGAAGGCTGGCTAAGAATAGAATAGAAAGGAATGATAACAAAGGCTCTGGCTCGGACAGAGAGTCTGAGCCAGCTGGCTGTGATTGGCCATTAATTCGAAACAACCACATGAGACCAATCCCAGATGCACCTGTTGCATTCCACAGCAGCAGATAACCATTGGTTACATTTTGTTCCTGAGGCCTCTCAGCTTCTCAGGAGGAAAAATCCCAAGGAAAGGATTTTCACAAAAGATGTCTGCGACAGTGCCCTTGCAGCCCTGGGAGCCTTTAATCCATGAATTAGAAGTGTTTGTTCCAGGATTAACTCATCATAACCCCCTGAACATCAGGAGCCTCCCAGAGAGGGCCCCCAGCACGGTGTGTCTGCAGGGAGCCACAGGCACAGTGCTGGGCTGGAATGGGCTCAGCCATGGAGCTGCGAGGGCAGTGGAACCTGTGTGTCCCCTCCTCCACCCCACAGTGACCACTGGGGGATGAGCAGCTCATGCTGCAGGATGATCCCAGCAGATCTCTCCGCTGTGAGATGGGCAGGGCTGGGAACATGCTCAGCAGCTCTGAATTTGTCCTTAGGGGACTTATTTCAACAACAAGTTTGTCTTGATTACAGTGCTTAATCTGACTTGTCAGAATCTCTGTAAAACCGTTTAGGTTGTTTAAGAGGAAAAATACACTCCTTTTATCCCCTCAGACCTGCAGGAGCTGGTCTGAAGCCACCAGGGCAGCAGCTGCTCCTGTCCCATTGCGAGGGTCCTGGGTCAGAGGCATGTGCCAGGGTCCTGCCTCCAGGGATGAGCCCTCACACCCCCAGCATGGTGCCAGGGCTCAGCTCCCATTTTGCACATTTTAGAGTCATTACTCAGGGCACTTTCAGACTGATTGGAAGCCCTGATGTCTCCTGTATTCCCATTCATCTGGGAAGCTGGTTTTTCCTCAGTCACAACTCCGTTTTTAGCCAGGGATCCATCTGAAGACACAAGTGAGGATTTAGATTCCTCAGATTTTGACTAAGTTCTTTGGTTACTTCTGCTGAAGCAGCATAAGGAGATTTGCTATAAACTACAGAGACTTATTTTGTTTATTGCTTAATAGTTACAAAAACAATTACCAAGAGCCAGTAGCTCTTTCCTGGTCCTGTGGTGACCAAAAAACATCCTGAAGCTGGCATTGATCTGCAGAGAGCGCAGCAGCCCGTGCCTGACTGGGGCAGGGGATGCTGAGGGGAAGGGAAGTGGGGCTGACCCCTCAAAGTCAGCAGAGCATCATGCTCCAGTGGCACCAGGCTGGGCTGGAATGGGCCAAAGCCCAGCAGACCATGATGGCACAGCCCCAGGGAGGGCTCTGAGTCCTGGCAGGGACAGGGGACAGCCCTGCCTGGGGCTGTGGAGACGGCAGGGGAGGAGGAGAGCTGATTTCCAAACTCTTGGAATGGCATGAGCAATGATAGGTTTATGTTTCTAGTGAAGGGCAGTGCAGCCAGGAAGAATTCAGAGCACCACATCTGTTTTGTGAGATCTTAAGAAGCAGCTTCTGCCTGGTGCTAGTGGAGAAGACATCCCTGCATGCCCCGGAGAGGAGAGGAGAGGAGGGCATGGATTACAACCTGTCCCCACCCCCTGCTTTCCTCCTGTTCAGTTTTTTTCCCTGTAGGAGATTAATGGGAACTCTTTGTCTTCTAACATGACTGTACCTTATGAATTCCCTGTCTCGTCCTCATCCTTTAAATTATCCACATAATAAAATATGTATTCAGTGATTCCAGGTCATAATTTGATCTGCTTAGGGAAGAAAAGGAATGACAGAGAAGGGTTGCCAGCATGCTCAGCTCTCCTCCATTTATCTTTATTTATCTCCTTTTTTCCTAACAATTTGTGTGCAGCCAAGTGATGGAAATTCCAGTACCTGTGTGCTGGTTCCTTGCAGGACAAGCATCCCCTTCATGCTCTCCAGCTGGGCAGAACCACTGAGCTGCTGGCAAAGGAGATATTTGGGGTGGTGACCCATCCCAAATAAATGGATTTTGGGATTTTGACTCCTGCCTTGCCCTCACTGCTCCTGGGATCAGTTTTATCCAAACTGCAAAGTGGTAAAATCTTGCCTCCATGCCAACCCCACATGTGTGCTGGTTCCTGCAGGAAGTGGGTGTGCAGGAGTGAGCCTGGAGAGGCACATGGAGCACTGGGGATGGGCCCAAACTGCTGGCAAAGGCACAATGGCATGGCCTTACCCCAAGGCAGAGACATGGGATTAAGGTTCCTTCCTTTGTACAGCTCTGGAGCTGCCAGAGTTTCATTTCAATACCAGATTTAAGGTCTGAACATGGGTTTAAATTATTTCACTACATCCCTGTGACATCTAAAAAGCCTCGTGCATGGCAATAGCAGCGCTGAAGGGCATTTTTGCACTTTAAAAAACCCCAGGAATCTGTAATGTCCTGATGGTGCTGAGGTGTGCTGCAGTCCCCACCAGAGCTGGGAACCTGCCTGTGCCCCACAGGCCTGCAGGAGGAGGAGGAGGAGGGAGAGGATCCCAGCACGTCCAGTGCAGTGTGTCCCAGGCATGGAGCACCCCCAGGCTCTCATGGGGAGGAGGTAGGAGACAATTTGGGGTGGGAGGGGACTTGGCCTGTCCTGCACAGGGGCAGGGAGGCTGTCCCTGCTGGGCTGCACCAAAGCAGTGATTGTGCCAAGAGCACACAGTGCTTGTTTGCCATAAGAAATCAGGATTTAAAATCCTTGCATTTAGCCAGGGACTAACATCTCCTGTGTATCCATTTCCCCCATGGCTCTTTTCAAAGCTGTTTGCCTGCCTGGGGGCCTGCAGAGCCTCCTCTGGTGGGATGCAAAGCCATGGGATTCAATGGCCGGGGGGGGGGTGGGGGGTGTCAGCAGTGCCTCTTGGGAGGCAGGAATTTGGGTGAAAGCTTCCAAAAGAAGGGTCCAAGGAGCTTCAGCACCACTTGTTTTCAGCCCACAGAGGCTGTTTGCCTCTTGCCTGTGCTTTTAAGAGCTATTTTTTCTGCTGATAGAGATGGTCTGCATGTCTGGGTGAGAAAGCAAAGGCTCATCACAGGGATGATGCTTTAATGATGATGAAGTGTTACCATGACCCCAAACAGGCAAAGAGGGACAAAAGCCAGATTGGAGCCACCTGCCATGGGCTCCAGGCATTTCTGAGCATCCAAGGCCTTGCTGCTGTGGGCAGTGGGACAGAGGGGTGAAGACAATGTCCCAAAGCTCCCAGAGTGTTTTAGAAAGCTGGGAACTGTTGTGCTTGCCAGGCTAAATGTGTCTGGGCTTAGATAAACCCTATTTTTGGCTTGGCCCTGAGAGCAGGGGGAGATTTTCAGCTTGCTTTGTATGGAAGAACCTCAGTTTACCAAAGGAAGGAGATGCTCTATCCAATGGATCTGCTCTCATCCCTGCCTGCAGCCTGTCTCCATCCTGCTGAGCCAAGGAAGCCACTGGTGGCTTCCCCAGCCAATCTTTTAAGGCTGGGGGTGACAGCCCCATGGCAGAGCCATCAGGGGCAATCTCTGCCCCACAGCCCTGCCAGCCTGGCCACAGCTCCCTCTGGGCTCCAAGAGGAACCCTCAGAAGGGAGAGCCCCTGCAGGGTGACAGCTCTGTCCCCTCTCTCCATGTGGCTGGGCACCAAACATCTCAAACACAACGGAGAGGTGGTTGGGAATGTGTCTGAGCACAGACTGGCAATAGAACAACTGTTAAGTGCAGGGAGACACAGCTGATGCTGGGGAGGAGCAGAGAAATTGCTGCCAGCAGCAGCCTGAAGCCCAAGGATGGGGCAGGGCTTTGCAGTCACTTACCCCAACCTCAGTGATGCCCCATGGGTCTCTGTCTTCTCCTGGGCATGCTCAAGGAGGGGCTGGAGACAGAGAAAGGTGGACAAGACCAGCACCTAATGCCAGGAGCTGCCCCTCAAGGATCAATGTGTCTCCATGCTCTCAGCATCAAAGCTGGGCCTGTCTTTAACATGCAAAACCAAAGAATCCATCTGGTTTCTTGTGTGCTCCTGGTGATCCCTGAGCACAGGTCTATAGGATGTTTTCTGAAAAGCCTCCTCTCTTCATGGGTGTTACATATACAGGCATGTTGGCTACACACACCTGCTGCAGCAGCTGGGCTCCCCATCCATGCTGTTCCATAATATTGATGTTTATTCACATGTAAAACATTGGAAACTGCTTGGTCACTACAAGACAAACTTCCCCTGGCTGCACAGCAAAGGTGTTTGCTTCTCCCCACAAGGCCAAAGCTGGACACAGCCTCAGGGGCAGCACAGGTTGGAGCTGCCATCACTTCACCCACCTGAGTTTGCCTGCATTTCCCACCACTGGAGCATCTCAAGGTCTTTCTCCTCTCCTTTGGAAACACAACCTGCCCTGAAGGAGCTCTTTGCAGTGCACTGGGGAGTGGCTTTCCCAGCCCATCCCCAGGAGGATTGAAGCCCTGGTGCTATGGACTAACACAGCACCTGAGCTGCCTTGCCATCAAGCTCACATCAGTTTTGTGGGACAGTTTTTTGGCTGTTACCATTCTCCACACCCTTGCCAGTGCTCACATTCTATGACAGCAGATAATCTGGAGGCTTTGATTGAAGGGTTTATTGCTCTCGTGATCACAGTCAAACCTTTTTTAATATCACTTTAGTTTATATCACAGTGTGCTGCTCCCTCTTATTACAGCCCCTGTGCATCCTGCAAGCTCCTGCTGCCAGCCCCCCATGGCCCCTTATTCTGAGCCAGGGCCCTGAGCACCCATCCATGGCTTCAGGTATCTCCCCAGAGCTCCAAACTTCCACCCTGGAAACTCAAGAATCCACAGAGAGCCCTAAGAACTTCCTCCCACCATAACCCCCATCCACCCGAGGTCCCCAAATATCTCCACAGCCTTGAGCATCCCCTTCGTGGGGTTCCAAGGGGCTGCAGTGCCTGGTCCCCAAATCTGCCCAAGGTCCCCAAATATCTCCACAGCCTTGAGCATCCCCTCTATAGGATTCCAAGGGGCTGCAGTGCCTGGTCCCCAAATCTGCCCAAGGTCCCCAAATATCTCCACAGCCTTGAGCATCCCCTCTATAGGATTCCAAGGGGCTGCAGTGCCTGGTCCCCAAATCTGCCCAAGGTCCCCAAATATCTCCACAGCCTTGAGCATCCCCTCTATAGGATTCCAAGGGGCTGCAGTGCCTGGTCCCCAAATCTGCCCAAGGTCCCCAAATATCTCCACAGCCTTGAGCATCCCCTCCGTGGGGTTCCAAGGGGCTGCAGTGCCTGGGATGCTGCCCTGCCCAGACCGAGCCCTGCGGGCTGGAGACCTCTCTGGGACTATTCAGCCTTCCTGAGGGGAAGGCGGTGCCTGTCCTTGTCTATAATTGAAATAGATGGAATCGGGACGGATCAACATCTAATTCCTCGCCTGGGTGAGTGGAGACATATGTTTAATGTTGTGGTAATTGGGGCTGGGAGCCGCGCTCGGTTCCTGTGTGCGCTGCCGGGGGGCGGCCCCGCTCCGCACACGCTGCCCCTCACAAGAGCTGCTCCCCGGCGCTGCGCTCCCAGCGTCCCTCCCAGAAGGAAGAACAGCCATCTCCCGAACTTCTTCTGCACAATTCCCATTGCCACGCACCTCCAGGGAAGCGGCAAGGATGCTGAAGCCCAGGGAAGTGGGCGGGCGCTGGCTGCAGATCTGTTTCCACACAAGTTTTTTTTTTTGAGGGATGGAATGAGAGGGGAGCAGCAGGAGGGGAGGGATGGGAAGAGCAGCGTTTCACTGCTGGGCATCCCCCCAGGACTGCACAGGGAAGGGATCCTGCGGCTTTCAGGCCAGTCCAGCGGGTCTCATTCACTGGAGAGTGCTTTTCCTGTCACTGGAGTGATGGAAACCCCTGAGGCTCAATCCCCACTGGCATCAGCAAGGCAGGCTTGTGAAACATGAGGGGGCCTGTGCTGTGTGGGTGATTATTGCCCAGAGTCCCAAAGTGAGCATGAACAAAACAGAGAGAAAAGGGATTTGAAATGATCTCCCAAACAACTTTTCTAAATTAAAGTCTCTAGTTCTTCCCAGCATGGCCCCCAGGGACCCCTTCAGGCCATCCATGCCTCATGCAAACCACATGCTCTTCCCTCCAGAGACCATTCCTTGGAAAACTTCTTGTGTTGGCTACAAAACAAGCTGGTGTCCCATTTTGGGGTGCACTTTGCTCTGAAGTACATTTAAGAGCAAGGGGTTTTGTCTATCTCTCCTCAGCATCATAGGTTTCATTAAGGACCCTCAAGCAGGGTTGACAGCTTTGGGCTCTGCTTGACCCTGCTTTTCCCTTGCAAAAAGGAATAACCTTCACAGGAATTGGAGCACATGGAGCCAGGCACCCTGCTCTGAGGGACTTGACTGAGAAACTCCTTAGTGTGTGGTCACACTCAGAACGGGTGAGTTGTGGGGACATTGCCCTTGACTTTGACTTGCAGGCTCGTTGTTGTGGCTGGGCAGTGACTCCTCCCGCTGGAGAAAGCCAGGAGGGCCTGATCAGCTATTCCAGCTTACATATGGCTCCTTGGGCTTTTTTCCATCAGTGTGGTCCAAGGAAGGTGATTTTGGTCATGCTGGTACATCTGTAAAGCCAAAGCTGAAATACCTCATTTCCAACTTTTGCATGATAGTGATGCCTCAGGCTTTAGCTTTTATGTTTTTCAGAGTCTGTGCTGCTTTAGTGTGTAGTTCTGAGCTTCATATGAGGGGATGGTGAGCTCTCTTCAGAGAGTAGGGAGGCAAAACAATTTCTTCTCTTGCTGGGGACCAAGGACAACCACCCAAAATTCAGGCCCAAGAGCACAAACAACATGGCCTGAAGAGAGAAAAACAAGGGGGATGAGACTTCATAACCTAAAGCTATTAGACAATTAACTCCAATAGACAATTAACAATTAAAGCTATTAGACAATTAATTCCAATATGCAAATGGACCAGAACTTACAAAAGTGAGAGACCCTGTGACCAGTTGTGCATTTTGTGACCATTTAGGTTCATCTTGGGTGTAGCCCTGGCTGGGCTCTTGTGCTGCATCCATTGAGGCCTTTGAATAAATCCCTGCTTTATTCTTTAGCTCTGTTCTAGGTCAGCCTTCTCAAGGCATCAATAGTCTGCAAAGTTCCAGTCCCACCTCAGTGGTGGCACTCATGGCGTAGCTCAGCCAGATCTAGTTATCTCCAGTGTCTGAGACCATCCCCAAATCCCTGCTGGCCTCCTCAGGGTGGTGGGTTTCACTCTGTGCAGGATGCCTGTGGGCAGGCACAGGACTCCCCACACGTCCACGTGTGCAGAGCTGAACAGCTCATCACTTACCTACAGAGCTGAACAGCTCATCACTATTAATGGCCTTTATACTTCTCATTGAGCTTCCCTTTTATGGAGGTAGGAGGTAAATTAGGTCATTTACCCAAAGCAATGTGGGAAAATTGGGACACGAAATTGTACCTGAGGAGTCATGGACCATTTAGGACCACCTTGTTCCTGTGACTGTAAAAGGTCTGTTTTAACATACCAGGACAGAGTCTCTAACCTGAGGAAGTAGCTTGCCAAGAAACCTATCCA
This sequence comes from Molothrus ater, assembly GCF_012460135.2. Lineage (NCBI taxonomy): Eukaryota > Metazoa > Chordata > Aves > Passeriformes > Icteridae > Molothrus > Molothrus ater. Next base: position 4,671,366 of record NC_050486.2, read on the forward strand.
AGTTTTGTGCAGAATCAGGTGGAATTGCTCTTCTCAACTTCAGTTCACCAGCTCAGCTGTGAAAAAATACCTTCTACTGTCAACAGTGCTACTCATTGTTGAGCAAAAAGCTTTTGGAGGCTCATTGCTTTCAATATTCAGGCAGGTTATGATGCTAAAAGGAATTAGAGTGCTCCAAATATGCTGTGGCTACCTGCTCCCTTCTCCCCAGGCAGCTCTGTTCCCCTGTCCTGTCACGTACAACTGATACCCCAACCTTCCAGCCGGGTAACAACCTTCCCCCCTAATGTTAATTAAACTCTGGGGGGCTGGGGGGTGTCAGAACCCAGAGTTGTGGGTACTATCCACACCTCTTCTGTGTTATTACAGAACTCCAGAATGGTTTGGGTTGGAAGGGACTTTAAAGACCATCTCATTCCACCCCAAGAAGACCAGGCTGCTCCAAGCTCCATCCAACCTGGCTTTGAACGCTTCCAGGGGTGGGGCAGCCATAGCCTCTGTGAGCACCCTGTGCCAAGGCCTCAGCACCCTCACAGGGAAGAATTTCTTCCTAATATCCTATCTATATCCTAATATCTCCCATTCCTCCATCTCCTGTCACTCCATGCCCCTGTCCAAAGCCCTCTCTTTGGAGCCCCTACAGCCACTGGAAGGGGCTCTGAGGTCTCCCTGGAGCCTTCTCTTCTCCAGGCTGACCAAGCCAGCTCTGCCAGCCTTCCCTCACAGCAGACCTATCCCAGCCTTCCGACCATGCCTGTGCCTGTATTTGCACCCAGACCCCCAGCAAGGCTGAGAGGTCAAACTCAGTTGGCTCTCACTTTGTTTGCACCCCGTTTTACCCCTTTTCTCCTCTCTCCCTCCCGTTCTCTCACACGGCTGTGCCCCGAGCACCCTCCTATTTTCTAAGTCAAATGGGAGGAAGAGGATGGCTACTAGGAAGAAGCAGATTGAGAAGGAGAGTCGAGCAGATCCCAGGGGATCGAATTCGCATTCGTATGGGGATAGTTTTTCTGAGTCAGGGGTTATTTGGGCGAGTCAAAAGTTTAGTGCAGTTAGGAGGATGCTTAGGGTCAGTGATAGGGCCAGTATGAATAGGATTATGTTTATTACTCTTCTCTGGGTTTAAACCAGATTCTAAGGATTGGAAGTCGATTGTAATTAATACACTAGAAGAGTAAGATCCTATATAAAGAGGGGGTGCGGGGGCCCGGCGGGCGGTGGGAGGGCTGCGGCGGCGGTGCCGCCCGGCTGTGCGGGTGGGATTTTCCTGCCTGCCGCCTCTGCCCGCTAGGCGGCTGCGAGCGTGCGGGAGAGCCCGGAGCGGGGAGCGGAGAGCAGGGGAGAGCCAGGAAAAAAAACGGGGGGCGGGGGGGGGGGGGGACCAAGCTGCTGAAATTTAAGGAGAGGACGGAGCGGCAGCGAGGCAGTGCCGGGGTCGCTGCTCTCGGCCGCAGCAGCCACAGGGGCTGCGGTGCCAGCGAGGGCGCCAGGCCGAGCCCGGGCACCCGCGGAGCGGGGCCGCCCCACGCGCATCCCGGCGGCAGCAGCAGGAGCTGGCCCGGCTCGGCCCGGCCCGGCCCGGTGAGTGTGCTCAGCACCGCGGACAGCTCCGCGCTCCGCCTTCGCGTTCCGCGCTCCGAGCTCCGCGTTCCGCGCTCCGGGCTTCGTGCCCCGGCTCCGCACTCCGCGGCGCTGAGTTCCGTGTCACGGCTCCGAGCTCCGTGTCTGTCACGGCTCCGAGCTCCGTGTCACGGCTCCGAGCTCCGTGTCGCGGCTCCGAGCTCCGTGTCGCGGCTCCGAGCTCCGAGCTCCGTGTCGCGGCTCCGCGCCGCTCTGCCCCGCGCTCCGCGGGCACAGCTCAGAGCTCTCCGCGCTCCGCTGCCCCAGCCGCGCCCGGCCCCGGCTGCCCGTGCTCTTTGCCGTGTGTGTTGCCCCTCTCCATCCCTCGACCGGGAGTTGAGCGCGGAGGGAAGCGGCGGAGGGCAGAGCCGCGATTCCCCCGCCGCGCCGCGGCGTCTGCGGTTGTTGGTTGTTGAGGGTCTGTTGGTTGTTTTTGGGGGGTGGCAAAGGCTGCCTGCACTTTCTGCAAGTTCCTTTTGTGGCTGGAATGAGATGGAAGAAATTTGGCTCTCGGCACCTGCGTCATACGGAGACAGTTCGTGGGCGGAGGAGGCTCCTTGCTGCATCCTTGCAGGCAGCGCTGGGGGGCTCGTTCACACCCTCTCCCCGCCAATGCCAGGCTCCATCTCTCCTTCCCAGCCCGCTCCCTCCCTTCTGCCCACGACTCCCACTCCCCGCGGGGGCAGCAGCATCCCCAACTCCGGGAGCCGGGAACGAACCCGAGCAGCCTCTCCATCCCTCCCGCCTGCGCCTGGATGCTGTCGGCGAACGCGAAGCCCACCCAGGCTCTGCTGAGCCTTAGCCCCGGCTTTCTGCTTCAATTCACCAAAGTTTGAACGCGGCTTTTGCCTGCTCAAGCAGCAAGGCTGCCTTTCCATAGGAGAGCTGACCCCTGGAAGAGGAGAGAGCTTTGGGCTGAAGGATGCTGTTCCCTAAACCTGGGCACAGCTGCGACTTTTAAAGGCAGGAAGCGGAGCCTGCTTGGCCAGGTCACGGCTGGCGGAGGGGAGGGTGGAGCACCTGGAGGAAGGGACGGCGAGGGCGTGTCTGAGGAACGCATTAATTAGGCGAGCTTCATTAGCAGTCACCTGCTGCGGCTTCTGACAGAATCCATCCAGCCGGAGAGGCGGAGAAGGCTGAGCCCAGTGCGGGGACCCTTTCTGGAGCGGCAGGGGGCTCGATGGAAGGAACATCCCTGTGTCCTGCCGTCCTGGCTGGAAATGGGGAGCACCTCGCCTCTTTAAGTT